>NC_067152.1:4132721-4432721 GCF_903995435.1 Acomys russatus
AGCAATCCTCCTGCCTCAGCCTCTTAAGTTCTGGGATAATAAGCATGTGTCAATTTAGTCATTTTTAAAGAGTACGTACATGTGTGTGGTGCATTTACATGATCGTGAAATACACACTTGGAGTTTTTCTTTTCACAAATTTTAAAATTCTGTACCCACTGAATGCCGCCCCCTCTCCCCCTGTGACTGCCGTCCTGCTTACTCCTTGCACGGTAAGTGCTTCGGGCAGTAAGAAGCAGGCTTTCACGGCTGCTTGTGCAGCCCCACAAGCAGTGAGCGGACGTTCTTACTGCTGCCCGTCTTTGCAGCGTTGCTTGGTAGTGTTCTGAGTTTTAACCATCGTCATAGGTGGACAGTGGCACTTCATTTCTGTCCTACTTCTCAATTCCTAAGCCTGGTGAGATGTTTGCCACCAAGCCTGGTGACACGAGTTTGATTCCTAGGACCCAGACAAAGAACTGACTCCTGTAAATTGTTCTCTGATCCCACTGTGGCAATACACGCACACACACACACACACACACACACACACACATATACACACACACACACCCATACCAAATGAATGAATAAAAGGAATAAAAATTGACCTACAAGTCTCTAATGGCATGTGATGTCTTACAGGTTTATTTGCCATTTGCATATTATATTTCTTTGATCAAGTGTCTGCCATATATTTTGTTCTCTGTGTGTGTGTGTGTGTGTGTAAGTGTGTGTATATGTTTAAGTGTGTGTGTGTGTGTTGTTCAGATAACGTCTCACCATGTAAATCATTCTAGTCTTGAACTTGAACTTGTCCCCTTGCCTCTACCTCCTGAGTGCTGGGATTATAAGCATGCCTGACTTTTGCCCGTTTTTTAAAAAGGGGGCTATTTACTTTTTTATTGTTGAATTTTAATTAATACTTATTTTTATATTTTGGACAACTGTCTTTAATAAGCTGTTTTTTAAAAAAAAAAAATATTTCCTCCACAGTTCTTCTTCCTTGGTCCACTTATAGTCATTCACCCTAAAGTAAAATATAATTGGCATTGTGTCTTATGATGAAATATTTTCAAATTTCTTCATACGTAAGAAAATAAACTTAATTCTTAGAGAGTAGTTGTTCTTTGTAGCTAAGAGATGTGATCTCATAGATATCACAAAAAGTCACAGCACATACACACACACACACACACACACACACACACACACACACACACACACACACACAATCCGTCTCTGTAATGAGTATATTGGAAACCCTTGTCAGAATCAAGACATTAACAATTAATGAGTTCGAGGCCAGCCTGGTCTACAAAGCAAGTCCAGGACAGCCAAGATACACAGAGAGACGCTGTCTTGAAAAACCAACCAACCAAACAAACAAACAAAACAACAACAAAAACAAACAAACAAAAAAACCCAATCTTGCCAGACTTATTTTATTTTTCATATCCAAGAGAAATATTGAAGAAATCAATAAGCTCCCAGACAGTAGAAGTGTCAATAATTGCCTTAGCTCGGGTGTAAGGAGGGTTTCAAGCCTCTGATAGTCCCCCTAACACGCGGCAGCCCCCGACCCCAGCCCCCTCACCCCAGCCCCCCTCACCCCAGCCTCCCTCACCCCAGCCTCCCTCACCCCAGCCCCTCTCACCCCAGCGCCCCTCACCCCAGTCCCCCTCACCCCAGCCCCCCTCATCCCAGCCCCCCTCACCCAGCCCCCCTGCTCACCCCACCCCCCCTCACCCCAGCCTCCCTCACCCCAGTCCCCCTCATCCCAGCCCCCCTCTCCCCAGCCCCAACCCCAGCCCCCACACCCCAGCCCCCCTCACCCCAGCCCCCCTCACCCCAGTCCCCCTCACCCCAGTCCCCCTCACCCCAGCCCCCCCCCCTCACCCCAGCCCCCCTCACCCCAGCCCCCCTCACCCCAGCCCCCCTCACCCCAGCCCCCTCCCCGCTCACCCCAGCCCCCCTCACCCCAGCCCCCTCCCGCTCACCCCAGCCCCCCTCTCCCCAGCCTCCCTCACCCCAGCCCCCCTCACCCCAGCCCCCCTCACCCCACCCCCTCCCCGCTCACCCCACCGCCCCCCCCAGCCCCCCTCACTCCAGCCCCCCCCCCCACCCTTCACACACATCCATCCTCTTACCACAGCCATAGGAATCATCCCTTTGGGGTTGAGAATCCATTCACCGAACTGCTCCCCCAGAGCCTGCTTCCTCATGGTGGCTACCTTGACCTTGACCGTGCTTATATATTCTCTTTGTTCTCTCTTTTGTTTAACTTTCTCCTTCATCTTGGACACCCTGGAGGATAAGAACAGAGCGTACGTGTTAAGGATCCTTGGTTTGGTTTAGATAGTTCAGTGGCAGAATCCAAGCGCTCAGGGCCTCCTTCAAACCCTGGGCTTGCGTTTCTTCCGTCAGCACCTACGGCATTCAGCATGCATCTTAGGCTAATTTCTACTATCATTTAACTTTAAAAAAAAAAAAACGAAACACTGGCCTATTTTACCTAAGTCAATAACACATTTAAGAAGTATTGGTGGGAATATTAAAACACAATGGTTATGAAAAAAACTGTGGAGACATCTGAAAAACATAAAAGCATGATTACTAAAAGATACAGCAATCTTACTTTTGAGTATTTTTTCCAAAAGACTTGAATTCAGTTTGTTAAAAAGAAGTTTGCATTCATATCTTAATTGTCACGCAATTCACAGCAGCTACCTACAGAATCAGCTTTGAATGGATAAAGAAAACGTGGCATATAAGCACCACGGAGTATTATGCATCCTTAAAAAAAAAAAAAAAACAGAATTATGCCCTTTGTGAAACATGGATAGAACTGGAGAACAAGGCTGAGTGAAATAAACCAGGTACAGAAAGATGAACGCCATATTCTCAGTTATATATAGTAAAACATAAAACATCAGTGGCAGTTACAGAGGCGATAATAACCAAAGAGAACAAAATACATTAATTAGAAGAAGAATAAAGTGTTTAAAAGTATCTATTGCACAATAATAGAATATTGCATATTTGAAAAAGTTCTAAGAGTGTAACTTTCCAATGTTCTCTCTGTAAAAAGTAACTATTTGAGGTCAAGAATAATGTTAATTAGCTTGATTTAATATACTACAGATTTATAAGTCATAGCCTATAAATATATACAAATATAATTAGTTAATTTACAGGGTTTTGTTTTTGTTTTTACAAAGGAAAGCAGTAAGAATACACCTAGAATCTTTCCTACACAGTCCAAAGGCAGAGACGTCTAAAGCCTGAAGTCTTCCCTGGAGGTAAACATCATCAGGAGGGACCTGACCCCAAGGCTAGCAGAGATGCACAGGAGGTGCTCCTCCAGGAAGCAAGGCAGGCCATTCTGATGCTCCGGACCAAACTGCGGACATCTGTCTGCCTGGGGCGATATCTTGGCCAGCCGCTGCTGTCTAGCTGGAATCAAATGCTTTTGCAGCCCGGAGGACAAGAGCACCTATTGTACTTGGCCAGAGATGCATCGCCAGGCTGAGACTGGGCAAAGAATGGCGGCCCCAGTTGCTCCTGTGCTAATCATCCCCATTAGAAGGTGAAGCACCAGCCAACCAAACCCCAAACTGTTAAGATCGCAATCAAATCATGCAGCTCAGAATAATAAAAGCAGCTGTGCAAGGGACTTTCTTTTTCTTTTTTAGGTCCAACAACATTTGGAATAGGTTTGTCATCTTTCAGAGAGGAAAGACCGAGACAATCTGACAGATCTGAGATGCAAATAAAAAACAAAACAAACAAAAAAAAATGAAACAAAAGAAAACAAACAACAACAACAACAAACCCTTCCACTGAGAGTGTGGACTTTAGATGCCTCTAACAGTCCAAAAGAAAGTGCTAGCTGAAGATGCACTTTATGCCCATGTAGGCCTTTTAATCCTCTAGGAAGATAAGGCTTCAAAAACAAGCTTGCAGGTTGGGGAATGGAAACAGGGAGGCAGTGTAGGAGTGCAGAAGAGCCCATTGTGAGTGCTGAGAGATTAACGAGGATTGTAAAGGAAGGGGCTAAGTTCCCCTAGCGTTCTGCTAAGCAGTCCAACCTCCTGGGCCCTTCAGTGTTTCCTCACCCTCCTCGTCCATACCGCTTTTCTCTGGTCTCCCAACAGAGCATGCCTGAAGTCTCCATCTTCTTTCCAGCACAGCTTTCCATTCTGTACCTGTGCCTTCTGTCTGACAGAGTCTCTCATTATGCATCCACGCCCCCCCTTACTCAGCCACACTCACGGGAGCGTTCACTGGGCATTTAGTATGGAGTCTGCACTAGGGAGCTTAGCATCTGGCGGCGGAACAGACAAGTGGCGGGGGGACGGTGTCACAAGTACTGAGTGCCTCCAGATTCTCCTAAGACACAAAAATAGACTCACAAAGTTGGTTTTCTGTCACATTTTCATCTGCTCAAAATGCTGTTTCCCGCCCCCCCCCCCCACCCTCGTTTTGCCTGACTAGATCTTCCACATGCTTTGGGTCTCAGTTTGAGGCATCGTTTTCTCCCACTTCACGATGCCCATATTTAGAAAGAAAATCTAGTTTTGTGCTTCAGAGACACTGCGTACGAGCTTCCAAATATAATCCAAATGGATTTTGGATCGATCATGTCACTCTCAAAGGGAATGGATAACATTTCTGTTGCCCACGCTATTTTATGAGAATGCTTACACCGACCAACGGAAGTCTACACCATCCACCACTTGGTAACTTTGGACAGTTGAGGGTAGATGTAACCTACAAGTGGACACTAAATATAGCTCCCGGGATGGGGAGGGAGCTCAGTTGGCCAAGAGCTTGCCTTAGGAGCATGATCCGAGGTCGAGTCCCAGAACCCGCATTAAAAGGAGGAGAAGGAGGATGGCAAGGGGATGGGGGTGGGGGGGGAGGAAGAAGAGGAGGAGGAAAGGGAAGGAAGAAGAGGGCAGGGAGGGGGTGGGGGTGGGGGGGGGGGGGGGAGGAAAGGTTAGGCGAGCATTGTAAGCATGCACTTGTAGTCCTGGCACTGGGGAGGTGGCAGAAACAGGCAGATACTTGGGGTTTGCCGGCCAGCCAGCCTCCCCTGGATGGTGAGTTTCTAGGCAGTGAGCGACTGTCTGGAAAACAGTGGGCAAGGCCTAAGGAGTGACACCTGAGATTGTCCTCTACAGACACACACACACACACACACACACACACACACACACACACACACACATACACACACAAAATCTAACTAACAAAGCCAGGTATGGTGCTATACACTTTGTACTCAGAACTTGGGAGGCTGAGACAGGGGAGGATTGCTGTGAGTTTGCAGCCAGCCTGGGTGTCATAGCAAGACCTTGTTGCAAACCAACAAAACAACTAAATATTTAAACATTTCCTCCATATGAGCAAGTGTTCTGAAATGTTTCTGAAAAACAAAGCAAAACAAACAGTACAGATCTGACCAAAAAGAAGAAACAGAGTAGAGATGTGGCGACGTTGGTGGAGCACTTGCCCAGCATGCACCAAGCCCTGTTTGACCCTTACACAGCACAGCACAGCACACCAGTCACCAAGTAAGAAAATGCCCTACAGCTGGATCTTTTTTGTTTTGTTTTTTGTTTTGTCTAGACAGGGTCTCTCTGTGTAGCCCTGGCTGTCCTGGACTCGCTTTGTAGACCAGGCTGGCCTTGAACTCACAGAGATCCTCCTGCCTCTGGCCTCTCAAGTGCTGGGATTAAAGGCGTGCACCACCACCGCTCAGCTCTACAACTCGATCTTATGGAGGCATTTTCTCAATCGAGGATCTCTCTCTTTAGATGACATAAACCAGCCAGCATGACCCAAACAAAGATCTCCTTGACCACTGAAATACCTACCACCTTAGTTGGATGGCACAGACCCATGAACTCCAGTTGTCCCCATGCAGTGTGACAGATTTCATTCTTCTCAGGATAAGGTGAGTTTTCTCCTTCCTAGCAATTAATACCCTCTGAACCTTCCCTGCACCAAGCCATCCATGTGTACTTCGCGACATGCAATACCTTTGCTTGCGAGTAATTGTTTAGGGCTTGTCAGCTTTCAGGTTCTGGGGCCACAATTTCCTAAAGCTAAATCAATCAGACATTTTGCCATTCCTGAAACACGTTTCTACATTCCCTGTGATGGGCACCCTACAAAATGCACATGTGACATGTGCCTAAATTATTATAATTGCTTGATTTTTATTTCTCTTGTTTTATTCAACATATATCTAGCTATAAAAATTAAGCTCCTGATGTAGCATATAATGACTTAAAACCTTACGTAATTGGCTGGTCAGTGATAGAATTTTTTTTTTAATTCTTAGAATTTTTATGGTATTTTTGTTTGCATGTCGGTCTGTGCCTGCAGAGGGCATCAGATCCACTGGAATTGGACTTACAGACAGTTGTGAACTGCTCTGTAGACAAAGAGTGGAAACTGAGCCACAGACCTCTGCAACAGCAGCAAACAGTCTTAACTGCTGAGCCATTTCTCCAGCCCACTAGTCGTATTTAGACAGATTAATAATCAGCCCTACTTGGGAATTTTTACAGGATAACAAAACATCTATCGTAACATCCTCATTAAATACTGATAACAAATTTGAGAGATTTCAAAATTAAATATTCAGGTTACTCCAGATTAAGTAATAGTGGGAAGAGAACACGATCCTCTTAGTTATCAACCATGAATAATCCTAATAATCTCATGCATCTTAAAAAAAGACATGAACCCAAACTCATGGTGATTCTCCTGCTTCAACCTCCCTGGTTGCTGGGATTATAATTGTAACCCACCATGCCTGGGTCCAAAAATAATTTTTAGAAATAAAAGGGGCACCATAAAAGCAGAAGCCAAGCCAGAATAGGTTTATATGTAAGTGAACGTAGTCAGCATATTTTATTTAGCATCGCTTACAGGGTTAGTGCTAGAGTGCAGTGGTGGGGATGGCAAACAAGGTGTCTTGGGAAATAGCCATTAGAGATGTAAAATAGCACTAGAACTGTGGGTGCACATCAGGGAAGAGGCTGTTCCTGACGTAGTGCAGTGGCATTTGAGCTGAACGGGAAAGGGCTGGTAGGATGAGTGATGCAGGTGGAGCAACTGACATGTAAAGGCTGAGTTGGGTGAAGGAAAGAATGTTTAGAAATCTGAGACAAATCCTGCCTGAAGCAGGCGAGGGGAGAGACAAGAACCAGGGTACACAAGGAAGGTCTGACAGGCCTAGTTAAGTCTCCGCTTTTAGTCCTCTAATAGAAGGGCACCAATGAGAAGACTTCACATTGGGGAATGACCATTAGAAATCGTCCGGATAAAACCCTACATATACCACTATAACAGAAACCCAAATACCATTCAAAGTATTGTCCTTATTTTCGGTAAAATATGCTTTACCAGCTTGATACAATCTGTTTTCCAGGACAAAGTGACAAGCCAATACTACTAATGTCACCTGTGGAGAAGCACCTGCAGGGTTTCCTCTCATAGGCAGTTTCAATTTGGCTCAGTAAAGAGGTGGCAGCTGGTGCGGAGTGAGAGCAGACAGCTGTCTAGGAAGCCATCTCCTGGCAGCCGAGGAAAGCCCAGACCGAGGAGGAAGTACATCCTTTCCACTGCCAAGTCCTAGCGCTGGAGGTTATAAAGGCGAACAAGACACCCTGAGGCACTTTGGTGTGTGAAACACAAAACACAAGCACTGTGAGGTACCTCTTAGAATCCCTGGCACCTACCACATTCCAGTAGAAAACACACAACAGATTTGGGCACGCGGTCTGTGCAAATTGCTTGACTATTGCACGGGAGTTAAGGCCAGCATCTTTATCCCTTTAAAGTTGTATTTGGGGGGCTGAAGAGATGGCTCGGCGGTTAAGAGCACTGCCTGCTCTTCCAAAGGACCCGGATTCAATTCCCAGCACCCACATGGCAGCTCACAACTGTCTGTAATTCCAAGATCTGACACCCTCACACAGACATATATGCAGGCAAAAACACCAAGACACATACAATAAAAGTAAACAAACTATTAAAAAAAAAAAAAAAAGTTCTGTTTGGTTTGTGTTGCTCTAGCGTTTGAGCTTTTATACTGACTTATGCTTCTCTCTTATGTAGATGTAATAGAGAAAGTAATTCCTTGGAATCTCTTTTTCTGCTTATTTCTCTTATGGAATAGATGTCCCATCGTTAGTGCATAAGGCTAGTAAGGACAGGTCACTGAAAACATTCCCCAAAGATACCTCAAGGACAGCAGGGACCCTTCAGACTATGAAGCAATCAAGGGGTCAAGGATAATTAAAAGGCCCAGGTGTTGGTCTTGCTTGTTGGTTTTCAGCTGCCCAAACATGGTTACGGGTGTGAGCTGCATGCCGGCTCTCAGGGCTCTTGTGTCTACTTTTCCCAGTCATTTGGACTGGTGTCCTAGGATCTGCTTTGTCAAGACTGATTATGAAATAGACTCTGCCTATCTGAAGTAATCTGCAATTCTATTAATAAGCTTTCCTTTTATTATTTACATTTCTTTAGCTAAAAATGTCATACACTGTAATTTACTATTTTGGTGCCCGGTTTTACAAATTCTAACACTTTTATAAATATGTGTAGCTCCCAGACAACTAAAGATTTGTAATCTTATTTTTTTTTTTTAATTTTTTTTTTTTTTTGGTTTTTCGAGACAGGGTCTCTCTGTGTAGCCTTGGCCATCCTGGACTCACTTTGTAGACCAGGCTGGCCTCGAACTCACAGCAATTCACCTGCTTCTGCCTCCCGAGTGCTGGGATTAAAGGCGTGCGCCACCACGCCCGGCTAGATTTGTAATCTTATAAGGGCAAAAAATGTTCGCTATCAAGTCACAAAACGGCAGAAAGAAACTTTCTTATATAAATCCCCAAGTACTAGAGGAATCAGAGTCAGAAGGAAAAGATACAACAAAAATAAAGATGTTAAGGGGGGAAAATATTAGAGCAAGTAGCATGGGCCCAACCTGCTTTACGGCTTTGCAAATGTGCATACAAGGCTTAAAGATTAAAGTCGACTTGGATTCTACTTCTACCTCTCAGAAACTTGATAAGGAGCAGTAAGTGGTATCGCGTATGTAAAACTAACAGAAATAGAGATGCTGTGATTTTCAAGCAAACGGCTGCCACCATAAACATTATTCTACAGAAATAAAGAAGGCCTGCTCAGTGTATTGTTGTGAGACACGAAACAGAGATGCGTAAATCCCCTTTTTTCCTGGGAAGAAGACAGATGAAAAGTTTAAGTCAATTTAACATTGTCACTAGAAGTTAAATTCTTTTTTTTTTTTTTTTTTTTTTTTTTTTTGGTTTTTCAAGACAGGGTTTCTCTGTGTAGCCTTGGCCATCCTGGACTCACTTTGTCGACCAGGCTGGCCTCGAACTCACAGCGATCTGCCTGCCTCTGCCTCCCGAGTGCTGGGATTAAAGGCGTGCACCACCACGCCCGGCTCAGAAGTTAAATTCTTGATGAATCAACAAACATTTTGTCTTCTTTGGATGAATAGAAAAACAAAAAAACAAAACAAAACCAAACAAACAAAACGTAAAGTGTTCATTCCTAAAGCAGAGCAACTTTGTCAAGAGTCTGTAATGAATTGAGGAAACATAAGACAGAGGTCAAAGAATTTTAAAGCAGGACTAATTTTATGAAGACTGTTGAGGAGCTAAGCTTTAAGTCCGAAGGCATCGGGAGTAGCACACGCTGTTGGAAAGCGTTCGTGGGTTGTCTGAATCAGCTACAAATGCCTGCCATTGGCATTGTTGGCATACAAAAGATTTTGGACTTTTGCCAGAGGGAGATGAAGTTCTAATCCTAGTGATCCAGACAAAGCCTCTGATTTCTTTAACTCTTTCATGGATTCCTACAGCTGCTCCAGTGGAAACTAAGCAAGGCTGGAGAGATGGCTTAGTGGCTAAGAGTGCTTGCTGCTCTGGCAGAAGACTGGGGTTTGGTTCCCAGCACCCATGCCAGGCAGCTCATCACTGCCTTTAACTCTAGTGCCATGGGACCAAACACTCTCTTCTGGCCTCCGAAGGCACCGGGACACATATAATGTACATGCAAGCATACAGGCACACGCATACACACAAATAAAGAAATTGAGACTCCTCAAGATGGTCTGAAACATTCAAACTCCCAGCTCTACAAACATTAGTCAAACAAACTTGTCTTTGTGTGTCATGTCATTGTCTGGCAAAGGCTCCTAGACCAGGGTCTTGGTATGCCCGTTTCTTATTCTTTTTTTTTTTTTTTAAGATTTATTTATTTATTATTATTATACATTGTTCTGCCTCCATGTACACCTGAACACTAGAAGAGGGCATCAGATCTCACTATAGATAGTTGTGAGCCACCATGTGGTTGCTGGGAATTGAACTCAGGTCCTCTGGAAGAGCAGGCGGTGCTCCTAACCTCTGAGCCATCTCTCCAGCCCCCGTTTCTTATTCTTATAACTTCTGACAAGTGACAGGTGCCTGGTTGTATGTACTACTTGAGGTTTACCTATTTTTCTGACAGGAGGAAGGGCTTGTCCAGTTTTTTTCACTTATGGCCTTGAAATCAATTCCCAAGTTGGTTTTCTTTTTCTTTTCTTTTCTTTTCTTTCTTTCTTTCTTTTTTTTTTTTTTTTGAAATGGGAATAGGTCTAGGTGCAACCTCCCACATCGCTCAGTAAGAACAGATGGCAAAGAGAAGTGTGCTTTAAACTATTTATTAGGCTCAGTGGCTTTGCTTGCTGCCTGCTGGTGGAACATTTTCACTCGCACTAAAGCTCCCTTCACTTGGTTTCTTTTTGCCCAATGTCCCCCAGTGGGCTTTATTTTAACCCACATTACCAGAGGATCTGACTTAGAGAAATCTGAGGAATAATGTAGCAGTTTGAACATTCGGGACATGTGTGTGTTGGGAGGGGAGCCCAGGGCCTTTACTGTTAACCTTGACTGGTTTGATGTCTTAAGCAGGGACTCACACTTACTAAACCCTTGTTTCTGTTGAAAACAAAAGTTTCACTTCCACGTTGCACTGGTTATTTTTAGTTGTCAACTCGACACAGCCTAGAACCACCTCACAGGAGACGCTTCAGTTGAGGGGTTGTCCCCATCAGTTTGGTCAGTGGGAATATCTTGCTTACTAAGTGATACAGGGGGGCACAGCCCACTGAGGGCGGTGCCATTCCCCAGGCAGGGAGCCTGCTCTGGGATATGTAAAAAACGGAGCTAAGCACGGGCTAGTGGGTGAGCCAGATAGTGAGCAAAGCTGCTGTGTCGTTTCTGACAGCAAGCAGCATTCCTCCACAGTGTCTGCTCTGCTTCCTGCTTGAGTCCCTGTCCTGACTTTCTTCAGTGACAGACTGTGATCTGGAAGTGTAAGCCAAAGAAACCCTGTTTTTTTCCTAAGTTCATTTTGGTCAGAGTGTTTTATTGTAGCAACAGAAAGCAAACCAGAACACACATGCAAAACCCAGGCATTCTCTTACACATATATGTCATATTTATATACATATATATGCATAATTTCAAAGGAATTACTAGTGCTTAGGGGTATAGCTCAGTGGTAGAGTGCTTGCCTGCCATCCTCAAGGTCCAGGGTTCCAACCTCAGCACTACCAATAAATAAATAGATACAATTACATATACACAAATATAATTAGTTGTTTACTCTATATAGAAGACACTAAAGACACAAAGAGTTTTAGGTTTCTTAATCAGTTTTAGTATAGACATTCAGAGGAAGATATGGAGATTTGGGGAAAGGTTATGAGAGTTGAGGCACCCTGTTGTTTAGATCTTGGAGAGACCTCATAAATAACATTAGGGCTCTGTAAACCCAAACCCAGCCCACTTACAGGCTGGCTTCATGTGGCAGAAAGCTGGTAGATAAATTTTAAAGTTTTTTTTTAAATCAAAAGAAATAATTTGTGGTGTGTGAAAATGATGTGAAATTCAAATTTCACGACCCATAACTAAGGTTTCAAGGGCATGCAGCCATGCCGACTCATTTACATGTTGCCAGTAGCAGCTTTTATACAAGAACAGCAAGTCTGAGGAGTTGTGACTCAGTTTGCCAAGCAAAACTATTCCAACGTTTATGTAACCAACTGTGGCAACATTTTCATGATTTTGAATCATGGGTTAAAAAGACTTTTATCTGTTTGTATAAATAATGGGGAGAGGGAAAGAAGAAAGGCAAACAATAAGACAGTGTGTGACATGGGTGTGTGGAAATGTCGGCAGGAAATAAGACAGGGAGTGAAACAAACTGTGTGACACGGGCGTGTGACCCACTGTTATTTATACTAATTAAACATAAAGTGTAAGCAAAGTAAAAAAAAAAAATTCTTGATGTAAATAAAAGATTTTAAATCCTGACTTTTAGGGCTAGAAAAATGGCTCAAAGGTTAAGAGCACCGGCTGCTCTTCCAGAGCACCCAGGTTCGAGTCTTAGTCTCTAAACAGTGGCTCCCAAACATGTGTGACTTCCGGTCCAGGGGATCTGATGTGCCCTCTGGCCTTCATGGGCACCAGGCACACGTGTGGGGCCAGGTATACGTACAGGCAAAACGCTCATACACACGACACAAATATACCCTAGTTTCTTCAGAGGTTCTTTTTGTTGCTGTTTTGTTTGAGACTAAGTTTTACTCTGTAGCCCAGGCTGTCCTTCCTGAAACAAGCTATGTGGCTCAGGCTGGCCTCGAACTTGTGGCAAGCCTACTGTCTTACTTTCTCAAATGCTGTGATTAGAAACATGAGTCATAATGCCCAGCTTTCTTCGGTTTTTCTATGACTTCACTTAATATATAAACAGCTTTGGATAAATCTAAAAAGTGATCTATTTTTTATTATCATGGGTTTGTTTCATTTTTATTTTGAGGCAATCCTGTACAAATTATAAGATAAAGCAAGTCAGTAACTAGGCCAATGTGATTAGGAGCTCAAATTTTCAAAATTAAAAACAACAAAAGACAAAAAATAACTGGGCTGAGTGGCTCACACCTGTAATCCCAGCACTCAGGGAGACAGAGGCAGGCAAATCGCTGTGAGTTTGAGGCCAGCCTGGTCTAAAAAGCAGGTCCAGGACAGCCAAGGCTACACAGAGAAACCCTATCTCAAAAACCAACCAACCAACCAATCAAAAAGCCGGCACCATGATGCACACTTACAACGCCAGTATCCATTAGGCTGAGGCCAGGGTGTCCATATCAGGTAAACGTCCTGAGCTAATCCCCACACCCTACATCATTTTTAGAATGCTATGTTTTATTAATTCTTCAATTATTTCACACATGTATAAAATATATTTTAATCACATTTATCACTAACGCCTTCCCCTAACTACTCCCCGCAGCCCATCCTTGTCTCCTCTCTTTCTCTCTCTCTCCCTCTGTCTCTTTCTCTCTCCCCCCCTCCCTCTCTCTCTCCCTCTCTCTCTCCCTCTCCTCCCCCCCCATATAACACACTGAGTCCAGTATGTGCTGCTCATGTACGCACAGAGTGTGTGGGAGAGACAGGGGCAACATCCTTAAGAAAACTCCCTCCTCCCCTGAGAAGCCATCAGCCATCAATAGTTCCTCAACTAGGGCCCAACACAAGGAAATATTTGCTTTTAGATCCAAATAGAATGAACATATAAAGTAAGTTGCTGATGGTGAAGCAGTAAACTGAGCAGCATTCCTACTAAGGTAAGAAATACAAGATCCACCAAGAAGAGACTTGATACCCTATGAGCACATACAGGGGGAGGAGGTCCCCCTCAGTCACAGTCATAGGGGAGGGGAATCGGGGGGAAGCAGGAGGGAGGGGGGAATGGGAGGATACAAGGGATGGGATAACCATTGAGATGTAACATGAATAAATTAATAAAAAAAAGAAAGCAAGAAAAAGAAATACGAGATCTGTATTTTATATATCAGAGTAGCATAAACTGCAAATGAATCAATATTTAAATAAAAATAAATTAAATTAAAATGATTTAAAATAAAAATAAATTAAAATAAAAATTGGTATCACAATCAATGTGGTGGTGCATGACCTTTAATTCTAGCACTTGGAGGCAGAGGCAGGTGGATTTCTGTGAGTTCAAGGCCAGCCTGGGCTACGTGGCAAGTACCAGGCCAAGCAGGACTGCATAGTGAGACTTTGTCTCAAAATCAATCAATCAATCAATCAGAGTGCCAGAAGAATATATGAGCAAGTTCTTGTAATATTTTAACAAGTAACTGACTCAAATTGGGATGTTATAAAAGTTAAATCCAGCTGCATAACAAAAGATGAGTGGAAATGGGATATTTGCAACTCTTATCATATGCTTTTATAATAGAAATAAAACTGAAGAATTCATATTTGTACTTGCTAATGGCCACATAAAAATAATCTCAGTAAGGATACATAGCACAGCTGGGTAGACAGAGGGACAAGAGAAAGAAAACTTCCTGCTGTATAGATTTTGCTTTATTTTGGTTTTGTTTTTTGAGATTGGGTCTCACTAAGTAGCTCTAGCATTCCTGAAGCTCACTACATGGACTGGCTGCCATCAAACCCTCAGAGATGCACCTGCCTCTGCCTCCTAAGTCCTGGGACTGAATGCATGTAATACCATTACCAGCTTATTGCGCAGCTTTTAAATTATTTATTTATTTATTTATTTTTGTTTTTTCAAGACAAGGTTTCTCATAGCCTTGGCTGTCCTAGACTCACTTTGTAGACCAGGCTGGCCCCAAAGTTAAAGGGATCCACCTGCCTCTGCCTCTCTGAGTGCTGGGATTACAGGCATGTGCCACCGTACCCAGCTACTGTACAACTTTTAAAAATATATATTTTGGCTTTTGAATTAGGTTAACTCTCCAGTGCAAGGAGCCCAATACAGAGATAAATATATACTTGAAGTCCTAATGTGACAACCAAATCCAGATAGTTAGTTAGGTGTGGTGATGCAGGCCTGTAATCCCAGCACGTGAGAGGCTGAAGAAGGATTCTGATGAGTTTGAGGCCAACCTCAACATGCACGCACGCACGCACGCACGCACGCACGCACGCACGCACGCACGCACAGTGGATTTAAGCCCACTTCGAACTGCAAAGCAAAACTCTGTCTCAATAAAACAGAGCAAATAAACTTAACTTTAGTTCATCAGTCCTTGCCGTGCTTTGGGAAAATGTGAAGCACGTAGTAGGAGCTTTATAGATACAGAGCCTGACTGTGGAACCGTGGATGTGCTTGGAGCACACAGCTCAGCAGCAGGAATAAGAAACACCGTGCCTCAAAAAGGAAGAGGCTGAGAAGCGACGGCCAGAAGTTGTCCTCTGGCCTCCAACGTGTTCCACGGGTGCGTGCACCCTCCACATGCTAACTACATAAAAGAAAAATGTGTCTTATATGAAATGACTTCTCCACTCATTAGAATTATTGAAAAGAAACTGAATCTGCCTTAGTTCCCAAGAACTAGGGTTACGTGAGTGAGCCACCACCTCCCGCCAACAAACGCTTCCTGGCTAACTCTAAAATCATTTCTTTCAAGTCTGGTTTGCGCTCACATCATTGTTGTGCTAGCCGTTCATTGTGAGAAAGATCATCGCTTGAGCACACGACAGACTGTACCTGTTGCCGATCGTATCAGGAACATGAACCTTCAGTTCTTCCGTGACATCCTTCATCACTCTCTGGTAGCCAGACATCCCTGGGTCTTTGATATAGTGAGTGTTGTTTCTCATTAAATATTCCCCTAGATAATTAATTGGATCAAACTTGCTTGGGATGTCAGCTCGGCTCAAAAGCTTTTTCTTTTCCACCTGCATTAACATGTGTTCGACTCCAGGGACCAAGGTGGGTAGCAGCTTGTCCAGCAAGTACGCCCGGGTGGACAGCGTCGTGCTTTCAGTATTAAACCACTCTCTAGCCAAGTCATCCATAGGGAGCTTCTTTGTGGTCTTTTCCTGTTCCTTCGCCAGGCTCTCCATCTCCAGCGCTCGCTGCTGCATGGCCTGGGCTCTGGCCTCTATTCTCTCACTAAGATGTTTCCTCCACGGTTGCTGTGCTCTTAACTTCAGTTCCACTTCATCTACACCAAGAATCACTTTTGCAGGTTTTCTGAACACGACATTTGTGGGAGGTGCGTGGGAGTCCTTTACTGAAGCATCTGAGAAGAAGAAACCAAATTAAATGTAAGAAACACTAGACGTGTTGGGCTACAGAGATGATGGCTCAGTGGTTAAAGGATTCATACCTTGCCAGGCACAGTGGCGCACGCCTGTAATCCCAGAACTCAGGGAGGCAAAGGCAGGTGGATCTCTGTGAGGTGGAGACCAGCCAGGTCTGCAAAGCAAGCCCAGGACAGCCAGGGCTGCACAGAGAAACCAAACCAACCAACCAACCAAACAAACAAACAATGAGTTCCTGCTGCTCATGCAAAGGACTCCGGTAGGTCCCCAAGACCAACACCACGAAGCTCCCAGGGACATGTAACTACTGCCTCGAGACATCTGATATTTAGGCACCTGTTGGGCACCTGCACTCATGGGCACATAGCCACACACAGATACACATACACATAATTTTTAAAATTAAAAAAACACAAGAAATATTAGAAATAGCATTTAATTGATGACTTTAGAATATAGTTAACAACAACAAAAACCTCAAAACAGTTTCACATCCCTTTACGTGGTTGACTAGAACTTTTCTTCTCAGGCAACTGGCTTGGCCCTGGGGTCCCAGAGCGTGGCTGGCTCACACTCTGAACAATAGGTTAGCAGGTATTTTCTTCTGTTCCTGTGAGGGCTGAGCTGACTGGAATGGAAGAGTTAATGGGAATCTTGAAATTTCTTTCTTTCATTCTTTTTTTTTTTTTCCTGACATAGCTATGGGGATGCAATACTTTGGGGTCTTGTTTGTCTATTTGTTTTTGTTTTTGTTTTTTGAGACAGGGTTTCTTTGTGTAGCCTTGGCTGTCCTGGTCTCATTTTGTAGAGCAGGCTGGTCTTGAACTTTGGGGTCTTATTATCCACTGAAAAAGAATATAGGGGCAGGAGAGATGGCTCAGAGGTTAAGAGCACTGACTGCTCTTCCAGAGGTCCTGAGTTCAATTCCCAGCAACCACATGGTGGCTCACAGCCATCTATAGTGTAATCTGGTGCCCTCTTCTGGCCTGCAGGTATACATGTGGGCAGAACACTGTACACATAATAAATAAATAAATCTTATAAAAAATTAAAAAAGAAGGATATAGGTGCCACAACAGGATCATGTCTACATATTGCTTTGCTACTTTACTTGCTTCTGTTATTTTGTGGATATAGGTGAAGATAGAAACAGCTGAATTTTTTTTCTATATTAATTTCTAATATGGTGGAAAAGTAGCTATTGAGACATGTTCCAATTTGTAATAACCTAGCAACAAATATCATTGCTACAGTAGAAAGACAAGATAGAGAGAGCCTCCATAACATCATAGTTGTGGCTAGTTAGAAAAACTATTTTTTATTATGAATTATTCAGACCTGCAAGGATGACGGTGATTTACTAAATAGACATGAATGCTACATATAGACACACACACACACACACACACATTTAAAAAATATTAAAAAGGACAGAGAGAACGGGCTAGGCCCCTTTCGTTGCCCCTCTCACCTCCTTGTCATCTGAGGATACAGTGTGTGCTCTTTTCCCACAGAGGATAGTGCATTCCGGGGGGGGGGGGGTTTGGAGGCAGAGTGGGCCCTCAAACAGACATCAGATCTGCTTGCACCTTGCTTGATCTTAAGGCTTTCCGACCTCCTTAATTATAAATAATAAATCTATGCTGTTTATAAGTCACCCTAGCTTGTGTTAATTTTTATTTTTTAAAATAGTAACAGGAAGTACCAAAACACAGGGTCAAAGCACAAGCATTTCACTCACAAGATTACTGCTAAGTAACTTTCAGGGTGGTTGGTATCAATTTACAGAAAGCCTTGAAAACTCGTCTTTGGGGCATCTTGGGTCCAGTGGTGAATGGGATGTTTCAAACCTTCCTTTAGGGTTTTATTTCTTCCTTGGCTAAACCACTTATTTCAATCCCATCAGCCAGAGCAGGGGTTCCTGCTGTAGGCACTGGAGAGGGGACTCAGCGGTGAAGACCACGTAGCACTCTCCCAGAGGACCTGAGTTTAGGGCCCAGCATCCATGTTGGATGGCTCACGACCACCTATATATACCTCCAGGCCTAGGAGATGCAATGCCCTCCTAAGGCACTTGCATATACCTACATAGAGACATGAATATACAGATACCTGGGGAAAAAATCATACAAATAAAATACTTTAAAAGAAGAGTCCCCACTGTGGGGACAGTGGCTTTTGGGCTGTACTGCTCAGGACTCTGAAAAGGAGCTTCAGAATCCACAGGGCGTCTCTGTGGCCAGAGCTGCTATGCATCAACTAATTTTACAGAATTGGAGAGCATGGACGATTTCATTAGAAAACGGCTTTGCTGATTTAAAATGAGATGCAGAAAAAGAAAATCAATGTTCCAGAGAATAAAGTTTATCTTTCCCCCCCCCCAACCCCCCCACCGCCCCCCCTCCACCCAAGGGAAAAAATCAAATAGTCTGTGAGGAATCCCTTGAAAACCCATCTGTCAAGTGCCCTGGGTCCAAAGGTAGATGGTATTTATGAACCGCATTCAGGTTTTATTTCCCCTGGGGCCAAATCACTCATTCCAGTCAGAGGAAATCGAGGAAGGGTAGCATGCGGCTCTCTCATCTATGGGTTGGATTTACAAATAAGGTTACTTGGTAGCCGGAGAGGGTACGAGGAGGGCTCTGCTCTGTTTTGTCACCATGATGGTCAGGGTTGACTGCCAACTTGGCAAAATCTAGAATTGCTCCGACCGCTGGGCAGGCCTGTCGGTCGGTTGGGGGTTAGCTGGACTGCACCGCTGAGGAGGGAAGAGGACCTGAGGAGGGGAGCCCCACTGTGGGGTGGGTCAGTCCATGACTGTGACCCCCCCCCGAGACTGAATGAGTGGGGAAGGCCGGCTGAGCAACTGGAACTCTCTGCTTTCAGCTCTTCGCTGTAGATGGGATGACGTGACTGGGCGCTTCAAGTTCCTGCCACCTTGGCGTTTCTGCAGACTTGAACTTGGGACAGCGAGCCATTAAACACTTTCCCTCAAGTCTCATCTGTCAGGGTGTTCTTATCATAGCGACAGAAAAAAAAAAAACTAACTAAAACACTCACATACTTAGGAGTATATAATTTTATGTTTACTCGTTTTTTTTTTTTTTTTTTTAAGATTAGCATGAAAGCAATTGGTTTAAGTCTGCAGGCTTTAATGTACTTGCTTTTCTCTTAATTTGTCCAGCACAAATCAAGACACATGTGTGCTTGCTTGAGTCAATGGTAGTGCTATAGCAAGTTAATACCTACCCATCTACAATGGCTCCTTAATAAACCTACAAATAATCCAGGGCGTTCTCTTTTATTCACTGCAGCCTGCTAGTGCTCCCGGGCGCGGTAGGCCATTCTCGGTTGCTAAGCAATAATCCCACTGTTTGCATTGCCCGCACTGAAACATGGAGTGGAGATGTGTGCTTGGTTATGGCTCTAGTTAAGCACCTCTTTAGGAGCCGTAAAAATCAAGGAAAGAAAAGGAGGCACTGCCGTAGGAGGGTCAATAAATCAGGATTCTGTCTGCAGCTGCCTTTGCACTGGGTGGCTTCGGAATTCAAGGATCACCAGTCGAGGAAGCACCCCGAGGGCAAGCTAGTTTGGAAGCTTATTTGAATATAGTTTCCAAGGGGTTCTCCAGTAGTCTGCACTTGGGCATTCGTAACCCTTTCCAGATAGACTGACTGCTTCACTTACATGCCGCTCGATAAATAATGATCGATTTCTCCATCACTATTCGAAGCACTAGAGTTGGTTTTCAGCATCAATTTTCCAAACTCTTCCCAGAATTAGGAACCTTTCAGGCTCTTGCCCCAACATGCAAACCTTCATAGTTCTAGCTACTAGACAACTTCTTAAAAAGCAATTTAAATTTTTCATTATTTTTTGAAAATGATGTATATTGCTATTTTGTATATTGTTAATATACTGCACTCACATCATTCTTTGTAATTTTTCAAAAGTTATTCATGTGTATTAATTGTTAAAGTAAATATATATATTATATATAATATAATATTATATATATATATATACACACACACACACACACACACACACACACACACACACACATACATCCGGGTGTAGTGGCACATGTCTTTAATCTGAGAATCGCCTTGTGAGGCAGAGGCAGGCAGACCTCTGCGTTCTAGACTAACTTGCTCTACATGGTCAATTCCAGGCCAGCCAGGTCTAAATAGTGAGCTCTTGTCTCGAAACAAACAAACAAATAAAAATTGAATTACACTGCTTAATTTAGTAATATGATATTATCAGTAAAAGGAAACACCATGGAAGTAAGGGGAGAACAAAACCAAAGAGGGGATGGAGGGTGGTCAAGAGAGATAAAGGAAGGGGATGGGTGGGGCGTGGGGGGAAAGCAAAGCTAGAAGAAAAGAGAAGAAATATAGAGAAAAGCTACCAAAACGACAGCATGAAGTTCAAGTTGTTAGATGAGTTTATTAACATTAAGTTCTGCTCATATATTACGGAGGCATGAATACTTTCAAGTCACTAGGAAAGGAATATAGAGGAACCCCTTGTTCATAATTTGAAAGGTCTAGACTTTAAAGGTGACATTTGTCATTTTCTGCACTGGCTACTGGTTAAGCCGCTGAAACTGGCCCGGCAGTGGTTCGACAAGCTGTGGGATGCTCTTCAAACACAGGCCCTGCCTGAAACACAGCTGCCCGTGGTTTCAGAATCAGCATTTCTCAACAAGATGCAACCGTTTGCTCAAGATGGAGGTGACGCACCACCAAACACCGCTGGAACTGAGATCCGCTGGGTACAGGAACTCGGGGTTCCCTGCAGAGCTTTGTCGAACCTCCGAGCTTGTGGGGTAAGAACAGAGCCAGGGAGACTACAAGTTTTGTTTGCTTGTTTAAGGATTTCTAAAATGAAAATTAATCTCATAGCTCAAAAAAAAAAAGAGAACAGCTGGGATAAAGAACATGGTGCATTCAACCCCAGTGTTTTCTATTTAACAAAACAAAACAAAAACAAACAACAACAACAAAAAACCCCCAAGGGTTTGAATGCATTATGGTAGCCGCTTGGCAAGCTAATTTAATTTTGACAAGTATATAACAAGGATTGTGATACTTCCTCTGACGTGTTGAAATCGCAATAACAGCTCCTTTTCACACTACACTACACACACACACACACACACACACACACACTGTGCTGTATATGCATAGGTATATTAAGAGAGAGTCTGAATATAAGGTTTATTATGATTAATTATCAACTAAGCAGGAACACCACAGCTCATTTGTTAGCATACGAAGCAGCCGTGATGTTTTCCACTCATACTGCTGAGAGTTACAGAGCAACGAATGGAACACACATAGTAAAGAAACTGAAAGTTCCAGAACAGGAAAGTCCACAAAGGTTCGATTTATACTTTAGAAGGGGAGGAGGGCAGTGTGGGGAGGGGGGCACTAAATTCCTTGGCAGAATGCATATATGAAGTCATGCAGGTACAAATCATCCACAAGCTAATTAAACACTTCATTGAATTTATAATCAGGTTCCTTGTTCACAATCCCGTCTGGCATGTTTTAAATGAAAAGTTAATTTTTAAAACTGGCTCAAGTGATTTAAGGAAAATACAAAGTGTGCTTCTGGGGTATTGCTGAGAGGGGAGGAGGCGGGGGAGGAGGAAATGAGGAGGAAGGTAAAATCAGGCAGTGATGGAGCATGGGCAGGGGAGGGAAGACAGGTTAAGACTTGCCAGGAAGAGAAGTTTGAAAAGTTAGTAATGGCTCAGCGGGCAAAGGCACCTGCAGTCAAGCCTGACAGCCTCAGTTTCCTCACTGGAACCCTCCTGGTGAGAAGAAAAAAACCAACTTCTGCAAGTTGTCCTCTGACCTCCAATGTGTACCAGCCACACACATTATATTGAAAGTTGAAACGTATTAAAAAATAACCCCGGGAAAAGCAGGGGTGGAGGAGTCAGAGGTGATGGAGGGCTCCAAGGAAGCAGTGTCTTCCTGACACAACAGGACTGATGCACACGTGAATCCACAGAGACAGTGGCAGCAGCCACAAGACCTGCACGGGTTCAAGTCAAACGAGGTTGCGGTATTGGGATGGAGAAGCAGGCAAGGGTCCCACCCCTAACTGGGAAGCTATCTGCAACTGGTACCCACTGCCAAGGGGAAAGTTAGTCTTCTCCAGTAGAGTGTCCCTGGGAACATCAGCCACACTCCAGGGCAGGCCCCATGCCCAGGAGCAGTCGGCCAGCACAGCATGGACTTGATGCTACTTTGGTAGACTTTTTGTTTGTTTGGCACTTTTTGTCTTATTGGTCTTTTGTTTCTTTTGATTTTCATTTTTGTGGTTTTTGTGTTGTGTGTGTTTCCTGTTCTGGTTTTTTTTCCCCCCTTCTTTTTTTTTATTGTTTTTTGTTTTTGAGAGTGAGAGAAAGAACATAAGGTTGGGTGGGTGGGGAGGATCTGTGGAAGGAAAAGTATGAAAATATATTGTACAAAAATTACATTAACTACAAAATTTAAGAAAAAAAAGGAGAGGGAAGAATACTGAGAATTAAAGGATTAATGAGGATGGGGCCATGCGATAGGAAAAAATGGGATTAATAGGTGAATTAACTAAAACTAAGGATGTGTGGAAAAGCCTTCTGAAAACATGCCTGTTAATAAGCTAATTTCAAAATACAACTTTAAGAAAGAGTTTGGTTTGAATGGAGTTGTCCTGCATGGGTGGACACAATTGCTCCCAGGATACATGTGTTATTAAATAAAAATCCCATTAAAAAAAAAAAAAAGCAAAAACAAAAGAGGCAGGGACGGGAGGAAATGCTCAGTGGTTACTAAAGCCTGCTGCTCTTGCAGGGACCAGAGTTCAGTTCCCACCACCCATATGGGAGGCTCACAAGCACCTGTATCTCCAGCTACAGGGATCCAACACCTTCTTGGTACCTGCTTAAATGTGAACTTATACATAGAGACATACACATAAATAAAAATAAACAGAAAATAAAAATAAAGGCAAACTAAAGATTAGAAAGTTTTAATTCTTTGTTTTTAAACACTCCCTATATGGATCCACTTAGATTTTTTTTTCAATCTTTGTATTTATTTATTCATTTATTTTTTTGGATTTTTTGTTTTGTTTTGGAGACAAGATTTCACTTTGTAGTCTTGGCTGTCCTGGAACTTGTTCCATGGACCAGGCTGGACTCAAACTCACAGAGATCTGCCTGTCTCTGGCTCCTGAGTACTTGGACTAAAGGCATGTGCCACCACTGCTCAGGAAGTTTTAATTCTTAAAGTATATGCATTATAATATATATTAATAAGAACAATAAATAATTTCTCTTAAATCATCTAAAGGAAAAATAATTTTAAAAAGCACTTGGAAGTTACAATTGGCATCTATACAATTTTACAGTTTAAAATTGCTTTTATAGTTATTATTTTAATTTGGCCTAGACCAGCTAAACACACTTAAACACTCAATACTTGGAATTGAATTGAAGAAATTTCTAAATTTTAAATATTGTAAAATATCTCTGTTGGTACAGATTGTGACTAAGTATGTAGAACTAGAAATGGTGATGGTGAGCCAGGCAGTAGTGGTGCACGACTTTAATCCCAGCTCTCCAGAGGCAGAGGCAGATGGATCTCTGAGTTCAAGGCCAGCCTAGCCTGGTCTACAGAGCAAGTTCTAGGACAGCCAAGGCTACACAGAGGAACCCTGTCTCCAAAAACAAAAACAAAAAAGAAAAGGGAGAAATGGCTAGAGTGAAATAGCCATTGTCTTGTATACAATAGTCTTGTATACTTTGTTACCTTTTTAATCCTGTAAACTTCCAATCTGCATAATCATTTGAAATTTTGGAAAGGGATAGGGCTATGGGTGGATTTAGGTCATTACAGAATAAATGTATGATCAAGCATAAACAGAATCAAACCCAATAAGAAAATCAGCTCATAGAGCTCTTCATTTTATTTTTATACTAAATAGGTTGCCTGCTAGGAACCTCTTTAACACTCTTAGTTGGATTTTCTCTTTAATTACTTCTTTTTTTTTTTTTTTTTTCCTTTTTCTTTTTCTTTCTTTCTTTTTTTTTTTTTTTTCTTCTTCTTCTTTTTCTTTTTTGGTTTTTTGAGACAGTGTTTCTCTGTGGAACCTTGGCTATCCTGGACTCGCTTTGTAGACCAGGCTGGCCTCGAACTCACAATGGTCCGCCTGCCTCTGCCTCCCGAGTGCTGGGATTTAAGGCGTGCGCCACCACGCCCATCTTCTCTTTAATTACTTTGCACTGAATTTATACTAATGACGTTGCTTCAAAGGCATTCATGGTAGAGGGTGAGGAAATCTGTCCTTTACCTACTGCCAAATTACACCGAGAGGAACCTCTCGCAATCATCTAATTTTTAAATACAAAATCTTGATGAATGCACTTCTTTGACTTTAGATTGTGTCGTGTGGAGAGAAAGGCTACTTTCGTACCTTGGGGCTTCACTTCCTCCTTCGCATCTTCTGTCACCTCCACCACCTGGCTGCTGGGCTCTGATGCAGGAGCACTTTGTGGAGCTGGTGGCATCTTTGAAAAGAGAAAAGAAACAGCAGTTTCAAAATGAACTGTTCCCCCCCTACCCCTTGAAAACAGAAAAGAAACAGCAGTTTCAAAATGAACTGTGTTTTTCCCCCACCCCTTAAAGCTGTATCTGCTTTCTTTCAATTCAAGGAGAGTTACTTTGTAGTTACCTAACAGTCCTATTTACTTTTTCTAGGATTTAACAGGGAGTGTTAGAGGTGACCCACATGTCTGCTTTTCTGCACTCACAGTACCAAACACACTCACAGTACCAAACAGAACTTCCTAGTGCTAGTGCAGTGACACGCCTGAGGTGACATTCGAGCTGTGCACTGATCTTTGAATTATACAAAACTTTCTATGAACATAATTTGAGATCAGCTCAGAGTTATATTTGACCTTTAAAAATGCCACCTTCCAAAGAGTGCTAGAATCATCTTCCATGTTTGTGGTAGAAAGGAGAACACTTCATCGGAGATGAAGCAAATTAAAGATTAACTTTAGGTATAACGGTGGCGCTGTGGTTTTAAATACTTTTGCTGGCGTGTATAATAGGATTTTTAAAAAATGGTGTCAGTCAACTTAATGTGATTCCATGTAACTAATTTCGGTCGCCTCAAAAAAAAAAAAAAGTGTTCTTTTTTGTGTAATCTTGCAGTTTTAAAAGCAAAGCTAAGTGATTAATATGGAGATTATATTTTTAGCATAATAGTGAGGTGACCCTAAGAGTTGGTGGCTTCTGTACTGAGAGCCCCTGATCTGCTGTTAGAGAGCAGTCATTACTTACTGTAATTTAGAACAATCCGCTCCACACGGAAAACCTACCTGCCTATGGGAGTTTCCTGTAACTGAAAAGACATCAGCTTAATAATCAACAGGAATCTGCCCTTTCTCACTTGCTGTTTCACTTTGCACATCCACACTTTCTTTTTCGTTCTTCCTAAGGAAGTTAGTGCAGCCAGCTCACTCTGACAGGGTGTCACCTGGTCACTCAGGGTGCCCCTACCTCCTTCTGGTCCTCTGAGTCCTGCTGCTGTTCCCTGTCTTCCCTTCCATTGTCCTGAAATGGGAAACGCGTCAGTAAACGTTATCAAGAAGAGCCCTCGGACCCAGCTAATATTGTATGTTCCGAGAGATTAAATGCCTTATATTTTTTAATGTCACATAATGAGTAAATTTAATCTCCAATGAAATGGTAGAAAGTAGCTGTATTAAAAAATTCAATCAGTTATAAAGACTTGTCAGCTAGGTATGGTGGCATATGCCTCTAACCCTAGCACTTGGGAGACTGAGTAGGATCACTCTGAGTTCAGACAGCCTGGGCTACACAGCAAGACTTTGTCTCAAATGAAACAAAGCAGCAATAAACACCAAAATACATCATAATTAAGGAGTGCCAGCCAACCAGCAGCAGGTCACTGTGATCCAACTGTTATTTTGAACCTCTCTTTTCCAAACAAAAGCCTGCTGTAGAATATTTTAAGTTTAAAAACAAAAAAGTGATACAGTGAGACACTGGATCTCAGTTTTCTGAAGAATGTTGAATCTCAAATCCTCTCATAAGTGGTTAGAAACAGAAGCCAGAAAACCTGATCGTGTAACGTTGAGTCGCTCATTTGTCCACTAGGGAAAGCCACCGAATGATACTGAGAAATAAAGCAATACAATAATAATAAGGAAGAGAAAAGGAAAATGTTAACAAGCAATACAAATACTCTGAAAGTTCAAAATCTCCGCCATCCCCAGCCCCCACCACACCCCAGAATTCTACTGAGTGGCTGTAAATTCTTAACTGCTGAACTGTCCACGTTGCACAGCTGTTACTACTGTTACTGGCTGAAGCCAGGGAGACAAGGTGGTCATTCACCCCTGCCATTTCTAAGCCTGAAATGATGATGATGATGGTGGTGGTGGTGGTGGTGGTGGTGGTGATGCTGCTGCTGCAGCTGACTTTTAAATATTGCCACCTTCATTAACTTTATTTTCTGAGACAGTGTTTAACTATGGAGCACAGGCAGCCCTTATTAACTTTTGATCCTCCTGCCTCAGCCTCCCAAGTGCTGGGATTAGAGGTATGCTGTAGCATTTCCAACTTTAATTTTTGAAATAGTAAGACCTTTGATGGCTACCTAACAAACATGAGAAAGATAAGTCTATAATAAACTCCCAAAAAGCTTTTTTTCAAAAAATTGTTGGGTGGGGCTGGAGAGATGGCTCAGTGGTTAAGAGCACTGCCTGCTCTTCCAAAGGACCTGAGTTCGATTCCCAGCAACCACATGGCGGCTCGCAACTGTCTGTAACTCCAAGATCTGACACGCTCATACTAAGGCACATTAAAATTAAATAAAATATTTTTTAAAAAATTGTTGGGTGAGGAGTTTTATGAGGAATATGATTTGTCTGGCTTATTTATCCATACTGAAGAATTAAAATGGTTTCGACCTCACTGAAAATGACTGCAATCCCGGAAACAATGTATAAAGTCATGGCTGTGCCAACTAGCATGTCATACACTGATTACATATGGGTGAGGCGCTGTGCAAAGACTGAATTATTGCTAGGTGTGGTGGTGGCCTGGGATAACTGCTGCACTCTCTGTACTCGAGGCTGAAACAGGAGGACCACGAGGGCAAAGCCAGCAGAGGCTGCCCTGTGAGGTCTTGTCTCAAAAAGAAGATATTATAATGCATCTGGCCTCCGCCTCCAGGGAGAGACACTCTACGATTCAGTGTAATAATGTATACAAAACTCTGGGATATTCATTTTCCTTTTATCAACGAAACACAAATTCCAGTGAAGTAAACAACGAGTACGGCCACTAGAGAGAATAGATTACAACATCTAAAAAGCTGTCTCGACGCCTTTGAAAATAACTCATAAATAATAGAAAACAGAACTCCGTGTTAAGTCCTAACTGTACATTGCTAGCGTGCGGTTGCCCATCTCCTGAAACCGATAAGTTTCTTTTTAAAGTCTATTTTGTTTGGATGTGCTCAGAAAAATTCAACTTAACAAGGGTCCCTTCATCGAGAACCTTCTGTTATTCAAGCATTTCCTGGGGTTTAAAATGAGTGAGTTTCCAGTTTAGCGAGGGGGAAACAGTGCAATTCAACCTGCAAAGTGTAAGAGTGGAGGTATAGGGGGTTAGAGAGATGGCTCAGAGGTTAAGAGGACTGCCTGCTCTTCCAAAGGTCCTGAGTTCAAGTCCCAGCAACCACATGGTCTATATAGAGACCACAACTGTCAATATAGAGACCTGGTGCCCTCTTCTGGAGTGCAGGCACATGTGCAGAGAGAACACTGTATAAATAATAAATAAATCTTTACCAAAAAAAAAAAAAAAAAAAAAAAGTGGAGGTGTACACAACACACTGGGGAGCAAAGAGCACCGAGCAGTTATTTTCCGTGGGGTAAAGAAACAGATTTCTAGGGTTGGTGTTAAAGGACCAGTAAAATAAATTGTACAAAGGGAAGGGAAGAGCATTTGTAGCAGAAGAAACATAAATTCAAGAGTAAAGAAGAGGAGGCTTTAAAAGGACCTATAGTCATGGGCCGAAGAGATGGCTGAGCAGTTATGAGCCCCGGCTGCTCTTGCAGAGGACCTAAGTTCAATTCCTGATCCATGTGATGGCTCACGATGCTCCGTAAGTTCAATTCCAGGGGATCCGGCTCTTTCTTTTAAGCTCTTTCAGCACCAAAGCATGAAGGTGATGCACACATACCCTTATACACATACATAAGTTATTAAAAACAATAGCACTTAGAGCCAAAATGGAAAGGACTATGATAAATTGAGGCATTTGGACTTTATTATGGGCTTTAAAAACAAAGACACAAGTTAGCAAGTTATTGTTTTAAAAAGTGAATTCTGCCAGCAACGTTGAGTTTAGACTATAACATGAAAGACTTGGGAAAAAAGGAGGAATATTTGGCATCCTCAATATTGCACCACCCCTTGCTCTAGTCTAGGCTCTACCAGATATTGCTAATACCTGTCCTGGTTTGGGCTACTATGGCTGTGATGAAACACCATGACCAAAGTAACTTGGGGAGGAAAAGGTTTAATTTGGCTTATGTTTCTTCCCTGAAGGAAGTCAGGGAAAGAACTCAGACAGGGCAGGTTCCTGGAAGCAGCAGCTGATACAGAGGCCATGGAGGGATGGATGCTGCTTACTGGCTTGCTCCTCCTGGCTCATTCAGCCTGCTTTCTTACAGAGCCCAGGACCACCAGCCTAGGGGTGGCACCACCCACAACAGGCTGGGCCCTCCCACGTCAATCACTAATTAAGAAAATGCCTTACTGGCTCACCTACAGGCAGATCTTATGGAGGCACTTTCTCAATCAAGGTTCCCTCCTCTCAGATAGCTGTGTGTCAAGTTAACATAAAACTAGCCAGCACGGGACCACAGCCAGACAGCTCTATCACTGAGTTTTGTCATCCCAGCTAGTGCTCCAGTCCTATTCTCACAGGTCACCTTTTCAGACAGTACTTGCACTGTCATCTTATTGGTGAGCTCTGACTGTAAACACCTGAACTTTTGTCTTAGGATTTTCTGAAGTTCAAATACACACACACACACACACACACACACACACACACACACACACAAATAAAAATAAACACACACACAAACACACACACACAAATAAAAATAAACACACACACACACACACACACACACACACACTTTAATATACCCTGGCCAGAAGTGCTTGCAGGATATATGAATGGGAGAAACCCTCAGACAAAGATGGATAATCCCATGGATGGGATATCTCTAACATATATTTTCTCCTGATTCTCACACTTCTGGGTATTAAGCCTTAGTCCCCCAGTGCCAGACCTGCCCAATAATGCATGTGATTGACTTTCTATACTTTTCCGTATTGCTTCCTAACCTCTTGCCATTGTTTCCTGGAACTATCTTCCAAATGAGTGTGTACTCAAATCCTTAGGTCCAGGTCTTTTTTTGGGAATAGTCCAACTAGAATAGGTATAATCATTAGGATTTGTGGCACAATTGAATCTAAAGAGTTAATAGAAGAAGCAATTAGGGAAAATTAGGGACATCCTTGTCCAAAAAACTGAATGGTTGATAATGCCATCAAGAGAAATAAGGACGAGAGAGCGGATTACAGATGCTCTGTGTCTGGCGTGTACATTTACGCTACTTGCTTGGTTGCCTAACACAAGTTTCTAGTAGGCATTTGAAGGCATGTGTTGGAGGAAAATCGTGAACAATCAGGTCCCCTGGAAATGCTGGCCACTCCGTCCGGTCAGAACAGCATCACCTTGCATTTTCAGTACTGTCTTAGGGCTCCCATTGCTGCAACAAAACACCATGACCAAAAAGCTAGGTTGGGAGGAGAGGGTTTATTTGTTCATCACTGAAGAAGGTCAGGACAGGAGCTCCAACAGGGGAGGAACCTGAAGGCAGAAGCTGATGCAGAGGCTGTGGAGGGGTGCTGCTTACTGCCTTGCTTCCCCTGGCTTGCTCAGCCTGCTTTTTTTTTTAATGGAACCCAGGACCACCAGCCTTCCCCCATTAAGCGCTAACTGAGGAAATGTCTTACAGCTGGGTCTCATGGAGGCATTCCCTCAACTGAGGCTCTTTCCTCTCTGATGACACAAAACCAGCCAGCACAAGTACCTAATGTGCACCCCTGCCCATAAGATCCTAAAATCTGCTTGAATTCTTGGGATCAGAGACCAAATTTCTGTGGCTATAGTTGAAGACCCTGCACGCTCACTCCCAATCAATTTGTGACTTGGTAATTGGGGCACCTGTCATCTTGGCATGTAGTGCTGTCAAATATGATAGAACATCTTTAATTAAGAAGCTTTCCAGACTAAGAAAGAAAGCAAAAGTCATTGTGATTACCCACTGTGTAGACGCTGAAGCTGCCTTTTACTTGGGATTCCTCGTGACTCTGGATAGGCGAGTGTTGACAGAAGGATGCAGTTCTGGACAATGCCAGAAATTCACCGAGGAGAGTAGTCAAGAGGGTCTGAAAGGCTCAAGATAAATGCTTGATGACAAACACAAGTGGAATTAATAGGTGGCTGGGGAGGTGGCTCGGTCAGTAAAATGCCTGTCATGCAAGCATGAGGATTTGAATTCAGCCCATAATACTCACCCAAGAGCCAGCAGGAGGTACATGTCTATGATTCAGGAAGAGCGAGGATGGGCTTTGGGTGGAAAGGTGGCTCCCAGAGCTGGCCAGCCTATCAAGCTAATGGGTGAACTGTGGGTTCAGTGAGAGACCCTGTCTCAAGTAGAAGGGTAGAGAGTGACTGAGGGAGAGTCCAGGACACTGAGGGGAATCAAGGCAGCTCAATGTCACTAATGTCATATGCTGAAGAGAAATCAAAGATCAGGAGGACTGGAATCAATCATTTAACTTATTGGCATGTCACTTATGACCTCTGTGAGAGGCGGTACCCTGAGTGCTTAATTTACATTATTTAATGTAGTCTTTCTGGCAGGCTTGTATTAATAGCTCTGTTTTAAAATGCAGCAAAAGGGGGAACTTGGTTAGTTTGTCCAAAGTCATATGCAAATTGGTCAGTCAAAATTACAGACAGTGTCTTGAAACTAGTTACTACAATACTAGTTCAACTACTGAATATTTAATTACAGGAATCCATAGAGTTACTCAAAGAAAAGTCAAAGAATGAATGGAAAACTACATTGTTGACCGTTCCTCGCAAGTAGGGACTTATTTATAAAAGTTGAGGTGACAGCAGCAATATACAATGCAGCTGCTCTAAGAGGTGGGACCATGAGCTCCAAAAACTTTCAATAATTTGTTGTATTAATACATTGAACAAAACATATAATATTTGCTATGTACGAAATCACATATAGCATATACATATGTACATATATAAACATATATAAACCATATGTATTTCCTCTACAGACTCCTAAAACTCCTGTAGTTTTCTGAGTGATAGGAACATCTGGTGCTTTTGTGGGTCATGGGGCGTCTTTCACTATGAGGTGACTTTCTGGTGAGCTGATTTGCTGGGCTTGTGAGTTACCTTAGGGTAGGGGATGATTTGTATGAGGGTCCTTCTAACACAGGCATCTGAGGCCAGACTGGGCAGCATAGTATGATTCTGTGAGAAAGAAAGTGGTAGAAATTGAGATCAAGATAGAGACAGAGAGAGAAAATGACTCAAAAATAATCTTTCTATAAAAATATATACTTCAGAGATGGCAATATTGCTCAGTGGGTAAAGACACTTAAAGACCTGAGTTCAATACCTGGAACCCACACGGGAGATGAGCACCAGCCCCTGCCAGTTGTCTTCTGACCTCCAATTGGATACTGTGGCATGCTAGCGCCTGCCCACTCACTGCCACCTTTCCCACACAAATAAATAAAGGTAAAACATTTAAATATATGTATATTTCAAATATAAAGACATTAAAATAAGTTAAATGGATACTTATACCACAATGCAAATTTGAATAAAAGGAAAGGAGAAATGACTACATTAAGACAACATTGATTCCAGAAGTCAGAATATTATCAGACAGCTTTCATGGGAGCTGCAAAATATTGTATTTCTAGTAGTCACAGAACCAACATTGGTAACATAATGATTATATTAGTAAAACTTGACATAGATTGTAATTATATGGGCTGCAGAATTATAACGTTAATTAGATTGACAGCTAAGATGTGTGGCACTGACTGTAAAGGACTCTGAATTTAGAACAAGGACATTAATATAGCCTAAGAATCGCGAGCCTGAAAGCCTTTTGCCAATTGAAAACATTTCGTCCTATGTTTGACAACTAGACATTGCTTAAACTGAAAACATTGCAATAATCTCAATCTGCCTTGAAAGAAGCCTACTGACCCTACCCCAGCCACCTCGTCCACGCTGGAAAATCTGTAACTAAAAGTGGATTTTAAGCTGTTCCACCAAGGCAAGTGCAGAATAGGACCAGGAGAAAATAATCTTGACAGAAAAACAATTTTCTATTTGTTTATATATTTACAGACAGGAAATATGTGTGGTGCCATATTAAAACACGTTAAAGCAAGAAAGACAATATAATGCTGGGTTTGACAGATTCATTGATGCGAGTTCAATAACCATGTCTACTAGACAATAGATTTAATGTGTTAACAAGCAGCTAGAAGTGTCACTAAGCGTTTTTGTGGTTAGTTCACTGAAATTTGGACTTGACAGTAGCCTATATCTAATTAAGTTGAGATACTGGAACCTCCCAGATACAATGTAGAGAAAGTCCAAAGGTTTAGGAGAAAAGGCATGTTGAAATAGATTTATTAAATATAACCTGAACACCTCCCCTCCCTAACTCTGTACATCACCAAGAGGATTCAGGGGTCACCCTTTTACTAAGGCATTGTGTGACTTTTCCCGGGAAGACTTGAACAAAAAAAATCTCTTCACCCTACATTGGATACTAATGACAGATCAAAGGAAAGATTTCAAGTTATGCTGGATAGTGTTGTGTCAACTCAATGCATGCTAGGGTCATTTTGAAAGAGGGAGCCTCAATTGAGAAAATACCCCCAGCAGTTTGGCCTGTGGGCTAGCCTGTGGTACATTTCCTTGGTTGGTGATTGATGTGGGGAGGCCCAGCTCACTGTAGGTGTTACCACTTCTGGGTTGGTGGTCCAGGGTGCTATAAAGAGCAGACTGAGCGAGCTTCAAGGAACAAGGCAATACACAGCATCCCTTTATGGCTTCTGCTTCAATTCCTGCGCTGACTTCCCTTAACGAAGGACTGTGAAGGTGATGCGCACGCCAAGTAAACCATTTCCTCCCTGAGTTACTATTGGTCATGGTGTTTATCACAAACGGAGACAAACTAGAAAAAACCAGGATGGATGGGAGTTGCTCCTTCACTTAGTCCTTCATAATCCATAGTCATTTCCCAAGATTCCTCTGGCCTCTGGATCCTGGCATGCTGATGCTGATTCAGGAATGCTGTGTATCTCTTTATCCCCAACAGTCTCGTCAGGACCAGTCTGTGCTGTTCAGGTCTGACTCGGGGCCAAGAGGGAACTGGTCGGTGTTATGGCCTCCCATGCCTCATCCTTGAGGTGGCTCCTTGGTTCTGCTAGGCTTCAGGCTGACACCATGGCCCTTGCTTTTCCAGTAGCCACAGCTGGATGCCAAAAGGATCCGAGACTGGGAGACCAGTCTTCATCCCCAGTATACTTTGTACCACATATTCTGGGCTAACAACTCTCCACCCCAAGAACAAGCTTAATTATTCCTTCTGTAAGTTATTTCCCAGGCTTTAAAGTCTTCCCAAATATGGGTCCAGTTTCATTTTTTTACACATAGACCTCCAGTTAGACCAGCACCATTTGTTGAAGATGCTATCCTTTTTCCATTGAATGGATTTGGCTTCTTTGTCAAAAATCAAGTGACCATATGTGTGTGGATTCATATCTGGGTCTTCGATTCAATTCCACTGATCAACCAGCCTGTTGCTGTGCCAGTACCATGCTGTTTTAATTACTATTGCTTTATAGTACAGTTTGAGATCAGGTATGGAGATTCTTCCGGAGCCCCTTTTATTGTACAAGATTGTTTTAGCTATTCTGGGTTTTTTGTTTTTCCATATGAAGTTCAGAATTGAACTTTCAATGTCTTTAAAAAATTGTGTAGGTATTTTGATAGGGATTGCATTGAATCTACAAGTAGAACAATATGATAGGCAGATTTGGGCCCAGGGGTCCCGCTCAAACTAAGGCACCAGCCAAGGACAATACAGGAGTTAAACTTTAAACCCCTTCCCAGATCTAGCCAATGGTCAGAATATTCTCCACAGTTGAGTGGAGAGTGTGATATGACTTTCTCACGTACTCTGGTGCCTCACATTTGACCATGTCCCCTGGAGGGGGAGACCTGGTGGCACTCAGAGGAAGGACAGCAGGTAGCCAAGAAGAGACTTGATACCCTATGAGAATATACAGGGGGAGGTAATTCCCCTCAGGAACAGTCATAGGGGAGGGGAATAATGGGAAAAAGGGGGGGGGGGGAGGAGAAGGAGGAATGGGAGGATACAAGGGATGGGATAAACATTGAGATGTAACAAGAATAAATAAATAAATAAAAGAAAAAAAAAATAAAGTCTTCCCAAAGCTCAGCGGCACAGAATGTTTCTATTAATCCCTCCCCCCTTAGAAACTTCAGTTTGACACGAATTTGCCTCCAGGTGGCCTGAACAGATCCTCCCGTCTACTTTTTACCCTCCTCTAAATCCCACCTTGATTGCTTTTGTACTTCACAAATTCAATTTTTATGATGGCCAAAATCACTCAGTCTCCTATAACATCCCCTACCTACCTCATACAGACGGCATCTCACTCTGGCACTCAGTAAAGCAACTAAAGCGCCACACCAGTTCCAAGGTCCTTGCGACCATGTCCAGTGAACTGAGCAACATCTATCTCTCATGCTAAGTTGCCTCAGTGGTAACTCCGCTTCCTTTTGTTACCCAGTCCCTGATATTTATGGGGACCTACCTGGCAACAAGTGCGTCTTCTAGCTAGTATAAGCCAGTCTATCGGGGACTGTTCACCTCACACTGCCTTAGGTTAGCCAGCCTTTGTCTTAAGGAGGGATTGCTAGTTATTCTGCCCAGGTCTCCACTTACACAGGCTCTATCCCTGCTTATCTAAAGATCTTTCCCCACCCAAGTAGATATTGAGTATTCCCTTTGTGTTGTAGTTTCCTGTTCTGGTCAGTGTTAAGGTCTCCTTCTCCTGCTGACTCACGGACGTCCCTTCCTCTTTATTGAAGGCCGAATCTCAGGAATATCCTCTATCACTTCTTTCTCATCTTCTTCCTCTTCACTGAAAGATTGTGCCAATGGGTTCGAAGGTTTTGGATCCCAGGAAAGTTTGCTTAGCAAAGATCTGATTTGCCCTCTCTCTCCTTTGCATCTCGCCAGCTTTGAGAATTAGCAAACCATCACTTGTATTTCATTCTCACTTTTTTTCAACTTTTCTTGCAAATCAGAGGCTAATACAGCTAATAGCATTCATGTCTTTTTTCCCCACTGTAATTCCTTCTTAGGAAGGCAAGTTCTTTCCTGGAAGATAGATGAGGCCCAGTAGCATGTCTTATTGGCACAACAACGGCCACACAACTGATGCCATAGCCCGCTTATGATGTCATCCTGTATGTGTTACTTTCAGGCAGTATAGTCTCTAGTCCATCAGTTGTTTCTGAGGACATCTGCATTCTCCTGTAATGGACCTCCCCCCAGATCAGGGAAAGGAAGGCGGCCTCCCTGGGATTCCCCACCAAGACACTACTCTCAGATGGCTTGGCCTGGTTGCAAGTTCTATCACCCATTGCAGAGAGCACGTAACCACTACAGCAAGGAGGCCAAGTGCCCCATACCACATGGGGAAAATAGCCATGCTGAAGATACCCCACCTCTGCACAGATAAGCCTCCGATGCACGGCTCATCACCTACTGCAGGGGTTGTGCATCGACTCCTCTCCAACTCTTCTCTCTTCTCTGTGCCTGTGTATCCTTCCTCAAGTGCCAATTGTGTTGGGTTGCTTTTTTTTTTTTTGAGGGAGACGCAAACAAACGTCTATTCATCCCAGATGGGGCACTAATGGTGAACCATAGAAAGGATTCTACACATGCCAGGCTTTGTGAACCAATAAGCTTGCCTGGGTTATATAGAAAAGTATGGGTGAGAGATTAGACACAAGAGAACGAGTGACTCAAAGGAATCTATATAGCAAAAGCCCACTGCAGTATTGAGGACTCGCAAAAGCTGCGCCCCTGCAGTTTCCCGCACAATGTGTAGGCAGCCCAGCTGCCCGAGACTTTCTTCTCACCAGCATATATAATTCTGAGGAGGAGCCTTGTGACTTGTGTAACATTCAAGGGGCTCCTGAGACTTTTAAGTTCATTTACTCCTGGGCCCTGTGTTTTCTTTTCTTCTTAATTCTTTTTTTTTTCTTCTTCTTCTTCTTTTTTTTTTTTTTTTTTTTTTTTCTTCTTCTTAATTCTTATGGCTCTATCCTCTCTGTAGGAGAGACTATTTCAATTTGGAGGAAATAGGTACACAACAGAAAACAACAGTAAATGTACCAGGAAGTGGGAGTTATTTGTGCGTGTGCCAGAAATATGACTTTTTATCCAGAATAATATCCCAGCCTCTTACCCACTTTCTTTTCCTTGGACTTATTTTGTGTGTATATGCACACATGAAAATCTGGTGCCCATCGAGATCAGAAAAGGATCCTAGAAACGGAGTTACAGATGGTTGTAAGCCACCACGTGGGTGCTGGGAACCAAAGCCAGGTACTCAGGAAGAGCAAGTGTTCATACCTGCTGCGCCGTCTCTCCAGCCCCCATTCCGGAAAGGGAAGGAAGAGTCAGATCCCTTGTAGGAACACTTACTTGTTGCAACACTACCTCTAGTATACACTGAAAAACTGAAAATCAAGTCTTTTCCATACAGACTGGTGGTTATATCCTAAAACAATTATATGCTGGGGAAAGAAAATTTCCAATTTTTTTTTTTAGCGATTTCAGAAAACCATAAATTAAGGTTACTTTGAGGAACCCTAAATATTGCTGCAGTTTACCAATTTAAGTGGAGTCTCACAGTGACCAAGAAAGAGATGGAGCTTTAATCCATTTGAATCACAGTGGTTTGAGCTTTCAGATGTGTAATTAGAATAAAGACACTAGCAAATAGCAGCACCACCATGTTTTTCTCTGATTTTGGAATAAGAATCATTATAGTGTGAAAGGCCAAGTTGAAACACACACCAAGATAGAAAATGAACGTTCGTTTCTTAGGGTGAGAGAATGAAGGATTGCAGACAATAACGACATCAGCAAAGAGTTGGAGAAAATGGGTTGATGGATGCTCTCTCATGCCGATCTAACTTGCCTCTTTGGCCTGTGTGTGGGGGATCAGATCTTGAAGAATGACTGTGGATTATCCTAAACTCAATCAGGTGTTCTTCTACATTTGCTCATAGGCTTCCATATGTAGTGCCTTTATTGGAGCAAGTCAATCCATCTTCTGGTACATGGTAGACACCTATTGACTTAGCATACTGTGCTTGGATCTTATTAAACTCATAAAGGATACCAGAAGCTGCTTGTTTTTACTTGGCAGGACTAAAATTATACACAATGAGTTATCTGTTATCCACAATGATTGAAACAAAAATATTTCTTATTTCTATTTTTTTTCAGATTGTAAAATATGTACTTGTAATGAAAAATCTTGGGGATAGGGTTTAAGTTTAAACATCACTTGTGTTCCGTATATATCTAACACATGTAGTCTAAAGTGTACACAACTGATAGTTTTAATAAGTGTGCACATGAATCAGTTTCATTAATTTCTCACTTTTGACAGCATGTCCACACCAAAAACATCGGATTTGGAAATAATTTTTATTTCAGATTAGGGATGCTCAACTTTGTATCTTCACAGTCTTGCTTCAAGAATACATCAGAAAAAAAAAAATCCATCAGTTCTCATGCTCTACAGCATCTCACAAAGATGCCAAGCATCTTCATCCAGTTCAGCATCGCAATGACCCAGTCAAACACTGGTGACTATATCTAACTGTATCGGAGGATCAGGGATGAGTTAAGTCTTTAACTGTTAACTTGTAAGGTATAGCCAAACAGGAGGATGGGAGATATAGTCCATTCCTATTATCAATTTCCTTAGTAGTTTAGTGCCAATTATTAAATTATTGTCTCAGAGCAGGGCGTGGTGGCGCACACCTTTAATCCCAGCACTTGGGAGGCAGAGGCAGGCAGATCTCTGTGAGTTCGAGGCCAGCCTGGTCTATAAGGACAGCCAAGGCTGCACAGAGAGACCCTGTCTTGAAAAACAAAACAAAAAATTATTGTCTCAGCTCTAAACCTAGCTCCTCTGATACCTAGACTGAGAGTGAAAACTGTATTTCTTTGTCCTGGCAGCTAGTTTCTTGTCCGTCTCCTTCCTGTTTCTGACAGTCTCCCTATGTGGGCTTTACTCACCCATTAAGGCTTCTTTACCTTGGTGGTAGCACCTCTTTTTGAAGCAATAGCTGAATATAGTTTGTAGTTTTTCTGTAGATCTGCATTTAAAAAAAAAATCAATCTGAAGACACCAATGCTAGCTAGTCAGAGCTTCTGCCTCTGTGGTTCGAGTTCCATGGCTAAATTCCCTGTTTCTCTTCTTTTTTTTTTTTTCCTCTCTTTTTGAATAAGCTTGGCTATATAAACTATAGTCAATATTTCATTTTGGTATTTATACATGAATTATTGGCATACTATAAGATAATTATCTATTTAGCCTTAGGATTGGCCTAGAGAAAACCTGATTTCTAGGTAAATCACCTCTGGCCAGAAACAGTGTCATCCAGTGATTCTTAGAGTGCACCCTGTAGGGAGAAATGACCTGTCCTCGTATGGCCCACGGCTCCTCTGGGTAGCAAGCATGACGAAGGACTTGCTGAGCAACACTAAGGAGTATTCTACTACCAGGGCATCATTTTCAGAAGCCACGTTGCTGCCTATCATGACCAGGGAGCTTTAGAGCTATCAGAAGACAACATGTGTCCGGTACCCAGGGACCAGGACTTACAGCTGCAGGTATGGCTGTGAGCCTGACAAATACTGCTAAGTGGATTCAGATCCCAATTCTTCCTCTTCTATATGAATAACACATTAAATGTCCTCTTGTTTATATTTGAGATGCCTTTTTCATCATGTCTAAGCTAGCTGCATGATTATTGTTCCAATAATACAGCGTACTCTGCAAACTAGAGATTTGTAATTATTTTGCAACATGTATTTGATAATAAAGTTGAAATGGGTTCTAACGCAGCCACGTTATCACAAGAGATTTTTCACAGTGTATGTTCTAGTTGGACAAAGGTAAGAATAAGCTACAAGAGACAAATATGATTCATATTTGTAAATTTTGAAATATGACAATTATTTTAAATTTTTATTAACTACATGTATGAACTAAGTTCTTACCAATAATTTGAAGATATCATCATTACAGCTTTTCACAGGAAATGGACACTGTCATTTCAGTCATAAAACCGTATATTAAAACATGTTTACAAAAGGAATCTCTGTTACTTTATCAAATTTTAAAAACATTTTATTTAGAAATTTATACAAATGAGCTATTAACATCCTTAATATTGTACGTTCATTTTCTTTTTCATTAATGGCATACATGATTAAGCCAAGCAGGGTGGCATAAGCCTGTATTTGCAGCATTTGGAAGGCTAATATAGGAAGATCAGGTGTTGCCAGTGTCGGCAACAAAGTGAGTTCAAGACCAACCTGGGCTACAAGAGACCCTGTTTTGATGGTTTTGTCATTGTTGTTGTTTTTTTAAAGTGTAACATTTAAATAAAACGAATTCCCCCCAAATGCCATGTCTTTAACTCTTTTTAACTTACTCACTGTGTCATGCAAATATTTCTACGGCTGTCAGGACGTTGGGCAAAAAGGTTTCTTAACTCAAGGCTCTTCATGAGATGCAGCGGCTGTGTAAAACACAGAGAGGCAGTAGCTTTGGGAGCTCAGACGCAGCTGACTTCAGGAAAGAGGGACTCCATTGGCCCATTCCGGCCTCAGAACCACAGAAGGGTGAAGCAACTGTAAGTACAACGGCACTTCCATCATTCTGCCTCTGTTGAGAACCCTACTTTGGGATTTTTTTTTTTTTTTTTTTCAAATTAAGCTGCCACTGCCACACTTGGTGATGCGTACCTATAATCCCAGCACTTGTGAGGCAGAGGCAAGAGAATCAGGAGTTCAAAGTTAATCTCTGCTATAGATCGAGTTTGAGCCCAGCCTGGGCACAGGAGACCGTATCTCAAACGCAAAAACTGAGACAAATTAAGTTGGTATAAGCAGGGGTTTTTGAATTTTCATGGTAGATACCACCTCTTGGTCATTAGAAGACCCAACAGGAACCTGGATCCCAGAGAAGAACAAGTAAAAATGACACACTGAAAATAGATTTCATCTCTATAACCCAGCCCAATTTAAAAAAGAGCTATCTTGGAATCGATAGCCAAAGCCTAAAGGTTAGTTTCATACAAAGTATATTTACCCTGACTGTCTTCTTTGTTTTTAAAGAACTCTATATTTGTCTGGACTTTTCCTATATGTCTATAGACATATTCCCTCAGAGTCTAAAAGGGTGACTCAACCTACAGTACCACTAAACGATGCGTTATTTTGTTGATGTCTATACATCTTCTTGACCATTGGCTATGGGACCTTGAGATGCTTATTTTATTTTGTCCTTAATGTAACCACGGGGGAGCAGTGAGGATGGTTCAGTGGGTGAGGTACCTGCCACGAAGCCTGATGATCTGAGTTTGCTGTGCACGACCCTCGTTGTGGAAGGAGAGCGCTATATTCCATGGGCTGTCCTCTGACCGCCACACACGAACCATGGCCTGTTTCTATCCTTCATTGCACAGATAATGTAAAACAACAAATTAGAGACACACAGCTGTAAGCCCTGTGCAATAGAGAGCAATGACCACCGAGCCTAGGGGTGGCCAGCCAGTGAAGCTGAACTGAACTGCAGGGCCAGTGAGAGTCCCTGCCTCAGGGGAAAAAAAATGACAGCTGCCATCGACCTCTGTCCTCTACACATGTATGCACAGGCACATACAGTCTTTGCACACATACTTACACACTCGTTTCCATCATGTATGCACAGGCACATACAGTCTTTGCACACATACTTACACACTCGTTTCCATCATGTATGCACAGGCACATACAGTCTTTGCACACATACTTACACACTCGTTTCCATCATGTATGTTTCCATCATGTATGCACAGGCACATACAGGCTTTGCACACATACTTACACACTCGTTTCCATCATGTATGCACAGGCACATACAGGCTTTGCACACATACTTACACACTCGTTTCCATCATGTATCCACAGGCACATACAGTCTTTGCACACATACTTACACACTCGTTTCCATCATGTATCCACAGGCACATACAGTCTTTGCACACATACTTACACACTCGTTTCCATCATGTATGCACAGGCACATACAGGCTTTGCACACATACTTACACACTCGTTTCCATCATGTATGCACAGGTACATACAGGCTTTGCACACATACTTACACACTCGTTTCCATCATGTATGCACAGGCACATACAGGCTTTGCATACATACTTACACGCTCGTTTCCATCATGTATGCATAGGTGCACAGATGAGAAAAAAGAGTACCTAGCATATGTAATATATGCACAACATTATGTCAGCTGATGAGCTAATAAACATGCAGCAATAATTTTCACATCTCAGTTTTCTAACATATCACTGAGATCAACCTCTTGATACAAACTGCAAATTTGAGTACTTTATAACCCAATTTCCTCACCTTAGGCACGCTGAACGAAAGTGCTGTACACTTAACTACAGATGACATGTATTTTGACCACTAACCTACAGTTTAGAAAAAGCGTGAATCATGCCTTTGAATTTTTTCCTTTTGCTTGATTTCCTGCACACAGGCTATACTCAACAAGGCCTTTGTGAACTCAGAACATACTACAGAGAATAGAAAATGATCTTAATTGCATGCAATCTCCTTTCACTTACATACGTTATCTCATTTGATTATGAAATTCCTGTGAGTTAGAGCGCTTCATCATAGGGCATACGGAAGTACAGCTCAGAAAGTACAAATCATTTGCATAAGGTTTTACAACAGCTGGGACTAGAAGCTAGGTCTGACTCACAGCCGTGCTCTTTCTTACTGTAAGGTTAATGGAATGAAATGTCTCCTCTTCCAGATGAATTTCTTTAGAGTACGTTACTACACAGAAGATAAAGCACGTTGTCAAACACATGTCAGTAAGAGAATCGATGTTCTGAGAATCACAGATGTGGGCAATCCTTCTCCTTTGGCTTCTAAACACATTGATGTGAGGTCACTCAGCTTTCACCTATGGAGAGTTCTTGGCTCTCCACATCGTTTTTCTGTTTGGTTTCTTAAGTATTGCCGCAAAGTTCTTATTTCTGAACCTTGCCTTCTCTTTCCTGTTTACTCTGGAGCTCTGGAGGAAAACACCTGTGAACCATGGATCTCTGATTTTTGTCTCACAGGCACTCTTATCACCACCAGGGGGCAAAAGCCTATCAGCTGGCTTCTCCGCGGGCCGCTCTCCAGAGGGCTGTACACTGCAGGGACCCTCAGTGACTCTCGATGGAACCTCCCTGCTGATTATTTCAACCACAGGGCCCCAGGGAGAGAACAAAGACTCAGCATAGAGGGCTCTTGTGTCACTTAACCACACAGCAACCAGAAAGCCCTCATGACAGCCCCGTCAGTTTAAAAGGAGCAATGAGATCCAAGAGTATTTGAGTGACAAACAGAAAGAGGTGGGTTTTAGAAACTGCGGAGTCCTAAGTGTGTGCTTTCTACAGCTTTGCTATGGATGGTGGGATTTACCAGCTCACCTACTCAACTCTCTCTGTGTAAATGTCAACGGTTTGCACTGTGATTTTTTAAAAACCTTTTTTAAATCTTGATTTTTCCTTTACACTCTTGGTTGATGTTGAGCAGCTTATCATTTAGAAATGCATTCCTTTAAAAATATTTTAAATCTGCATTTTCACTTACATCTATGAAATAAAGATATTTAGGAGGAAAGAAGAAAGCTTAACAATCAAATCCTTGTTTAGTGGAGATCTTCATAGTGGGAAGCAAATGGGAGGTAAACAGCAGGTTGGAGCTTTCCAACTCCGGGTCCAGCTCTCTGAGCCATCGTTCTCCCCCCCATCCGCCCCCACACACTCCGCCCTCTCCTCCCCCGCCCCCCACCATTCAGCATCTCAGGTAGAGTGACTGACTTTAGGCAGGTAGTAGACAAAGCATGAGGCACCACGAAGTTTCCAGTGTTTACTAGAGAAAAATCTTTATGAAAACTCTGGTCATTAACCCCGAGCTCCTTTATGATGATGAGGCGGGTGGGGAAGCTCATTAAGAAAGAGCCCTCTTGAGGGCCAGGTCACAGCGGGTGGGCTGGTCTCCCGGGTCGAGCCCAGAGAAAGCATCTAGCACCCGCGGAGCCCTTTTCCACTAGAATACGTGTTTGCCTCGGTGTTTTCACCTCGGTTTTTTTCCCCCACTAAGGTGATGTAGGCTGCGCGCCCCACCTCATAAAATGGTTGTCTTTTCAGGGGTGAGGACTAGCGGCTCCTCCCGCCCCAAGCTCAAGCCCCCTCAACCGGCTGCCTTCCCGGGTCCCTTTTCCATCTCGCCTCCCGCCGCTCGGCAGCTGCCCAGCGGGAACGAGCCGTGGGTGAGGTGGCGGGGGCGGCGGCGGCGGGGGGGGGGGGAGCTCGAGAGCTGACCGGGGGGAGGGGGCGGCGGCCCGAGGTGCGGCGCACGCAGCCCGCCCGCTTCCGGCAACTCAAGGGTTACGCCGCGGCGGCGGCGGCGGCGGCGGCGGCGCGCGCCGAGGGGAGAGGCGGTTGCTGACAGGTGGCGCCTGCGCACTGGGAGCGCTCATTGTGCCCCGCAGCTGCCGAACCGCCCGCCCGCCAGCCGCCCGTTCGGCGCGTCAGTCGGCGGAGAGTCCGGCGGTGGGTGCGGAGCCCGAGGTCGTTCCCGCGACCCCATCTTCCTCCCGGTCCCCGTCGTCCCTAACCCTTTGCCTCCCCCCACCCCACCCCCCCGCCCCGCCACCCCCCATCCCGGCTCCGTCACCCTCCCGCCCCCCAACACTCAGGACGAGAATGCCCTGCCCGGAACAACCCAGCAGCGCCTAGATGGCTTTGGTCACGGTCCAGCGGTCGCCCACCCCCAGCACCACCTCCAGCCCCTGCGCCTCGGTGAGTCCCTCCCGGCGGGGCGGGCAGCTCCTCGCTTCTGTCACTGCGGCTCCGCTTTGCCTCAGCGGGTCCCGCCGAGCGCCACTGCGCACGCGCCGCGCCTCTTCCCAGGCCTTGGCACTCGGGCTGCCGCGAACCCCCCCCCCCCCCCCCAACACCCTCTTCCTACCGGCGCGCGGCAGCCACTGCCAGGCGTTGGGGTTTTTTTTTTTTTTTTTTGCCCCCATCACCTGGAGCACCCCCCTGCTCCCCCACTCCCAGCGCTGGCTCGGAAATCTCCCGTAGCATGCTTCCCATGGCTTGAACACTTCCTTTCGGCTATGAGTCATTCTTGCTTTTCACCCTCCACACCCCCACCCCACTTCTTTTACCCTCTGTTGCTCTATTGCAGGGAGGGGAACGGGGGGGCGCTCCTAGGTTACCCCCGACCCACACCCATAACCGCGTATCCACGCCATTTCAGGGACCGGGTCAGTACACTGCGCATCCTTCTTCCGTCTCGCCGTGTGTGTGTGTGTGTGTGTGTGTGTGTGTGTGTGTGTGTGTGTGTGTGTGTGTCTGTGCGTGTGTGTCTGTGCCTTTCACTAGACTCAGGCGTCTGTCTCTCTTGTGCTCGGTACAGTTCTGGCTTCGTTGGAGTGCTCCACGGTAGTTAATCCCTGCTTTCTTTCCTCCCTTAAAAGATGGCAGTGGTCTCCTCTGCTTCTTGGACTTTTACCTTTCTCAGTGAGGTCCCAATGCATCTGGTGCTGCTCGGTGACCAGTGCCAATTCATTTCCATCTTACAGACGTTTATGCTTTACGCTCATTGCTCGTGATCGTTCTTGCTCTAGGGTTGTGTTTGGATGGTTCATGACTTCAAATGCTTGTGTCGCTAAAACATGTTTCCAGAAGAAAAATACCCACCAACCACCCCCCACCCCCACCCCGCCGCGTTTCTCTTTGCCTTCATCCCCACCCCGACTCCTAACCAGCTCTATTCTCAGGTATCATCTTTGAGACTACCTCCTAACATGCGTATTGCACCAGTGTGGTAAAATGGGTCTTTAAAAACAGGCATCTGGATGAAAATATGAGCAATTGGAGGAGCTGTTTCCTATAGAATTGTAATTTTTGCATTTAGTAGCGGCAAGTTGCAAAGAGGCATTCAGTGAACACCATGGCCTTCCGCTGTAAGAGAGTTGCGTTATTAATATTTGTTAACTGAGATGTGAGGTTTGGTATCTTGAGAGCATATTGCTTTGTGATTTCGATATAGTTCCTGAATTTCAAAATACTGTTGCATATAGTGGTGGTTTCTTCCTTTTGAGTTTTCTTGTGTGGTTTGTGTTACTCCCCTAATTCAAGAGGTTACGCTATTCAGAGGTTAATTTGCCTTGTGATGTACCAGGATACAAAACTGAACTCTTTGCATAGAAGTGTAGATAGGCAAATTTCCGCTGGTTTACTGAAGAGGTCAGTAGCAGTAAAGTGCAGTTTGGCAAAATAGCACACGTTGCTAGTACTGTCAGCTGAAGCTGGGGACCTTGTGCCAGACAGCTGCTATAAAGATCCCTGCAGTGGGACACTTGTGAGAATGCTGTGACTTGAGAATAATTGTACTTCAGAGCTGATAAGACAATTTTAGGGTCTGCTAGAGACAAGCATCAGGGTATCAGAGGGGTAGAAATGTAGTTTTTTTCATGAGTAGATTTTTTTTTTTTTTTTTTTGGCGTTATGGTAGAATTCTCAAAATTCATAGCATATCTTCAAACCATCTTAACTCACTCCGCTAGTAAATCCTCTGATTTTTGTGGCTATCAGGCCTAGGTTTGGCTGTGAAGGCAATCAAGGGTTAGTAGGTAAATACATATGAAGTAGAACCCCGTATTGTAATTTTTCCCTGGGCATTGCTGAAAACATTTTATGTTATATATTATAATAGCATTTATTAAGCCATTGTCATATTGTCATCTTAAAGTAAATGGTTAATGTATGCTAAAGCCATATCTATTTGACATGGCTTCATTAGTGAAAACCTGGGATACTGTGGAATCTCGAAGAATGTTAATAGTCACTTTTGGCATAGGTAGGCAATTAAAATTGGTCATGTAAATACTGTACTATTTGCTGTAGTAAGCGCTGAGTAGTAAACTCAGTTTCTAAGCTAAACAACAGATATCTCTGTATCCCCTAGTCTGATGATTTCAGTTGTTTATACTTGGCCCTGTGTGTAAAGAAATCCTGGCGCTGGGGTGAGTGGGTAACAACCAGCATTGTCAGCATGACTGACAAGCTAGCTATCTTTCCCTTTAGGTTACCTTCCTGTTCGACTCCATCCAGAGCTGTGCTCAGCTCACTTGTCCACCGGGCCTTTTCTGCAGTATTTGACTGCTCTCTGACCTGCATATATTTGGCTGTTTTATCTCTTGCTGTAGGAATACGTTGGTTGATTTTAAAGGTAAAGAAGAGTGCAAAAGGAAGTTATTCCCATAAATAAAGAAGGGTTTTATTTTGTGAGGCTAGAGATTTAATCTTTTAATTTAAAACATTCTGCAATGCCTTTTCACTGAATACGTTGGACATTTTAGTGTTGTCAGCTCTTCAGTATTTTTTTCATTAAGCATAAGACAAACTTGCTCACTGTAGTAGTTAACCTTCAATGTCAAGTTTATTGGGGAAATATTTCCAGAGAGGTGTAACTGAGGAGAGAAGGCCCGCCCTAAATGTGGGTGCACCATCCCGTGGGGGGGGGCGGTCCTACTGAGTAAGAAGGAAGAGTCCCGCAGAGCTCCAGCAGCCCCCTTTCTCAGTTTCCCCATCTGCCCACATGTCAGCAAACTCCTGTTAGCGTGCCTTCCCTTCCGTGATGGGCTGTACTGTAAACTGTGAACCAAAGGCAGTGAGTGTTCCCTCCCTTAGCTTGCCTGTCGTTCCGTGTCTGGTCACAGAATCAAGGTAACAACCTGATAAAATCACCTACTAGGTATGAGTGACTATTAGAGATACCAAGTCACTTGTCTATCAGATGACGTAACGTGGGTAACAAATACGGGACGAGAGACTAGAGATAATGAGGGCAATAAATACTGTATATACAGGAGTGAGTTTGTGATGGTCATAAGTACTGTCTGAGTTCAGATTGAGGTGAGGTACTTAGAATACCAACCATGTATTTCTCTTGGGTCCTCATCTATTCCAGGCATCATGCTAAATATTTTACATACGTGACTTAATTCAGTTATTCCTCACAGTGTGCGAAAGGAAAGTTGCATTTATCCCTGTCTTATAGATGAAGAAACTGAGGCAAGGGATATTGAAGGACTGTGTCCTGTGTCACTGAGCCAGGAAGTGATTAGAGCTGTAATTCAAATCAAGGCATGTCTGACCTTTGAAGGTAATGTTGAAGTACATCACAGTAGGCGGCTCTCAAATGGGCTTTTGGAATTTAAATTTCTATAGGCCGATATTGAGGATAGGAAGAGCAAAGGATCCTAGGTAGAAAGAACAAAGCTATGTGCCGCAACACGTAAAGTCAGAACACAGCAAAGACTTAAGGGAAGGGATTAAAGAGGCCAGTTTGAGGCCTTATTTGGGTAGTGAGAGTTAAAAGTGAGAGGAATTGCTGAGCCAAGTATTTAGGATTAATGAAAAGGTAATAGAAAGTTCTCAACTTTTGAGCAGATATGATCACAGTAGTGTTTTAGCAAAATTGATCTAGGGGCTCTGGGCCAGAGGGATTTTAGGGAAGCCCTGGGAGGCCGTGAGTAGAGCCAGGTAAGGCTGTTGTTAAGGTCTGAAGTGTTAAAGGAAGAGACAGATGCCAGGGATTATGAGAAAGCCTGGCAGGATAGAGCAGTAGAGACATAAGAGATACCAACATTTGGGATAGATTGTTCTTCCTGACAACTAAGTGTTTGCTCGGACTGGAGAGATGACTCAGCCATTAAGAGCACTGGCTGCTTTTATAGAAGCCCTGGGTCCAGTTCTCAGCACCAACACAGTGGTTCCCAACTGTCTGTAACTCCAGTCCCAGGGGATCTGACTCCTTCTGGCCTCTGGGGGCAGGAGGCATCATGTCAAGAAGCATAGACACTCATGCAGGCAAAATACTCACAAACATAAAAATAACATTTAAAATAAAGAAAGTAAAATAAAGAAAGTAAAAATAAAGAAAGTAATGTTTCTTAACCAATAGGGACAGTTTGAGAATTCTTGGGCTAAGAATGTACCTGTGACTCAGCTCTGGATTCAGGCAGCAGCAGCAGCAGCAGCAGCAGCAGCACAGACAGCAACAAAAACCTGCTTTCCATTCTTTCTGATAGGAATTTTCTTTTTATAATTTATTTTAATTTTTGAAAACTTCCATTTTATCCCCAATTGATGCTTATTACTTGGGACAGTGTGGTCATTTGATACGTGCACACAGTGTGTGTAGAATGATGGCTGTGTCTATCCCGTTGGACGTTTAACACCTCTCACTGTTGGGCACACTAATTCCACATTGCCTTTACTAGCTATTTTGAGGTTTATAATTGCTTATTATCAATTCTATTTAATGTGCTAAAGCATATTCCAAGGGATTTCACCTCTCCAACTGTGTACCTGCACCTGCTGACCAGTGTCCCCCTTTGCCTTTCCGGCACTTGCACAGGCTTTAGTAACCGCTGGTCTCATGTCTCTGCCGTCAGCCTTTTAGCTTCCACACAGACTGCAGACCGTACAGTGCTGCTCCTTCCATGTCTGACTTATCTCACAGCATAATGTTCTCTAATTCTATCCAGCGTTGTGCTCTTCTTGTAGGTAAATACTATTTCATTGCATGTGTGTGGGATTTTCTTTACCTTCTCCTCTGCTGATGAAACGTGGCTTGATTCTGCACCCTGGCAGTTGTGAATAGCTCTGCAATAGACATGCCAGTGCAGCTGTTTCTTCATGCTGATTTCATTTCCTTTGCTGGGGCATCTGACAGTTCTACTTTTTTTAAAAACCCACCCTACTACTTCCTGTAATGTATTTTATATTCTTACCATCAGTGTATGAAAATTCCCTTTTGTTTGCATCCTTGCCAGGGAAGTTTTATGCTTACTGACACGCACTGCATATGTATTTGTGGCATATAGCATGGTATCTTGATGTGTATGTTGAAGCTAATTAATCTATCACCTCATATATTTTAGGATAAACATTTAAAGTCTCTTAGCAATTTTCAGGTCTAAATACATTAGTAACTGTAGTCACAGAACCTTACAATATTCCTTGTCAACAAAACTTGGTACCGTGGGACCATCTTCCAATCCCCCCAACCTCTAAACTCTTAGGAAATATTTCTGAGTTAATATTTGTATTAATACCAAGTTCCAGAAAAGCAGTGTTTCTGTTTTTGTGGTCTAATTTAATTTTAGAGCAGCCCGTAAAAGACAGGTACTATCGCTAGGATAGACCAGTGGTTACAAAACTGGAGCAGACACTAAAGTGGCCTAAGCTCCTTGGTTCCTGGTCCATATCTCTTTCATGATGTGTTATGAGAAATGGCAAGGTAGCTTGTGATCCGAGGTCTTAATTGCTAATTAAGTAAAGGAACAAGACTTGAGATATAATCAAGAGTACATTCTTTTTGGAGTTCATTTGTACTTCGACATTTGCAGTCTAGAACAGAATCATTCAGTCCAAATATCATATGACATAACTATGTATTGTAACATATATGAATATATCATCCATGTCAGTCCAAATCAGTTTTAGTATTAGCTCTTAATATTATAGAATTTACACAGAATTCTTATAAACGTACATATTTAATTTTCTTCCTCTTCAAAGATCACGAACAGCAAAGTAGAAATGGAAGCTTGCAGGTACTGGAAACTAGTGATGGCCTTAACCACACTGGAAAACACAGACAGACAGACAGACACATACACACACACACACACACACAACACACACACATACATACACACACACACACACACACACACACACACACACACACACGGGCTCCCATAAGGCTGGGAAATTAAAGCTGTTGATTTCATGGCAAGAGAAGCCAAAACAAGTACCTGGCATAGGGCAGGAGTTGGGGGTGCAGCAAGCTGGGTGTTGTACATCTGAAATCCCAGCCCTAAGGAGGCAGTGGCAGGAGGATTGCGAGTTTGAGACTAGTTTGAAGAGTCGATTCCTGACCAGCCTGGGCTACATAGGGAGACATTTCAGAAAGAGGGAGGTAGTGGGGGAAGAATTTAGTACTTCTTTGTATTTAATATGTCTTCAAACCTACTACTGTTGTGGTTCATAATTATGACCCTGAATCATCCTAAGAAGGCTTAATCTTATTTGGTCTTGATTTAAGCAGTAAAGATTGAGTGTGGCCTATGTTTAAATAGTTGCCCATCCAAGCTTCACCACCGTTTTAATGTTTACGGTGCATTCTTCAGCATTGCATGGTGGTGTATGTTTGTAATCCCAGCTATGCAGCAGGCCAAGGGCAAAGTAGTAGGAATTTAAAGGTAGCAGGTAAACATAGCCAGGCTGTCATCAAGAGAAAGAAATCCCATGATTGAGGAATTCATAATTCATTCACAAACATTTTTTAAGGTTTTAAAAAATGAACTTACTATATAACACCCAAATGGTAAATGACTCAGTCACAACATGACTATGACCGTTCTTTAAAACAATAACTCTTGTTTACATCAAGCTAAGTAAACAATTGAAGGGTTTAGAGACAATCACTGAAAGCAGTCAGTGACTAAAAGAGTTTCAGAGCTGAAACAGGGATTTTTTAAACCCTGTGTTCTGCATGAATATTGTCCCCTGTAGGCCATGGATGTTTGCTAGTGCTATAGCTGCCCCCATCACTTCTTTCTGCCTGAAGCTGCTTACCATGCTGCCTCTGAAGGAAGCAGCCCACCATAGCATCCCCCTGGGAATAGCCTGCAGCATCTTTAGATCCTGGGACAGGACTGAAGTGTCCCAGCTGCAAGACTGTGATCACAACCCTGCTGCAGATGTTAAAGCAAGAGACATGCTGGGATTTGCTGGTTATTGAGGGCGGTGTTTCAGAAGGGGGCAGACAGAAACCCGCTAAAGCACGACTTTCCCCTTCAAGACACATGCAACGCTCATTCTACCAACATGGATGACGTGGTAGATGAGGATGGATTTCAGTGCCCTCATATTCTGTTGCCCATGCTCCTGAGCCCCCTCACCTTTTACTCTGCCCCAATGGGGACTCCAATTTTATTTCTTTAAAAGTATTTACTTTAAGGGCTGAAGAGATGGCTCAGCAGTTGAGAGCACTGCCTGCTCTTCCAGAGGATCCGGGTTCAATTCCTGGTACCCACACGGCTGCTCACAACGGTCTGTAACTCCAAGATCCGACATCCTCACACAGACATACATGCAGACAAAATACCAATGCACATAAAATAAATAATTAAAAATATTTACTTGACTTATTTGTTGTGTTTATGTATGCATGTGTGCGCCCATGTGCCACAGAATACACATGGAGGACAGAGGGCGGACAGGGATTTCAGCTCTCTCCTTCTAGCATGTGGATTATGAGAACTGAACTCAGAACATCATGCTTGGCGGCAAGCATCTTCACTGGCTGAGCTATCTGAGATCGCTGGCCCTCACATCTTATGTCTTAACAATGCTAGATAAAAGAGATAGACTGATTACATATGCACATTCAGATATGGCCACACCTTCCTTCCTCATCAGAGGAAACAAAGCCAAGACAAATGCAAGACAGCCATATAATCTTACACACATTCAAGAAATAGCTCATGGCATTATAGAAAGTATGGGAATGCAAAAAAAGTGTGGAGAGAAAGTAAAAAGCATGTATTACCGTTGTATCCTCTCTCTCTCTCTCTCTTTCTTCCTCTTTTTTGAGTGAGAACTGTGTTACCTCAGCTAGCCTCAAATTTGTGACCTTCTTGATTTAGTTTCCCCAGTACGGGGATTACCATCATTATATTGGTCAAACTGAAAAGCTGCTGTGTATATAATCTTGTCTTAAATATTTTTAAAGTTTGGTTTATATCACAGATATATTGCCCTGTTAAGAATGGCCACCCTGAGAAGCCCTGTTTTGATGAATTCTGACTGTTGTTGCTGAGCGTCTAGCTTTTCCCATCGTTTTTATCTACTGTGAACTGCATTGCAGGGAACATTAATGCACATAGATTTTACATACATTTGGAACATTTTAAGACATGCAATTATTGGAACACAAGGTATAAATACTCTTTAGACCACTGTTACAAATTTATCCTTATGGAAAGGTATTCCAATTGACGTTTATTCCAACCAACATCATTAAGAATGCTCATTTCTCCTGACCTTATTAATACTGGATAATCTTATTTCAATTTTAACAATTACTAATTTGGGGGAAAGGAGTGGCATCTATTATGAAGTATTTGCTTTTTAGTTCAGTTTTCATTACTCTTAGAATAAAGTCAAAGTTGAAAGTTTGCCTGTGAGATCCTGGATGAGTCAGTCCTGCTGGCCTTTTAAGCCTCGTCTCTCTCGCACTCCCTGCATCGCACACCGCTCACAGTTAAGCTCACACGCTGTGCTCCCTGTGGGCTTAGGCTTTGCACATGCTTTCCCTGGAACACTTTTCCTTCACTCTTTCCCTAACTAATTCCTACTCATCCTTCAGGTCTCAGCTTAAATGTCACTTCTGGGAAGCTTCCCTGACTCCACCCCCAGACAATGGTAGGTGTTCCTTCTGTGCACACTGTAGCGCTCTGTACTTAGCCACGCTGCCTCTTACCAGCCTACTGTGCCTTATTGTTTGCCTATTTGTCTACCTAACTTTTAAGCCAGGGCCTGGCTCTATTTGCTTATTTTTATATCATCAGGGCTCAAAGCATTTGACACAGAGATCAGTGAGTGGGTCCATGACTACAGTTACGCTTAGCAGTTTTTCCCCATTTTGAATTCTATTACGTTTTAAGAATAGAAGCCGGACACAGTGGCACACACCTTTAATCCCAGCACTCAGAGAGGCAGAGGCAGGTGGATCTCTGAGTTCGAGACCAGTCTGGTCTACAAAGTGAGTCCAGGACAGCCAAGGCTACACAGAGAAACCCCGTCTCAAAAAACAAAACAAAACAAAAAAGAAAGAAAAGAGAAAAGAAAAAGAAAAGAAGGAAAAGAAAACAATAGAAAAAACAATAAAAAACGATAGAAAGATGTCCCAGAAGCCTATTAGATATGATTACTTTCAAGGCTTTAGATACTGGGCTGGGGAGATGGCTCAGAGGTTAAGAGCACTGACTGCTTTTCCAGAGGTCCTGGATTCAATTCCCAGCACTCATATGGCAGTTCATAACTGTCTGTAACTCCAAGATCTGACACCCACAGACATACATGCAGGCAAAACACCAATACACATAAAATAAAAAATAAATAAATTAATTAAAAACAAAAGGCCTGTAGATACTTGTTACCCTGTTGTCTCCCAGAAAGGTTGACTCTTGATTTACAGTCACTGTATAAAAATACTTCACTGTATCTTTACCATTCCTAAGTAACCTCCTTGTCATCCATTTTGTTTATTATAAAATAACTATTGTTTATTGAACACTTATTATACCCAGTGTTTTTACACCTGCTAGGCAAGCACTCTACCACCGAACGAACCACTGTCTAACTTCCTGCAGTGAGTATCTAATTAATTTTCTAATTAATTTTCACATGACTCCTGTAAGGAGAAGAAGAAAGAAAAAGGCTTGTGTTAGGGACTGAGGAGGTGTGGTACAGTGGTGTGTTCCCACAGCAGCGGCCCTGGGAGGGCTAAGACAGGCTGAGCCCAGGTTAGTGCTTCAGTGCAGAGTGACGGAGAAAGACACTCAGCGTTGACTTTTGGCTTCTGTACTCCCACACATGTGCACACATATGTGAACAGTTACAAACCTGACTCAAGTGCCTGGGAAATCCAGAGGAAGAGCAAACCTGCCATCGGTACTCAGAAGTATTCTCAGCTTTCTCACCCGTTTTCCTCTGTTTTAAGTGAGAAGACATAGCTTCTACCTGGCGTGTAGTCTCAAAATGACACTGTGCACCACTGGGCTGGAGAGACGGCTCAGAGGTTAAGAGCACTGACTGCTTAGGGAGCACAACTTAGACGCCACTCCTGGTGGCAGAGACTCGGGACTTTGCTGCATTTTCACTAAATGCCTGCTGACATGCTGACTGTAACAGCGTCTGGTTTGTGGACTTTTCAGGGGCTGTATGCCTATTAATTAATTAATTAATTAATTCAGGGGGGCATTGCCATGGATCTGGAAGTTACAGGAGAGTTTAGGGAGGTTGGTTTTCTCCTTCTACCCTGTGGGTTCCAAGGATCAAATGTAGGTAGCAAGCTTGGCAGTAAGGGCCTTTACCAGCTGAGCCATCTCACCGCCTCCGTATTTTTTAATGTATTTTTTATCTACTCAGAAAATCTGGACATAATAGGCAAACAGTTTCAATAGAAGAAAAGATTACTGATAAGCCCTTTTATTCAACCTGAAATATGCTAGAGGCTGGGCAGACACAAGAAAGACTTGAAAGCTCCTGTTACGTAGGTGATGTTTAGCAACTGTTGTTTTATTCTGGTAATGGCATCCAGTCTCCTTCTCCGGTTCTTTGTATTGAGCCATCTTCAAACACTTGTACGGGCTGCCCCTGAAGCCAGGAACACATCACAGTGCCCCTCACTTTTCTGTTTGCTAAGGGAAATTCTGCTGAGTTATTTTTGCCTCTCAAAAGTATCAATAAGCTCCCTAGACTCCTTGAGAGTTAGGGAGAAATATTTCACTTACTGAGTGGGCCAGCAGTGCTATGTCTTAACCTATATTTATAGAGGTGCTTGATTCAGAGCTCAAAACAAACAAACAAACAAACAAACAAATAAACAAAACAACAGCAGCAAAATCAAACCCAAAAACCTTGCTCCTTTTTATGCCCTGCATTAACTTGAGCCAGAGGGCATCTGCTTGCTCGTTTTTGCCTCCTGGTGATGGAGCAGTTAGCTAGTTCCTGATCTCGGGGAATAGAGCATGGGTAGAGAGACTCGTGTTAAATAAATAATTAAATTACAGTGTAGTAATTACAAATGTATAACCCTTGAAGACAGAAAGAGGCCAGCAGCAAGCACGTCTCAGTTGAGCCTTAAGAGAAAATTTGTATTTTAAAATGGAGTGGGAACTACTCAGCAAACACGGGGTTAGGATGAGTAGCAGGGGCAGGGAAGCATGGACCCCGGGAGTGGCTAGGATGGTGGTATGTGGCTGAGAACTGTAAGCGGGCAGGACCTCGTGCCATGCAGCCTGCACACAATGGGGGTGGAGAAATAAAGAGAATTTCCTGCTCATTTTAGCATTTGTAGCCTCCCTTAACCTTGAATATGGTGTGTATATGTGCTCATAGCGTCATCCCCTTACGGTGCCTTTGTTTCTTATCTATTTCTTTAACTGACTCTAGCCTTGAACTTGCTATATAGCTGAGACCAGCTTTGAATTTCTCCTCCTCCTCTGACTCCCGAGTGCTGGAACTACTAGTACCTGGCACCATGCCCTGCTTAAAGTGATGGTTACAATTTTATGATTATGAGCAAGAAGTCTTGAAATATAGCTATTGTGGTAGGATGATAGCGTGGTGGGAGGGGCTTGACCAGAATATACAAAGTTCAATCAAAAGAGAAATACAAAGCTTTAGAAGTAGCAGCCATATTGTAGGTGTTCGCTGTGCAGTAGACACTGGGTTTAAACAGACTTCACAACAACCGCTCTATGAAGCATTGCATTACTACTGTCCCCATTTTAAGGATAAACACTGATTCTCAGGAGGTGGCAAGGAGAACAGTAACGCAGTCTAGCTGACGCGGCCGAGCTGGAGGTAGACTTTGGTCACCACAGAGAGCAATTGCTACACCAGATCACCTTCTCCATGTGAGAACTGGTTTTTGAGTTTAGGTGCTGTTTGGTTTCTTCCACTTTTATTTATTATCTTTTTTTTTTCTTTAAGATTTTTATTTGATCTGTATGAATGTTTTGCCTTCATCTTTGTGTATCTTGTGTGCCTGAGGCCAGAAGAGGGTGACGCCCTGGGGCTGCGGTCGCAGATGGTTGTCAGCTGCCATGTGGGTGCTAAGAATTGAAATCAGGCCTCTGGAAGAGCAGTAAGTGCTTTTAACTTCTCAGCCATCTCTGCAGACCCATTTACAACAATTTGAATCATTTAGTTTTTTTTAACCTTTGCCCTGCTGTAGTTTGAATTGCTACAGTTTGTGTCATTTTGCTGCTGATGCCTAGAAACTTGGTTCAAGCAGAGGTTTCTTTTCTTTCTTCTTTCCTTTCCTTCCTTCCTTCCTTTTTGAGATAGGGTCTCAATATGTAGCTCTGGCTGTTGAAACTCACTGCGTAGACCAGCCTGGCCTGAAATTCATAGAGATCTGCCTGCCTTTGCTACGCCCCTAACCCCCCAGCCCCCCACCCCGCCCCCAGGCACTGGGATTAAAGGCATGTGCTGTCACACCCAGCCCAGCAGAGAGGTTTCTTAAGAGGCTTTTCATAGATTGTGGGATGATAGAAGAGATCATTGGAATTTGCAAGTCCAGTAGAGACATGTGTGATCAAACCTAGTACTGCTAAGTACACGCTGAGTAGGAGAGGCCCAAACGAGGTGTGGACACAGGGGAAAGGCTGGGGAATGCGGAGCAGACGAAGACACAGGAGCAAACTGCTTGCAGTTGGCAGCAGTGTGTGCATGTGTGTAGACATCGTGTAGACAAATATGTGCATATACTTTTAGGTTTTAATTGCTTCCAGCTGCTTTCACAATTAGAAGGCAGTTATTTTCTACCAGATGACCATCAGAAGATACCAGCATCTAAGGCACACAGTAGCCACAGATAGCAAAGCTTTTATCCCTCTTGTCTCTGTTCTTTCACCTAAAGAAAATGAAGAATCCATGGCACTATGCTTTTTAATGCTGCAGATATAGAGGAGAATATATGACATTATGGTTATTGATGTTAAAAGATGACATCTCGGGCTCAGCACCGAAGAGCACTGCTTTCTCTTCCAGAGTCCTGAGTCCAATTCCCAGCAACCACATGGTGGCTCACAGCCATCTGTAATGAGACCTGGTGCCCGCTTCTGGCCTGCAGGGACACATGTGGGCAGAATGTTATATATGTAATAAATAAATAAATCTTTAAAACAAAACATGATATCTCCATGAAATTTGTTGAAACAGTAATTCTGTTGTTGCCTCAGACACTTGAAGAAACTTCAGAGTGGCTGGAGAGACGGCTTAGCAGTTAAAGTTCATACGGCTGTTGCAGAGGCGCCGCGCTAGGCTCCAGTGCTCATGTTGGCGCTCACAATCAACCGTAACTGTCAGTACCAGGGGACCCATCTTCTATAGCCACCCCCGCACCTCTATAAAAAATCAAAGTAAAATCCAAGAAAAATCAAGAATTTTGGATTGCTTTTTCTTCAACTAAGATATTGTTTTCTGGCCTGAAGAGATGGCTCAGTGGTTAAGAGCACTGGTTCCTCTTCCAGAAAACCTGGGTTCAATCCCCAGCACCAACAATGTGGTACATAACTCTGGGCCCATGGCATCCTATGTCTTATTCTGGCTTCCAGGAACACTGCATGCGTGTGGTTAGCTGACATGCATCAAGGCAGAACATTCATACTCACAGTAAACAATTTTTTTAAATCCTGAAAAAATAGCTTCTCTCAGGCAGCAATTAGGATAGCATCTCAGCAACAAAATCCTTCAATTAATCTGGTTTGTTTCGAGTTTTGAAGACAAAGCTAACTCTGTAGCTCAGGTTGCTCTGGAACTTACTGTGTAGTGCAAGCTGGCCTTGAACCCATGGTGATCCTCCTGTCTCAGCATCCCGTGTGCTGGGATTACCCATAGAAACCATCAGGCCTGGCTTGATATTTATCTTCTGTATCTGCCTATTAAAACAGTAACTTTTAAAATTAATCATTTTATGCTAATGTTTTGGGGCTTGAAAAGGTATTCCCCATTTAGAATAAAATTTTTAACCACCAATTCTAATATAGGCCATTTGAAAATGGAAAGTGAGTCCAGGACAGTCAAGGCTACACAGAGAAACCCTGTCTCGAAAAACGGAAGGAAAAAAAAAAAAAAGAAAGAAAAAGAAAAAAGAAAAAGAAAAAGAAAATGGAACAGCCCTAAAAGCATTTCCATTTTTCTCTTTTTAGGTCTTCAAACTGCTTTGGTAATGTGGTACAGTGGCTAGATGTGGGGTCTGGAAACTGCTGTTCTGAATCTGAATCTGGCTTTAAAGTCCACTAGACTTGGGCAGACTACTTTAGGGTAATGGTAATATTTCTTTTGCAGAAATATTGTGAGAAAAGAATGTTTTAGTAATATATCTGATATCGATAAGCATGTACTTACGTATGAAGTATTAGTCATAATAGTGATTTAGTGTTACTATTTAATTATTAAACCTTTTTATTATAATTCAAATTTGTTGGGGAAGATACTTGCTTTATAAAAATATAATTCAAATAGCTTATTTAAGAGTTTAATTTCTCTTTAACTTTTTTTGTCTTGACATTTTTGTATTTGAGCCGGGCGTGGTGGCACATGCCTTTTATCCCAGCACTTGGGAGGCAGAGGCAGGGGGATCTCTGAGTTCCAGGCCAGCCTGGTCTGAGTCCAACACAGCCAGGGCTACACAGAGAAACCCAGTCTCGAAAAACAAAACAAAATAAAAGTGTATTTGAGAAGGGTGCAGTGGTGCACGCCTTTAATCCCAGCACTGGGGAGGCAGAGGCAGGCTGTGAGCTTGAAGCCAGCCTGGTCTGCAAAAGTGAGTCCAGAACAACCAAGGCTATACAGAGAAACCCCGTCTGGAAAAAAAATATTTTTGTGTTTGAAAGGACCGTGATTAGTGTAGTAGGTAGTTTGTAAGTATCATTAAAATGTTTTCCTAAGTAAAAGTTTTGTTCTTTGAAAGAGAGAATCTGTAGTTGCTTACCTGTATGGCCGACTCCATTGAATACAGCTGTGTAACAACTTACGTACATGAGTTATGTAAGCACCAAATGGACCAGCCCGTGCAACTGTCTTCTGAATTTACCAGCTTAACAGGCCATGTTTAAAAGCATATTGATTTATTGATATTTCACTGTTTGATAAGATCACTGCAAATGGTCACCTTAGTTTCTATAATGGAATTACAGACTCGATATGTTTGTGTTTTAATGACTGAGACAACAAATCATGTAGTTAAAATAGAGCAGAAATAGCCAGATATTCTCTAATCTTGACAATCCAAAGACACTGGATGTATTCATGGGATTAAATATGTATCTTTGTCCAAGGAAACAATAGGTTAGAAGGATGAATGGTCTTAAGTTCAGCCATTATAAGCAGTGGGCAGTAGAAATTGAATGCAAGCCTTAGAAGATGCATCTCCAAAGCAGCTGAATGAACTCATATGTGACACAGCAAGAGGTGTTTGGTTCAGGCTTTGGTAGAACTACACATTTTACACATTGAACCCTGTAAGAAAATGAGAAAAATATATTTCTCCACATAAAAGAGCACCGAATAAATTATATGAAACCTTCACTTGTTTATTCTACTTCTTCTGAGGCATTTGTTTAGTGACAGGGTCTCACTCTGTAGCCCACATTGCCCTAGAAATTACACTGTAGCCCAAGCTGGGCTTGCATCCCTTGATTGCCCCGCCTCACTAGTGCTGGCCTTGGATCCTGCCATTGCCCCGCCTCACTAGTGCTGGAATTAGAGGCAGGAAGCACTATCTCCAGCGTCACTTGTCTTGATTCATCTATATAGTCTGTAATTTTCTCCACTCGATAAGTGTTTTACACTCATTCTATGGTTTTTAAACTTTAAATAAAGTGCTAATGACTATAAAGGAAGTCTAGTTAGACATAGTACAACTGAAAATGTCTAGGAACTTCAACACTTTCTTACTAAATAAATTCTTGAATAATATATAACCTTGAAAATTAAATCAAGAGCTTTATGGAAGGAAAAAAGCTATCCTTAGGATATTCCTCTTCAGATACCATTTTGTGGCATTTTAATCTGTAGGATTGAAAAAAATTAAGGCAATTTTAGTAAACAAACATTAAAAGTCTTTTGGAAACCTTTAAGGACACAAGGGTGATTTTGAACCTCTAGTGGTGAGCTTATTCAGAATGCATATCTGATGGAAGCAGAAATTTGGCTACCAAATCAGTCTTTCTTTGTTCCAGTTGGTTGGAGGAACTTAAAGGAAGACTGTGCACTAGCAAGTGCAGGGCTTACACTTTTTATTATATTTTTTTCCATAACTGACTCTTACTTTCACCCTCATCCTCCATGTCTGCAACTGAGTTATAGTCATTTGCAAACATTGATACTATGTTTCTGCTGTGAATGCCTAATCTTTAGATGATTTAAGCTGCTAGTGTAGTCTGCTCTTTTTAAAGTCAGTTATCTTATTTTGAATGTGTAATTTAGAATACTTGATGGGTAGGATTCTGCCTTACTCTTCATTCGTTTTATTGATATACTGACATCTTGGTGGGTTGCTGGGGTCCAGAGGCCAATGCTGGGCATTGTTCTTTTATCCCTTTCTACCTAGTTTTTTGAGACAGTGTCTCTTACTGAACCTGGAGCCGACCAATTGGCCAAACTGTCTGGCTAACAAGCTCCTCAGGCCGTCCTGACCCTGCTTCCTAGTCCTAGGATTAGAGGTCTGTGCAGCCTTGGCAGTTGTCTGTGTGGGAATCGGGACAAACTAAGATCCTCCAGTTTGTACAGCAAGCCCTCTGCCCACTGGGCTATCTCTCCCGACGCTTACGTTTTATTGTGAGGCAGTGTTTTTCCCAGGCAGGCCCTGATCTTGCTCATATCCCAGGTAGACCTTGAGTTTGTGAGCTGCTCGCCTCAGCATCCTGAGTAGCACCAAGCCTGGCTGCTGCTGTAGCCTGTACAGATATTTCTGTGTACTTTACCATGGTTTGATGGAGCCTGGGGTCAAGCCCAGGACCCTGCGCATGGAGGCAAGTGCTCCGTTACTGAGCTATATCCCTGACCTTCCACTGTCACTTCTATGTAATAAATCTAAAAGTTTCTTTAACTTTTTATTGTTATCGGGATATTGGGGTCATTTTATAAATATTGCTGGAAATGGGTTCATAGAATTTTAGCGGTGGAAATTTACCTAACTCTTCATTTTAGTGTTAAATAGTTTTTAGATTCTGACTCAAGGATGAAGGTCAGAATATGTTATCTCTTGAGTAGCTTCAGGAGACTTTGTGTTACAGTGAAATTTGTGGACCATATCTTTGGTAGTAATGGATTGGACATTTGTTAGGTATGCAAATGAGCACCTGGATTCTAGACCAGGCTTAGATTTCAGCATAACACAGGAGGTCGAGAATTTAAATAGGATTGTGAGCTTAGGAGGTGACCTAAATTAGTACAGCTTAACAAGTGGGCGCTGGGCTGTGCTAAGTTGGGGCTGTACGCCCTGTGTTGAAGGGCTGCTGGCTGTGACTAGTATACACCTAGTGTTAGAGAGATGCTGATGATGACGGTGAATGCACTCTGCTGGTGTTTTCAAATCACCAGGTGAACTGCCAAGAAAAATCTGGCCACCAGGAACAGAAGACCAAGTTTAAGCCATAAGAATATCTTGGTTTATCTTGTAACAAACCCATATATATCTGGCTCAGGACTATTATCTTAGCAGTTCAGTTGTCTCATAAACACGCACTTTCCCTCCCTTTAGCATGAAGTCTTGAACCTAGGACCCTACACATGCTGGGCATGTGTGCTCTATCGCTGAGCTCCAGCTCCAGCAAGATCAAGGTCTTTGTATCTTTCTGTTTTGCCATCAGTAGTATATTGGAATCCATGTTTTTGTTTTTCTCCACATTTAAAAAAAAAAAAAAAAAAAAAAAAAAAAAAAAATATATATATATATATATATATATATATATATATATATATATATTTAAATGTAGCACTAAATAGCATATCCATGTTTGTTGCAGGAAGTGGTAGAAAGTGGCTCTCTCCACCTTTGGGAAGCTGAGGTTTTTCTAGAGGCCGTCTTAGGGTCGGGTTTCTATTGCTGTGATGAAACACCATGACCCAAAGAGGGAAGTCTGGGCAGGGACAGAAACAGGATGGGAACCTGGGTGCAGGAGGTGATTCAGAGGAGTGTTGCTTATTAACTTGTTCCCCAAGATTTTCTGCTAGACCGCATGACCACCTGCCAGGAGTGGTGCCACTCGCAGTGAGCTGGGCCGTCCCACATCACTCAGTGATGGAGAAAGTGCCCCACACACTTGCCTACAGACAAATGTCATGGAGGCATTTTGTCAATTGAGATTAACAATACTCCAGCTCCCAATGACTCTAGCTAGCCAGGACAGAGCCAGTTCCCTCTCCTAGAAGATCTCTTCTTGACACATAGACAGGAAATATATTACGTCACCACCTGGTTGTAAGACCATCCATTGAAAGTAAGTATATGGCTTTTTTTCCTAAATATTGAGTGGCAGCAAGAGAGAAGGGTGTTTGGAATAGATGTCTAACGCTGGCCTGCAATAACAACTAATACAGTTTTAAGGAACTCTATCTTGGTTTTCAAACGTTTAATTACATTTTACTTGCATTGTGTGTGTGTGTGTGTGTGTGTGTGTGTGTGTGTGTGTGTGTGCGCGCGCGCGTGCGTGCGCATGCATCTGTGTCTGCATATACCCATGCATGCACATAGCACAGCACACACGTGGAGGTCAAAGGACACTTATAAGTCAGTTCTCTGTCTACCATGTGGATCCTGGAGGGTCAGCTCAGGTTACTAGGCGCCTTTACGCAGTGAGGTATCTTACCAGTCCAAGAACTTATCCTGCATCTTGGGAACTAAAGAGCCCATCAGTCAGAGTCATTTAACAGGTCACCAGTTTGTGAACGTTTTATAAAACCCACAGAAGAGGAAGGAAAGATTGTAGGACTCAGGAGGGACGGAGGAAACCAGGAGACTCCTAACAGCAGGCGCTCTTGGGACTCTTCGTTCTGTCGGGCTTCCTTGTCCTGCCGTGGTGAGGGCTTCTGCCTTGTCTCACTGTCTCTTGTTTTGTCCTGTTTGGGTGTTGTCTCTTGCAGGCCTGTTCTTTCCTGACGCGGGGAGGTGGGAGGGGGGTAGTGGAGGGGTGCGGGGAGGAGAAACTGCTGTCAGGACATATAAGAGAAGAATATATTTTCAAATTTAAAAAGTTATTTTTATTTCATTTGCATTCAGCATTCTGTTGTTCTTTGTTAGCTTTTAACTGACAAAGAACTTGAAATCCGAAGGCTAGCGTTCAAGCCCTGGTAGGCGTTTGATAGCAGGGTGATCCTGGGCAAGCTTGTGCGGTATTTTATGGTCTTACCATTCCTCATCTGGAAAATGGATATATAGCGTTATAACATAGCAGAGTAGCTAACTGCAGAGGCTCTGGATTCGGAACAGCTTCAGCTAGAGTCTTATTCCCGCTAAGTATGTTTCACAGTCTGTCTCTTCCCCTGACTGGTAGAGTCTTCATGAAGACCAAATGGGAAACAGGGAAGTCCCACCTTATCAGAGTTTTAAAAATGAGCGTATAAGGCAAGAATCAAATATAGTTACCCTACAGGGAAACAGGGTTTCTCTTGTCACTGGGGGAAAAAAAAGCCATAGATCCCCAGCAAACACCGGCATCTGTTTCTGCGGATGTTACCTGTAATTCACATGTTCTGCTGTAACTCAGCGGCTTCGGCCTTGTACTTACTTTGTCACAAACATTTGCTGAATGCAACGCCACATAACTTTATATGTATTATAACATTATTACAAGTATTTATCCAGTATATAAAGCTAAATTAGCATAAATAAAATGAACACCTAGCTCCAGAATTGTTATTGATGAGATGGTTAGCTTACCATCGAGACTGATGATATTTGAAATGAAGAAACCAAGATTGCCTAGACTCAGTGATTTTTTTTTCTGTTAAGAAAAAAATTATAACAGATGAATATAGCCAAAGAAATAATATAATTTTTGATTTTTGAAAGAAAACTATTAAGTGTTTCTGGATGTATAGGCTAAAATGAAGATGATTTTCTGCTAAATGGCAAGCTAATTTTATATTGTCTGAACTGTGAAGCATACCATTCAAAAGAATATTTTGATTTTAAAATAAAAAGTATTTACTTCCTTTCAATTTGTAATGAAGATTTCTAAGGGACAAAATGTTACTAAGTGGATTGCAAAGCGTCAGGAAGCCTTGAAGACAGTTCATCTGGGAATCGTTCATAAAGGGTACTAACCATTTTCAGTGAAAGCTACATTGCGCCATAGTTACAAAGAGTCTGTCTTAGTGTTGACACAAAAGTCTAACAGGATCTTAAACCCTGACAGAAAGCATTATGCATATGATGATAACAATCTCCACATACTTTAGATCCTTGAAATACTTTGGGAACTTCAGTTACTTGGGCCGGATTGTGATGCTCAGCCAAGTGGTCCTACTTACAGAAAGGCGTGGCTGTAGCGTAAGCACCCCTAGTACTGCCCTACAGAAAGATAGGTGGGGCTCTCTTTTTCTTAAAGTAAACATTTATTTTGCATGTTGCAAAGGACAGAGATGCACCTTCTGACTATTTTGGGGGATCCAAAAGTTAAAAGAATAAATAATAGTAATGACACTAAAACTCTTTAGGGCAATAATATGCTTTTGTTCAAGTGCTGCCAAGTGTTTTCTACTGAAGGGAAAGATGTCTAAACTTGTGCCTTATCATTTGTTGCTTGGTATAATAAGGTTGTCTTGTCTTTAAACAAGGGAGGAAAATCTTGTTTTAAGGTGACTCATAGTGATGCAGTAGGTTGGTAATGGAGAGGTAGCTCTCTGCTCAGTGTGTACACCAGAAATTATAGCTATTGGTGTTTTCCCATAAAATTTAACTCTTATATTTGGACTCCACCTTGGAGCTCAGATTTAGGGTGTTCCATATGTTAAGTGGGACTTCTTAGAAAATCTGAGGGTGTAGGTACTTGGTTCTGTGAGAGCCTTAATAGTAAGATGGATTAAATTTCACTTCTACATGACCATGGGGATTTAAGGCGTGGCATTTATGATGTATGAGTCATAATTAGATTGTCCTTTTAAGTTCTTCAATATCCAGCAGTCTTTCTTACCTGTGATTATTCTTTTCCTATTGTCCCTTGATATTTACTCATCGGTGACTGGATGATTTATCCATTTACAGTTTAATTAAATTAAGTTACTAAGCCTTATTTTTTTTACATATTTTTAAAAATCTTGCTAAATTATGGAACTAGGTACAATAGAAACTTAAGCCTGGTATATTTTTAGCTAAGCAGATACTATCATGACACAGAACAGGCACAGTTAGCTAGAGAGACATATAGAAACTTATTTTCTAGTTATGGAAACTTGATAGTGTCAAGATTTTTATAATTACAAGATTTTGTAATTTCCTATAAGAACAATTGTATTGAAAATTATATAAGCTAGCTCTTACTGCTCTTGCAAGTGACCTGAGTTGGGTTGCTGGCACTCACATGTAACTCCAGTTTGAGGGGATCTGGCACCCTCTTCTGGTCTCTGTGGGCTCCTGTACACACATGGTACACATAAACACATGAAGGCATGAAACGTAAAAAAAAAAAAAACATGAAGATTAAAAAAAATTTTTTTAAATTATATAAGTTGTTCTTATAAAAGGGAAAAGTATAAGTTTAATAATAAGTTACATAAACCTAAGGTTAGGAGAATCTTTTAATTCAAGGCTTAGAGAAAAGATTAGAAAGAGATGGTTTTGTCAGAGTCGGTACATGTTGACAGTTCACTGTTTTATCTGAGAGAGGATTAGAGGGGCTTATTAAAAAGATTACTTTTTCTGTGTATGTGTGTGTCTCTGTGGGGTATATGCCTTGTATATAAAGGTGCCCAAGGTCAGGAAAGCTGATCCCCTGGAACTGGAGTTACATGCCTTGTGAGCTGCCCAGCGTGGTGTAGAAATCAATTTTAGTCTTCCGGAAGAGCAGCAAATAGTCTTCACCTCTGAGCCATCTTGGCAGCCACAAAGGATTACTTTGTTTTATTTTATTTTATAAATATGGATGTTTTACCTACACACATGTCTATGTAGCACTTGTGTACAGTGCCCTCCGAGGCCAGAAGGAGGTGGCCGAGCCCCTCGGACTGGAGTTACAAATGGTTGTGAGCCAGCTTGGAGGTGCTAGGAGTTGAGTCCTGGTTGTTGGGAAGAGCAGCGAGTGAGTGCTCATGAATGCAAGCCATCTCTCTAGCTCCGGGCTGCCTTTTTAAAGCGCTTGTGACATCCTTGTAACAAAGGCCGCTTTACGCAACTGTACGAGTTTCTAATTTTATTTTGTCAGTGAGCAAAGAAGAGTGCTTATATCATGGTAAACATTACTTTTTGTAATTTAAGATTTTCATATATTAGCTGGGCATGGTGGCACACGGCTTTAATCCCAGCACTTGTGAGGCAGAGGCACATGTTCCCCCAACATGTCCCAAATAAGTTAGAGTTTTAAATAATCGCCTGTTTCTCACAGGTGTCTCATAGAAAGTGTGTACATAGACGTAGTTTTGAAATGGTGCCTCACTATGCCTCCCTGGCTGGCACGGAACTCTGTGTAGACCAGACTGTCCCTGAGATCACAGAGAGCCACCTGCCTCTTGAGTTCTGGAATTAAAGGTGCGTGCCACCACTCCCGGCCATACACACAGCTTTGTGGCATTATATTAGAGGTTTTGTTAAAGATTCTGCTTTCTCCACTAGGCTGAGGTTGGAAGTTTTTCTTGTGCATTTTTTGTAACTCTTCAGTGCAGAAATAAGATAAATACGTGGCAGAGGTTAGTAAAGAAATGTTAATGTAATTACTACTGTAGACTTTTTCATTACTAAAATAATTCTGCTGTTGATAATTTTACCTAAACCTACCTAATGAAGTATTTTTCATAGTTTAAACAGTTTGAAAATGAATATTTAAATTTATAGGTGATACAGAGATTAAAGTTTATAAATAAGATAACATATAGCCAAACTCACAAAAAAGACCAGCTGGAAATAGCCAGCAATAAAGTGAGTGGGAGTGAACTGCTTAAGTACACTAAGCACAGAAGAATAAAGAATAGAATGTGTAAAGACACAATGCTTTAGCTGTTCTTAGAAATATACATGCTTTGGTTTGGTTGGAGTAGGGAATATATTTCAATGTTGGAGCGTCACGAGGAATGTCACTAAAAGAGGCCAGATCATGAAGAACCTTATGTGGTCTATTAAGAAATTGAATTACCAAGAAAAAAAAACCATGAAAAATACTAAAAAACTGAAGTGGATGAATGATGTGATCAGATGTTCTATTTAGAAGCACTGGCATTTGACAACGCGCAGGAGTGGAGCCCGTTACACACAGATGCTGAATTGGGAGACAGAGGGACTCGGATGCAGGAACATAAGGAAGGACACAGACCATGGCTTCATTGGTCCGGGTTTGGGCATGTGTGGGTGTGCCGTTCAGTAAGACAGAAGACTGGGGCCAAAGCAGGTAGTAAAATGCAGGTGTTCTGATTTGGAGACTTACACGCTAAATCTACCTTGGGAAGATAGATACACGTGTTGTTGATCGGTAAAAACTTCTAGGCTAGAGACAGAAGTCTACAGTGATCATTCATTGCCGTTTCACTTAAATGTGCCGGACACTGAGGCAAGCTCCGTATGCACGTCACGCCCTTTATTCTTCATGAATTGTTACTCTTCCTACTTTATAGATGAGGAAGTCATATTTAAGAGTTCAGGTACAGAGTCAGTTGTTGACTAAAGCTACGTTGAAGCCATTCTGATAGGAATACAGTCACCTGTAGAGGTCATATAGGGTGAGACAAGTGGAGAGCTATAGGTGACTGAGGCATGAGATTAGAGTGGACTAAAGATGGCTTGTTGGTGAATTCGGCATTTGGGAGGTAAAGGGAGGAAGAAATCCTCCAAATAAAACTAAAAAATGGAGCTGGAGAGTTGGCTCAGTGGTTAAGAGCACTTGTTCTTTCAAAGGACCCAGGTTTGCGTCCCAGTGCCTACATGGAGGCTCAGTGCTTCCTCAGGTAACAGGCATGCATGCCGTTCATAGACATACATACTTGCAAAGCACTCACATAAATAAACTAAATCTAAAACCACCACCAATAAACAGTAAAAAGGACATCAAGGGCAATGTCCACTGGCTCATTTATCATATAAAACAGTTCTTTCAAATAGAGAAGTTTTACTGTGTAAGACATTTGGGAAACCACTGTAGAATCCCGTCATGTAGAGTCACACTATGCATTGTCCCACAGGGCCGCTCACAACCATCCATAACTCCAGCTCTCGAGGATCCGATGCCTTCTTCCAACCCCAGGGAGCACCAGGCGTGCATGCACAGACTTACATGCAAGCAGAACACTCATACACATAAAAATGAAATAAATCTTTTTTTAAAAAAAATTGGTGGCTAGAGACATGGCTCCTGTAGTAATTTTTAGAGAACCCAGGTTCGATTCCCAGCATCCACACTAAGCAGCTCATAACTTCCTGTACTTTGATGCCAAGGAATCTAAGGCCTTTTTGCCTGGGGGAATCTGCATTTATGTGGTACACATAAACTCTGGCAAAACATTCATACATACACACAATTAACAAACAAATAAGCCTTTTAAAATCTGAGAAATTTTATAGTAATTAACTTGTTCAACTTTAATACAGAGCCTATTGGATCATGAATGCTGAGGGGGCCGGGGTGAGGGACTCTGACATGCTACGTAGCCCAGACTGACCTCAAACTCAAGATCCTTCTGCCTTATTCTCCTGAGGACAGTGTGTGCTCCATACATGGCACGAACGCTTTCTTACTCCATTTCTGCTACTGTAACAAAAGACCACAGACTGGATCATTTATATATAACAGACATGTATTTCTTACAGTTTTGGACTCTGAGAAGTCCATACAAGGTCTCAATAGATTTGGTATCTGAGTTATTGTCCCATAGTTTATAAGCAACAAAGACTGTGTTCTCATAGTGGAAGGACAAAAGGGATAAAGACTATCTAAGCATCTCTTTTATAAGGCCATTAGTTCTATTTGTGGAGGTTTTATCCTCATAACTTAATCACTTCCCGATACTTCACCTCTTAATACCATTCAGTTAAGTTTTAGCACATGAATTTTGGGGATGCCTGCTCAGACCATAGGAACCACCCCCACTTTTGTGTGCATTCTGGTGACATTTCAGATGAGCGTTGGCACCGCAGGCTCTAAACAAAAAGGGAAAGAAGGAAGTGGTCACTGTTAACTCAGCTATCCTGGGAGGGCAAGGGAAGTGAGAGTAGAGGCAAGAGACAGAGGCAGTTAGCTTGTGTGCTGACCTGTGGCCTTGGTGGTCACAGTCGCAGGACCAAAGAGAAGTCAATGCTGAAGAAGGAGCAAGGAGAGACCGCTTTTGTTTTGTTTCCAAAAAAGAGGAGAAGAAAGTACTTAGAGGGGAATCTGGCATGAGAGGATTCTTCTGGCTTATTTAGAAGAACGTTGAGAATATTTTTCTGCTGAGGGGGAGAGTTCATTAGGAAAGAAAAGCATCCAGATGTAATAGGGACTAAAGGGACACAGTTCCAGGGGCCAGAGAGCTTAACCTTGGAGGGCACTGCATGCCACACGGAGCTCTAATGTGTGCCCGTAGTTATGTCTGGGTCTTCCATGTAGTTTTCCTGAATCATTCCTGCCACTGTCCATCCTGTCTTCCTCAAGTAGCTCTTTGCCTTTCCACATCTATTGCTTTTTATCTGTTTCTAGCAGAAAAACCAAGCTTTTCATGACTTAGTGGTGAATAAACTGAAGGTCTAGAAAAGCACTTGTCATCCAGGCTGTGGAGGCGGCGGCGCACTCTAGTGATGGAGACTGAGCGCAGGGAGCAAGAACTCTGAGGTTAGCCTGGGTGGTATAGACATACTTATTTCAGAAACAAACAGCTTTCCACAGTGAAAGGAAAAACAGAAAGGCAAAACAGTGCTTCAAATAGGAGTTTACAGGATTGTTCTGTATGGAGATTCCCCTTTTCTAGGTGAGGGAAAAGTTACTGTGGAAACTCTGAGTTTTTTGTTTTTTTTTTTTTAAACCACTTACCATTTAAAAACATTCATTTATGGTATTCATACAAAATCTCATCAGATTTTAAAGGTAGGTTTTCCTTAGAATCTAGGAAATTAGTGGCATGGGTACAACATAAGGCTTTGAACTGTATCTATTTCTCTATTTTAGTCTTTTTTCTTTTCTCATCCATGAATTTCCATGGCAAGGTCATCTGATCTCTAGATACCCTTTATTTCATTATCTTTACATGTGCTGGTTATAAAAACAGTCTGCTTTGTAAGATTATCTCAGTTTTTAATCAAAGATAAGAAAGGAAAGGAAATTTTTTCCTACTAGTAAATTACAGAGTTGAAAAACTAAGGTTAATATAATATTTAGTAATAGTATCCACTTGAAGAAGATAATTTGAAAGTAGATAGGACAGTCTTTGGCTTTTGGGGAAGGGACAGTCAGTTTTCTTTAATGGTGTGGACAATGGCGAGTGGACCTTTTTCAATGGATGACCTCACACCAGCAATATAGGGGTGGCACAAATTGGACTCTTATGTGACATAAGAGAGAGGGGGGAGAGGGAGGGAGGGAGAGAGAGCGTACACACATTTGGAGGGGCAGGGAGATGGGGAATGGGAGGAGGAAGAAGGAAGACTGGGAATGAATGTGTTCAAATTTATTGCATGAAATTCTCAAAAAATTTTGAGATTTTTATATTATTATTTTTGTATGTGTGTGGGCATTTTGCTGGCATGTATGTCTGTGCACAACATACATGCAGTGCCCATGGAGACCAGAAGATGGTGTTGAATACTCCTGAATTGGAGTTACAAATGGCTGTAAGCCATCCTAATAGTGCTGGGAATTGAACATTGGTCCTTTGAAAGAGCAGCTAGTGCTCTTGGCCACTGAGCCATTTCTCCAGTCCCAATAAAAGTATTTAAAAAAAATCAACCTATAGAAAAAAACTAATAAAAGTTAAGTCTAAAAAAATGTGCTTTGTTCTCTTTCTTATAATGACCAAAATCTTCCTCAAAGACAACAAAGTAAGAATAACATCATCTGTTGAGCACACTCCACTCTGTACCAGGCACTATTCTGAGCTCTTGGTGCTGTATGTCCTGAGTCAGTCCTCAGAAACGTCCAGAAAAGACAGGCGTTACTGCAGCCCATTTTACAGGAAATGGATACAATAGGATTCAAGGCCAGACAAACTGACTTCAAAGCCCTCTTCCTTATGAGGGTTTTGCCTTTCCCTTCCAGTCTTAGACTCTAACCCTGAGTTCCAGGAGAGAGACGCTAGGAAATAACATTTGGGTTATGCTTTCTTGCTGAGGCTCAAGCGTGTGCCGTAGCAATCCTTATTAAACGATGACAGCGTCACCGTCCAGCTGACAACATCTCTACTCATGCCTCAGGGTTCTCCCTTGCATTATTAAATATATCCTATAATAATGTCAGCTTGCTTTTATAATGTTAATTTCTGATCACAGGTACAATGTGAAAGTGTGTGTGTGTGTGTGTGTGTGTGTGTGCGTGCACGTGTGCGTGCGTGTGTGTGCATGTTCTCCAGAGGTAACATAAGCTGTGTAATGTTGATGAAGATACGATTAGCCTGCTGGGACAGCCGTTCATCTGGCTGTCCTATCGTCTACCTCTTGGCCTGGCCATCCTTGTCATCTGTGTAGTTACTCCTCCCATCTAAGATTTAAGAGCTGAGTGTCTTAAGTTCCTGCCAAGCTTCAGCATTGGAAAGTGTCATATAGTCTTAGTTAAGTGTCTGGAGAACCGTGAGGGAGAAGCTGATAGAGCCGCAGTTGGGTTTCACTCTGTGGATCTTGTGGTAATTATTGGCAAGCATACAGAGCAGGCTGAGATAATGCAGTTAACTGCCCTCTGGATCTACGGGGTTCAGACATCTTAGTGCCTTCCCTTCCCCCGGCCCCCAGGAAATGAGGTTTTATGTATTCTGTCTTGCAAATGTATTTTTAGATATTCATAGTTTTTAATATTACTATTAAGGATCTGCCCAGAGGCTGTTTGAGGCTTAAATAAATTCTCTAATGAGTTAATACATTTATAACTAAAGGTAGATTTTTTAAAAAAGAAACTTGGCTTTAATATAATTACTGAAGATAAACCTTTAATTAAAAAGTATAAAGGGGGAAGAAAAGATTAATAGGATAGTTTGGGAACTAGGCTTAGTTTTGATTTGGGTAACACAGAAGTTTCTAATATTTGCTTCCTGCTTTGTTTTCAGTTTTCTGTAAACAGTATATCTTTAATAATAAAAGTAAATTATTGTGCACGACAGAATTTTGACCTCCCCAAAAGTTCTTAAAACATACATCAAGCCTCAGTAGCACGTAAATGTGTGTATAGAAGAGCTGATCAGAACTCCGCTACTCAAGTATTTCACTGAGAGATAACATGCTTGAAGCTGCCTGAGGAAGGCAAAGAAGCCCTGGGCAACCCTGACTGATGCGCATTCCCGAGCGCAAAGACAGTGTTGTAAAGATGCTGCTGCTGCTGCTGCTGCTGCTGCTGCAGTTAATTTATCCTTTCAAGACAAGTCCAACCAGAATTTTCTCACAGGCTGTGTTGAGCATGTAGCTCAGGACTAGAATGCTTGCCTACCATATACGATGCCCTTGATTCAATTTCTAGCACTATAGAAAACAAAGAATAAAAAGCTAACTCTACCGGCTTTCTCTTCCAACTTGAGTGCATGTGGATGAGGAAGGAAGTGTCCTTGAAGTGGATGTAGCTTCCTCCTCACTCTTTATGGCTTCCTGGCCATGAAATGCGCATCTTTCCTCTAGCCCATATTCCAGTCACAATAGACTGCCTTACCATGGGTCCAAATTAAGTCACCCAATCAGTCGGAATGGAAGGTTCAAAATAGTGAATCAAAATAAACTTTCTTCTTTATAAGTCTGTTATCTTGAGTACTTGGTTACAGTAATAGAAAGCTGACTAACATAAAACCCTCTGTAAGGGTTGGCGAGATGGCTCCTGGTTAAAGCACTGGCTGTTTTTCCGGAGGAACTAGGCTCTATTCCTAGCCTCCAGACAGCAAATTACAATCATCTGTAACTCCGGTTCTTGGGGATCTGACATCCTCTTCCGGCCTCCAAGGGTACCAGACAAGCATGTGGTCCAGAAATACATGCAGTCAAAACACCCACATACACACAACACGTAGAGTTTAAATAACAAAACCAACCCTCATACACACACACACACACACACACACACACACACACACACACACACACACACACTAGCTTTATCTAAGCATAATGCCAGGTGAGTTATATACCTAAGCATTTTTTAAAATTCAGTGGTGGCTTTCTATTTTTCTGCTGTTTACTCCGTCCAGATTTGAAGTGCTGGAGTGGTGTTTCCCCGCCTCACTTAATCTTCTGGAGATGCTCTTATCAGTGCGCCTCACCAGTCTCCTAGGCGATTCTAAATCCAGCCCAGTAGGATTTATAATTCATAAAAATCTCCTACAAGGGGCTGGAGCAATGGCTCAGTGGCTAAGAACCCTTGTTGTTCTTACTGAGGGCCGTGGTTCGATTCCCCGCGCCTGTATGCAGCTCGCACTTGCCTGTAACTCCAGTCTCAGAGACTCCAGCTCCCCCTTATGGCATCCGTCGGCACAAGGCACACATGCAGTGCCCTCACATACAGGCAGGCAAAAGACCCATAAACATAAAATGTTTTTAAAATCTTCAAAGGAATTAACTAAGAATGTCTACATATAACAAGGACTATACCTAATAAGAAGTAAATAAACTCACAACAGGGAATAGAAATGGCCCATAATAAAACATATTTATTCTCGTTAATGATTAGAGGAGCTAACAAACAAACAAACAAACAAAAACAACAACAGCCTTTCACTGATTGCATTAGGAAAAGAAAGTGACTCGATTGTCTCTGAGGAGAGAAGCCCTGCCATAGCCATCTGTGCGCACATGACTGCTGCAGCGTCCTGGAGGGAGGTGCTCGTATCTTCTCACTCAGCAGCTTGTTTGCCTGGTGTACACCCTTGAAAAAAATTGTATATGTGGCACAAGCATATGTTACAAGGATTGTCATTGTGTCACTGTTTGAAAGATCAAAATAGCACAGAACAAAATATTTTAAATGACTTAAATATCCATTAGCCAGAAATATTATACATATTTAAGAAGAATGGAACAAATCCGTATGTATTAACAGAGAAAGCTTCCCAAATATACTGATAACGAAAGCAAATTACAGTAGGGTATGTGTATTTTATATATTTAATAATTCTATTTATATAAACTATTTTTTCTGTAGTTGCATATATTTAAAAATATTTAAAAATCTGATTCATAAGTGCAGTTATTTTGGTGGAGGGGACTGAGCATGGAATAGTATTAAAGAGACCATTAGGTTTATTAGTGCAATTGAGACTTTATATAATGAAATACTATATCATTTGTTTAAAGTGAAATTTTCAGTTGGCACGGTGCTTATAGCCCCAGCTATCGAAGAAGCCGAGTCATGCATTAGCACTGCTTGACTTCAGGACTTTGAGACCAGCCTAGGCAATATTGCATGACCCCCATCTCAAAAACAAAAATAAATAAATCCGTTAACATTTTAAGTAATATGGGCCAGGTGTGATGGCATGTGTCTCTAATCCCAGAATTCAGAGACAGTAACAAGCAGATCTCTGTGAGTTTAAGGCTAGGCCACTCAGGGCTTCGTTAGCGAGACTGCCTCCCACCCCAGCCCAGCCCCCCAGAAAGCAAGAAAAGAATTACCATTCTTTATTCCTTACAGTTTGTGGTTGTACTAGAGTTTAAAATGCCTTTGATTGGTTTGAATATTGTTAAAGAAAATAAAAGTAAATTTGTTTATTTTCTTATCCATATGTTTATCTACTTGAGAGAATGCATGCACTTCTAAAGGCAAGTACATCTTTCCTCTCCTAGTTCTCTCTGAACACCAAATGAACGTGTTACAATTCACCTCAATTCTGACACTAGTTTCTGGGAGTTAGCATCAGATTCTGCGCGTTCAAGGGTCTGTAAGACCCTTTAGAGTCTGTAAATCTGCTTTCACTTCACAGGTGAAAGTGAGGAAGTCATAAGTTCCCCACTCTTTTAGTCAGTTCTCTGTGACTACAGAGCATGAGGTAATCCACTTAAAAGGAGACGAGGTTAATTTTGGCTTACAGTTTCCAAAGATCAATCCAGGATCTTTGCTTCTGTTGTTTTGGGCTTGTAGTAGTAAGGTCACACATCGCTATCATGATGGAAGCTGGTTCAGTATGAACCAGAATCCAGGGAGCAAAGAATAAGATCCTTTGTAGGGCATATTCCTGAGCCAAAAGATCTCCCAGAAGTTATCTCATTTTTTGTTTTAAAAGACTGTTAGCATTTAATAAGCATTCCTGTGTGGCTCCAAGACACTAGGGACACAGACACCTCATTAATCTTCTCTTTAGCTTTTCTGCTGAAACATGTGGCCTTCCTGGTAGCAGGCTGTTCCCCTCATAAGTGTGTAGTAGTCCTAGAAGAAGAGGTAAAGATTCCTCATGAACCAGAGCAGGCACAGACCAGATCTCCTAAAGGCTTCGTGGCTCCTAATAGCCATGCTACATTGGGACCAACTCTTTTTAAAGCACAGTCTCACTATGCAACTCTGGCTGGCTTGGAATTCATTATGGGAACCAGGCTGGGCTGGCCTCAAACTCACAAGAGCTCCTCCTGCCTCTGGCTCCTAAGCACTGGGATTAAGGGTGGGTTGCCACCATGCCTGGCTGGAGCCAACTCCTTAATACATGGGTCTTTGGCGTTCATTCCGCCCCCAGATCAGCACCCATATTCCTGTTCACATGGGTGGTGGGTTCTGAACTGTAGTCCTTGTATGTACAGCAATTGCTTTGTCTACTGAGTCACTTTCCCAGCCCATTATTATTTTCTAGCTTTATTTTTATTTTATATGTATGAGTATCTTGCCTGCTTGTGTTTATGGGCACCGCATGTATGCGGAGTGTAGAGCAGCAAGAAGAGGGTGTCAGAACCCCCGTGGAGTGGAGTCACAGATGGCTTGTAAGTCTCCATGTGGGTGCTGGGAACGGAAACCTGGCCTTGGTAAGCGCAACCAAGTGCTCTTAAACACTGAGGCATCATGCCAGTTCCTTTGTAAATTTTTAGCAAACATTTCAAAAATAAACTTGGCTGATTAAATCATTCGCTGACTGTTGGTGATTAACGCAATCTCCAGCCCTTTTCCATTCCTCACATCTGGGGATGGGCTGACCATCTCAAGATTCCGTCTTTCTGGTTAGCAGCTCTCCTTCTACAGCTATCACGGGGCCAGCCAAGAGTTACTTCACCAGAACAAAGGATGCTGTTATGGCTCAGGAAATTCCAACAGTTTTAATAGTTCTCTGCCAGGAACTAGAGGAGAAGATCAAATATATTTTGTATGATACCACTGCAAGAATTTTGAGTGAATATGAATTGAAAATTAGTGCATGCTTAGAAAAAAGGTGCTTTCCTGGTGGGCCTGGTAAAAGTCCTTAAAGATTAGGGCTTGTTGAAGTGAGGAAAGACAAACAAAACAAAACAAAACCAGCAAAACCATAGAAACCAAAGACCCTGAAATCAATGCAGATAATCCAATGATAATAAAGTGATTGATAGTAAGGCATTTTGGGTTGAGATTGAGTAAAATAAATAGACCCAAGAAATATTTGAAAAGTAAAATAGTAAACACTTCATTGAGAAATTGTGAGAAGAGGGCAGACAGAAAAGACTAGCTGACGCCTGAAGACTCTGTCTGAGCTTGATTGGGTTGAGTAGATGTTGAGTGTCATTAACAAAGATGCAGCAATATAAGCTTTGATAGGAAGATGAATTCAACTGTAGACATGTTGAGAAAATATATATATTGTGTAAGATGTCTATGAGACGGTGGGACATCCAGAAGGCTATGGATGAAATTTTAGAATAAATGTATAGGCTCATGCAGAAACTAAGAAAAATTGAAATCCTGAATATATTCCCATGGAAATAGACATTAGTGATGGAACATGGAGAACCTGCGTATAAGAGGTAAACGTACAAAATTATATGTAACTGAAACAGAACAACAGTAGAGCAATTTGTAGAAGACTGACAGAGAATAGTAAACCAAAAGTTTTAGTTAGTGACTGGTGTGTTTGATGTAGCTAAGATCAAGTGTTGTGACCTGGAGTTGGGGAAGCTCCCACTGACTTTTGCCTGGGTAGTTTTGGTGGGGAGTAGAGAAGCTTGGTTACAGTACATTAGAGAAACCGACCAAGTCGGAACACTGAATATAGAATATTCGTTTTCAGAAGTGTTCCTGTGACTGGGGGAAAATTAGGAATTGTATGCAGATGGAAGAATGCAAAGTCAAATCATTTGTCTTGCTTTTTAAAGTGTGCTATAGAGCCGGGCGTTGTGAGGCACACCTTTAATCTCAGCATTCGGGAGGCAGAGGCAGGCAGATCATTGTGAGTTTGAGGCCAGCCTGGTCTACAAAGCGAGTCCCGGATAGCCAGGGCTACACAGAAACCCTGTCTCGAAAAACCAAAAATTAAGAAATAAAGTGTGCTATAGATTAGAAAATATTTATATGCTAAGGGAAATAAGCCAAGGTATTCAAGGGATGGGTAGAGAGACGGAAGATAAAAGGAAGAGAGAATAACTACTAGAACCAGGTCCCATGAGAGGGAGTGGTCTAGAAAGCTGAAGGAGGAGTCAGCCTGGAATTGAAGGAGTTAGCTCAGGGGAAGGAAAAGAATGCCCTCACCCTCTGCGGTTAACTATGCATTTCCTGTAATAGTTAACTCCTGCTGCACAGGGTGGCATTTGCCTTTATTCCCAGGAGAACCTAAATATATCCAATGTAGACTGTTAGCAGTCTGCCTGTATGAGGTTCCTGTCTGGACATTGCCATGTGTCGTGTATGATTAGGTCATTACTCTTGCCTGATTGCTGTAAAGGTTGGCATAGTCCTTTTGAAACATAATAGGAAGATGCTTTCCGTTCACTTTGTATCCTTCCATCCTTTTAGAAGTTGTTTAGAGCACAGTGGCATTCAATAAGATGACAGCTCACATAGGACTTGGGAAATATTTAAATAGTAAAGATATAGTCTAAAATAAATATAAAGGGCCTCTACATTCAGGATTTATATTCTTTGAATTTACTAACTCTACAAATTATTATCAAATTTAGTTCTTAAAAGATGTCATTTGTTACATAAGAGTCCAACTTGTCAGTAAGCATAAGAATGTAACTTGGCCAGTCTTTGACAATGAGTTGGTAGATTTCCAAGTTGGAAATTAAAATACATTTATTATAATGTGTCTGGGAATATAAATGAATGGTAGAGCACTTCTTTGCCATGCACAAGACCTTGAGTTATACCTTTAAAACTTTAAAAAATTAAATAAAAGCATGTATTATAAATTTTATAATACGTATAATATAAAGTTCTGGGTGGGAGTAGAATACTATCCTGATTATATAATGAGGAAAAAAATCTTAAGGCCAGTATATTAGTCAGAGTTCTCTAGAGGAAGAGAACTGATTCTCCCCCAGCCCCATTGTGTGTGTGTGTGTCTGTGTGTGTGTGTGTCTGTGTGTGTGTGTGTCTATGTGTGTGTGTGTCTATGTGTGTGTGTGTGTGTGTCTGTGTGTGTGTGTATGTGTGTGTGTGTGTGCGTGTGTTAAGTCCATGAGGCTGGATTTCTCACTGATCTTCATTGTACATTGGAATCTAGAAGAGGTAAGTTCTAGTGAGTCTAAGGAATGCCTCAGTAGCAGTGTAGATGAACTTGCCAGGGAGAGTGAAGGCAAGCAGGCAAAAGGCAAAGCTTCCTTCTTCTGTGTCCTTTTATTTGGGTTGCCACCAGACGGTGTGGCCCAGATTTGGGCTGGGGCTTTCCATCTCAAAGGATCTGATCAAGAAAAATCTCTCACAGAGTTCTGAGCTGCTTAGATTTTGTTGATTCCAGACGTAGTCAATTTACAGCCAAGATGAGCTGTCACATCCAGCTATATACATATTAGTCTCTGTGGCCCCAGCTAATAGGAGTCTTTGCCTGAGTCCCCCTCAAATCCGCCCAGGAGCCTACCCCGACTTAGGTCTCCAGCTTGTCACAGAGATGGCCCCCACCCCCAGTTTGTCTTTTCTCTGCAGGCCTTCTGTCCTCCCACTGCTCCTCTCCCCAGGCCTGATCTCCACCCTTATATCTCTCCGTGCTCCCTCTCTTCTTCTGAATGAAATGTGAGCGGACACTCCGCTAACTAGACAAGACCCCAAATTTACCCTGCCTACAACATGTGCAGGGATAAAGGTAGAGCAGAGATTAAGGGGATGCCCAACCCAAGACCCACCCCATGAGAGAGAGCCAGCCTCTGACACTATTCAGAATACTCTGCTATGCTTGTACACGGGAGCCTAGCAGAGTTGTCCTCTGAGAGGCTCCACCCAGCAGTGGTTCATAACAAATGCTGACACAGCCAAACACTGGGTGACATGTAGGGAGCCTCGCAGAAAAGTGGGGGCAAAGGACCTGGGTAGACAGGAGCTCCATGAGAAGATCAACAGAGCCAACTAACCAAGGCCCAGAAGCAGTTGCTAAGACTGAAACACCAACCAGGACCAGGCGCGGACTGGACCAAGGCCCCTTACAAAGATGTAGCCGAAGGCCACCACAAGCTTCATGTGGGTCCTCTAGTAATGGGGTGAGGGCTGTCTGTGACATGGACTTTGTCCCCCAGGCCAGACTACATTGCCAGGCCACAGGGGAGAGGACATGCTCAGCCCTCATGCAACTTGATGAGCTGGGGTGGATGGAAAGGGGGGGCTGAGAGGAAAGAAGGGCTGCGGCTAAGACCAGGATGTAAAGTGAATAAACAAGAAAAAAAAAAAAAAAAAAAAAAAAGAAATTTCACTTCATTAGAAAAAAGAAATATACATATTATATCAATTTACTAAAAAAGGACTGAAAGTTTTAAAGTTGGGTTTTTTGTTTGTTTGTTTGTTTTTGGTTTTTTTGAGACAGGGTTTCTCTGTGTAGCCTTGGCTGTCCTGGACTCACTTTGTAGACCAGGCTGGCCTCGAACTCACAGCAATTTGCCTGCCTCTGCCTCCCGAGTGCTGGGATTAAAGGCGTGCGCCACCACGCCCGGCCTTAAAGTTGTTTTGTTTTTGTTTTTGTTTACCAAATATCTTTCAGGAAAAGGTACATTATACCTGCATCAGTAATAGTTATAGTACTCAAAATATCACTTTTCCAATATTTACAATTACACTCTCATTTTAGGGGAAATAATACTGTGGTTACTCTGTGGCAGGCAAGGTTGGAAGCTATATTCCAGGTCTGTAACCCTCTGTGGCCTCTAAGCCATTGAGTTCTGAAACAAAACTACTTCTGCATACCTTAAGAGCAGTCTGTTTCTTGAAGTAGATGTTTAACTTTTTTTCTCTTTGAAGGCTTTACAAATTTGGTTTCTGTGGGCTGGGCTGCTATTGGGGGACATGGCAATATGAGTGGCCTGGCTGCCTCCTGAGATTGTGGTGATGTCCATGTCCTCGATGTCGCTGAAGGTCACATCTGGGTCCGAGGGCCTGCTGCCGTCGGGGTCTGTGTTGATGTCCAAGGTCTGGCTTGCACCAGGGCCATGCAGAAGTCTGTGGTCTGTGCTGCTCCCTAAAGCCACGTCAATGCCTGTAGGCTGTGCTGCCACTGGGGCACCATATTGATGGAAATGGCCTGCTCTGCCACGCGAGGCCGTGGTGATGTCTGTGGTCCCGCTGCAGTCTGGAGCCATGTTTGTGTTTTGTGCTGTTGCCCGGAACATAGTGGAGACCCCTGATCCATCTCCTGCTGACTGTGAAGGAGCCTACTTTGCCGTGATGTGGATGACTGTGGGTGCACAGTTGAGAAGGAGAGACATGGAAGGCTTCTGTAACAACCCTTACCCCACCCTGCCCCTCCCTCTTATCCCCCCTCATCCCCCTCATCCCCCTCATCCCCCTCATCCCCCCTCATCCCCCTCATCCCCCTCATCCCCCTTATCCCCCCCTCATCCCCCTCATCCCCCTCACCCCCTCATCTCCCTCATCCCCCCATCTCCCTCATCCCTGTCATCCCCCTCACCCCCCTCACCCCCCTCATCCCCCTCATCCCCCTCATCTGTGTGAGTTAAACTAAATCCACATCTAATGTTCCTTCCTATTTCTGAGAGTTATCTTCTTTTTAAGAATTGGCATATATTCTGGTGGCAGCAAACTATTTTTCTGTCTTAGTGCTTCATAGTCACTAGGACTTAACTCTCTTTCCTTCGCACTGTGCCAGCATGTGATGGCCGTGCCTGTCTTTTGAACTGCTGATCCTCTGGCCACCTTGGTCCTGAAATTGTCAGGGTATAATACCATATCTGGTATTCTGTTAGCTCAGAAATGTTGGGACCCAGATGAGGAGACCAAAAAATTTCTTGATCTTCTGTTCATTTCCGTAGTAGATTTTTGCAATTAAAATAATCTTTATTCATTTATATGATCATTCTAAAAGATATATATTAAATATTTATATGCATTACATATTATGCTTCCTAGGCAACAAACATGCACCGATGAACAAAGCACACATAATTCCTAACCTTATGAAGCTTACTCTGTGTATATAATAGTGAAAATAGAATTAAACATGTTTGTAATTACAGATTGTAGTAATTTTATGATAGAAACAGGTAGGGACCAGTACTTTACTGGATGTTTGAAAACACTGCATTAAACAAGACATATGTACTCGAAGAGTGAGTGGGATGAGCTATGGGAAAATAGAAGAGAGGAGTCTAAACAAAAGCTTCAGAGGTCCTGATGTGGGAAGAGCCTGGCACGCTCTGGGTTACTGCAATAAGGCCAGTGTGGATGGAAGGGGACACTGTGTCAGGGGTGAATGAGAAAGCTGGATCATTAGGAAAGGGCTCGATCATGGGAGCTCATTGGAATTTTACCTCCAGGAGCTATGGGAACACTACTGAATGGTTTCCAACATGTAAATTATTATTTCTGCTTTCAAAATATGGCTTTGGAGTTGTTGTAACTCAGTGGCAGGGCACTTGCCTAGTGTGACAGGGCCCTGGGCTCACAAGGTCCTGGGTTCAATCTGCTCACTGAAGGAAGAGAAAGCAGCAGCAGTGGTGGCAGTGGCTTTGGAACTGGTCATGTGGTGCATACCTGTAATTCCAGCCCTCAGGAGACTGAGTCAGGGAGATCTTGAGCTTGAGTATGTATAGCAAGACTGTCTAAAGATTAGAAGAAGGAGATGGAGAAGGCTCAGAGGGGGCTTGCCACCAAGCCTGACGACCTGAGTTTGGTCCCCAGAGCACACAGGGTGGAGAGAGAGCATCAGTTCTTTCAGGCTCTCTCAGTTGTCCTCTGACCTCCATACATGCCCCACGGCATGCACACATATACAAGCATGCACACAGAGAATAAATGTAATAAAATTTAATTTAAAAAGAGAAGAAAAGATGACTTTGCCTGTTGCTGTGTGGAGAACAGATAGGAGGAGGAGATAAGGCTGGAACCAAAAAGGCCAGCAAGGAAGCTGTTGCAGGCAAGAAGTGACCCAAGGAGAAGGTAATAATTTTATAGATTCATGATATATTTTTCACTGTAGAATCTGAAGTGTATATTTGCAGTTTCCTCAGGTAAAGGACACTAGGTCAGGGCAGGTTTTGGGAAGGAAGTGGAATAGGGAGTGCACTTATAACTAAAGTTTCAGATGATTGACATTCTCGGTGGAACCAACAAAAAGGCAATTGGTTATAAGAGGTAGGAACTTAAAGGAGAGGTTGGTGCTAGGGGTACACATTGGCATATGGGGAATGTTTAAAATCCAGAACTAATGAGGTCACCGGGAGGGGAGTTTCTGGGGAATATCCAAGACCTAGTCTTTTTTGGGGGGTGTGGGGTTCGAGACAGAGTTTCTCTGTGTAGCCTTGACTGTCCTAGAACTCCTTATGTAGACCAGGCTGGCCTTGAATCACAGAGATCCGCCTGCCTCTGCTTCTTGTGTGCTGGGATTAATGGTGTGCGCCACCATGCCTGGCTTTAGGTAGTCTTATTAAGAGATCTGACTACCTCAAAGTAATTTTAATTTGCATCTCCCCAATAGCTTAGAGATGATGACTATTTTTAAAAATTGTTATTGGTCAATTGTGTTTCTTCTTTTGAATATTGCCCGTTCAGTTCATTAGCCAATTTGTTGATTGATCATTTTATTTCCTTGTCTGAAGTGTAGCTGGCTGGTAAAGACTTTCCCCCATTCCGTGGGCTCTGTGCTCTGCTTGAGACCCACTTCATCCCACTCAGAATGGCTGTCATCAGGAAACCTGACAACAAATGTTGGAAAGGCTGTGAGTAGAGAGGGGCCCTGTTCACTGCTGATGGGAGAACAAATTAATGCAGCCATTATGGAAATCAGTTTAGAGGGTCATCAAAATTAAAAAAATAAAATTACCATATGGCCCAGCTATTAGACTCCTAGAATGTACCCAGTGAAACCCATATCTTACCATAGATATATTTCAACATGCTTATTGCTGTTCTGTTTAAATAGCAAGAAAATAGAACCAACCAAGATATCTATCAATAGATAGTCAAAACTTGGTATATATTTAAATATTATCCGTTCCTAAAGAAAATGGAAATCACAAAATTTGCAGGAAAATAGGTGGATTTATTATGCATAATGTTATGTGAGGTCACCCAACCTTAGAAAGAAAAAACGTGTCATTCTACCTCACTTGTGGATTGTACATGTACCTATGTAAACAGCTGTGTGGGTATATTTGTATTTAGAAAGACACTAAGAAAGAGTACTATTAAGTGATGAGATAGAATGGAATGCTTTCAAAACGACACACAAGTCATGAGAGAGGTTTATAGAACTAATTGTTTTTCTAGGTTCAACTCTGTTTTTTTTATCATAGTGTATAAGTGCATAAAAATGTAACTGATAGTGAGAGTTCTGTGGCTTCCGAATGGCTGTCCTAACTGTAGAGAGTTCACAGATACATAGAGTTGAGACAGGGTAAGAGTTTGAGTGGCTTTCTTAATCTAGCTGTATGATGTTTTTATTTTATTTGTAGGTTCATTATAATAAAGTGATTTTATTTTTAAAATGTGGTTGAAAGGAGAATTTTCCTTGTATTTGACTAAATGATTAATTATAATATACTATGTAATTTATTCATTTATCCTTGGGCACTTGACGTGCTCTATCTCTCTTGTGAATATATGATTTCTTTCCACACACATAATATATATTACTCTGCATTAAATAATTTGTCTGTAAATCTTTATGCACATCTCTGATTCTTTCTTTTTTAAAATTGAAACTTATTTACATTACATCTCGATTATTATCCCCTCGCTCTTATATTCCAGTTCTCACCCTCTCTCCCTCCCTCTTCTGCCCTCTTCCTCCCCCGCCCCCTGCTAGACCTCTAATGGGCACCTCCTCCCCGACTGTTGGTCACAGTCTATTAGGTCTCATCGGGGTAGCCTTCACCCCCTTCCTCTGTGTGCCCCCAAGGCTGCCCCGCCAAGAGACAGTGATCAGATTGCAGGCACCAGAGTTCCTGTCAGAGGCAGCCCCCTGTCTCCCCTCTCTCCCCTGTCTCCTGCCTCCCTACACACATGGAGCAGGAGCTGTCCATTAGCTATGTCTGAACAGGGGGTCCAGGTGCTATGCATGTTTGTCCTTTGTGGGTGCATCAGTTTGTGCAGGCCCCCTGGGTCCAGATCTGCTGGCCTTGGTGGTCTCTCTGTGTAGCTCCCGGCCTCTCCTCCAACTCTTCCAAGCAACTCTCAGCTTTCCTCCCAAGGTCCAGTTGCAAGTCCCAGTATCTGCCCCAAACCCCTGCTGGGTGGAGTTTCTCAGAGGACTTCTATGTTGGGCTAATATCCACTTGTGAGTAATCACCATGTGTGTCTTTCTGGGTCTGGGTTACTTTACTCAGGCTGATCATTTCTAGTTCCATCTATTTGCCTGCAAATTTCAAGATTTCCTTGGTTTTGGTAGTTGAATAGTATTCCATTGTGTAAATGTACCAGAGTTTCTTTATCCAGGGACATCTAGGTTGTTTCTAGATTCTGGCTATTATGAATAAAGCTGCTATGGACATAGTTGAGCAAATGTCCTTGTTGTGTGGTGGGGCATCTTTTGGGTATATGCCCAGGAGTGGTATAGCTGGGTCCTGAGGTAGCACTATTCCCAATTTTCTAAAGAAAGTGCCAGATTGCCAGGCATGCTGGCTCATGCCTTTAATCCCAGCACTGGGGAGGCAGAGGCAGGCAGATCGCTGTGAGTTTGAGGCCAGCCTGGTCTACAGAGTGAGTCCAGAACAGCCAAGGCTACACAGAGAAACCCTGACTCTTAAAAAAAAAATCATCAGATTGATTTCCACAGTGGTTGTACAAATTTGCACTCCCACCAGCAATGGAGTTCTCCTTTCTCTACATCCTCACCAGCATGTGCTGTCACTTGAGTTTTTAATCTTAGCCATTCTGATGGGTGTAAGGTGGAGTCTCAGAGTTGTTTTGATTTGCTTTTCCCTGATGACTAAGGACGTTGAGCATTTTAAGTGTTTCTCAGCCATTCGATATTCCTCTGTTGAGAATTCTCTGTTTAGCTCTATACTCCCATTTTTTAATTGGATTATTTGATGTGGTGGTGCTAATTTTTTGAGTTCTCTATATATCTTGTATCTGATTATTTCCTTAAATTCTGGAACATACCTAGTCAATGTAAAACACGTCTCTTTAAGATTCAATGTGATGGCCAGGCGTGGTGGCGCACGCCTTTAATCCCAGCACTTGGCAGGCAGAGGCCAGCAGATCACTGTGAGTTCGAGGCCAGCCTGGTCTACAGAGCAAGTCCAGGACAACCAAGGCTACATAGAGAAACCCTGTCTCAAAAAACCAAAAACCAAAACAACCCCCCCCCCAATTTAATGTGATGATACATTGCCTTACAGAAAAATGTTACTAGTTTCAGTCATTAGTTTATGAGTTTCACTCTTTTCCTATTTTTGCTAATCCAAAAGATGAAAGTTGTATTTTGTTTTATTTTATATCTTTGACTAAATAATCAAGGAACATGTATAGTTTCTGACTTACTCTTTTAGATGAATCCGAAAGCACTACTGTAGGAAGATCGATATATCTTTATTCAACACCAGCGTGAAAAGGAATTGCCTACAAATGGGTACAAGAGAATATGCTTTGAAAATTGCAGTCCCCAAAGACAGGGGCAAACTTTACTTCTGCTGTTAATACCTCAATCTCTTCCAGTTGTAAGTAGAATATTAACATCTGAATCCAGTGCCCTAGAACTTAAATTTGCCAGGTCTTTAAAAACACTTGGACACAAATGAAAATTCAACCGCCCCATTTCAGTGATTTGCTTACATGCTACCAATGGGCTAAAATGCAGTCAGGATTGGCAGCTGCTCTGCATCTGCAAACATTTGTGCAGAACTAATTTTAATAGCAGATGTTGGAAATATTTGAAAAACAAAAACAAAAAATGACAGCCTCCCCTCTGAGAAACTTGGACCTATCCCGTGACTTCTCAGATGCCCCATAACCCTGCTAGCCAAAGCTCATTCCTAAAATACCTCTTTTCCTTTCCTTTCCTTTCCTCTCCTCTCCTCTCCTCTGCTCTCCTCTCCTCGCCTCTCCTTTTCATGTGTGAAGCTTCAGAAATGCTTCAGGGACTCCAGCTTCAGGGTCGTGGGGTCGCTTTAGGTGGCCCCCTAAGGTGCTGTCAAGAAGAAAATATTTTGTCTGCAATTAAAATTCATCCATGAAAGATTTCATTTTAATTTTTGGGCTACCCAGACTTCATTTATATTATATCTATCTAAAAGAAAGCCTGCTTTACCTGGCATGGTGATATGTGCTTGGAATCCCTGCTGCTTGAAGGTTGAGGGAGGAGAATATTAAGTCTAAGGCCTGCCCAGACAGTTCAGCCATGAGCCCGTCTCAAAAACTAAAAAGTAATTTTAAAAATAGCATGGCTATATAGATCAATGTAGAAAATGCATGTCCTGCTATTCAGGATGCTCTGAGTTCAATCTCTAGTTCTTAAAAACAAAACAAAACAACCCCATTTTTTCCCTCTCTATTAAAAGCTACAGGTAGCTGATGGGAGCAGGTGCAGAGACCCATAGCCAAACCTTAGGCAGAACTTGGGGAAGGACGATGAGGAGGAGGAAGGACGGTAGGAAAACACGGTCCACAGAATCAACTAAGCAGACCTGAGAGGGGCCCACAGACTGCATGGGTCTGACTTAGGCCCTCAACATACATGCTGTGGTTGTTTACCTCGGGTGTTTGTGGGATTTCATACTGGAGGTGGGGGTGTCTCTGACTCTTGCCTGTTCGTGGGACTCTATTCCTTCTACTGGGTTGCCTCCTCCCGCCTCTGAGGGCTTGTGCCTAGCCGTATTTCATCTTGTTATGCCGTGTTTGGTTGCTATCACTGGGAGACCTGCTCTTTGTTGATGGGAAATGGAGGAGTATTGGATTTGGGGGAGAGAGGGGGCAGGAGAGGGAACTTGGAGGAGGGGAAGAAGAGGCTCCGGTCAGGATGTAAGAGAGAAGAATAAATTTTTTTGCATTGTAATTTTTTATTAATTCATTCATATTACATCGCAATTGTTATCCCATCCTGTGTATCCTCCTATTCCTCCCTCCCTCCCGCTTTTACCCTAGTCCCCTCCCCTATGACTGTGACTGAGGGGGACCTCCTCTCCCTGTATATGCTCATAGGGCATCAAGTCTCTTCTTGGTGGTCTGATGTCCTTCCTCTGAGTGCCATTGGGCCTCCCCATCAAGGGGACATGGTCAAATATGGGGCACCAGAGTTCATGTGAAAGTCATACCCCACTCTCCACTGAACTGAGGAGAATGTCCTGTCCCTTGGTTAGATGTGGGTAGGGGTTTGATGATGACTGCACGTATTGTCCTTGGCTGGTGCCATAGTTTGAGCAGGACCCCTGGGCCCAGATCCACCCATGATTGTGTTCTTCTTGTAGGTTTCTAGGACCCTCTGGATCTTTCTATTTCCCCATTCTCCCATGCTTCTCTCACCTAGAGTCCCAATAGGATGTCCTCCCCTCTGTCCCACTTTCCTGATAAGTGAAGGCTTTCATGGGACATGCCCCTTGGGCTAGTGTCCAGTTGTAAGTGAGTATATACCATTTGACTTTTTCTGCTTCTGGGTTAACTCACTCATTATGATCATTTCTAGTTCAATCCATTTGTCCACAAATTTCGGGAATTCCTTGTTTTTAATAGCTGAGTAGTATTCCATAGTGTAAATGTACCACAGTTTCTTTATCCATTCTTCTACTGAGGGACACTTAGGCTGTTTCCATGTTCTGGCTATTATGAATAAGGCTGCTATGAACACGGTTGAGCAAATCTTCTTGTTGTGTGCTGGAGCATCTTCTGGGTATATTCCAAGGAGTGGAATAGCTGGGTCTTGAGGAAGCCCTATTCCCATTTTTCTGAGATAGCACCAGATAGATTTACAAAGTGGCTGTACTAGTTTGCATTCCCACCAGCAATGAAGGAATGTTCCTCTCTCCACATCCTTGCCAGTATGTGGTGTCACTTGAGTTTTTGCCGTTCTGATGGGTGTAAGATGGAATCTCAGAGTTGTTTTGAGTTGCATTTCCCTGATGACTAAGGAGGCTGAGCATTTCTTTAAGTGTTTCTCAGCCATCCATTCGATATTCCTCTGTTGAGAATTCTCTGTTTTGTTCTGAGCCCCACTTCTCAATTGGATTATTTGGTTTGGTGGTGATTAATTTCTTGAGTTCTTTATATATTTTGGATATTAGACCTTTGTCAGATGTAGGCTTAGTGAAGATCTTTTCCCAGTCTGTAGGCTGTTGCTTTGTTCTGTTGACAGTGTCTCCTGCCTTACAGAAGCTTCTCAGCCTCATGAGGTACCATTTATTTGTTGTTGACCTTAAGGCCTGGGCTGTTGGTGTTCTGTTCAGGAAGTTGTCTCCTGTGCCAATGTGTTCCAGACTCTTCCCCACTTTTTCAAGAAGAAAAAAAATTTTTAAAGCTACAGGTAATAAAAATAAATGCATAGTTATACCAGTAGGAATTGGCTGAAACAGTGTCTCAGTAATGCCATATACAGATTTTAGACTAGGAGATCTGTGTTACAGAAGTCTTAAGACCTTACACAAATAGAGCCTTCTAGAGCCTAGTCAGCATCCTCTCTCACATAAGTCCAACAACTCTGCTTTTTTATGGAACTTGCTTATTGCTGAAAAGGTAAATTATTTTGTAACTTGATTTTTAAATTTATTTTTAAAACAAGAATATACATTCATAAAGTCAAGAAGTTATAAAGGTATATAGTACAGCTTCTTCTGACTGTTGTCTCCTGGTCACACAACTTTTACAATGAAGACTAGTTTTTCATCTCCTAGAATTCTGTGTGCACAGGCATACAAATGTTTCTGTATGTTACACTAGTGACAGCATGCTATAGAATAGTGGATCTCAAACTTTCCCAACGTTGTGACCCTTTAATACAGTTCCTCATGTTGTAGTGATCCCCAACCATAAAATTATTTTTGTGCTACTTCATAATGTGATTTGCTACCGTTGTGAATGATAATGTAAATGTCTGTGTTTTCCAATGGTCTTAGGCGACCACTCAGAAAGAGCTATTTGACCCCACAAAGGGCTCGCAACCCATAGGTTGAGAACTGCTGCTATAGACCGGGCTCAGCTTAGGAAGATTTCCTTAGTAGCACATAGTTTCCTTGCTGCTGTTTTTTCTCAAATACGATTCCATTTGTATAGATGTACTACAGTGTATTTAACTAGGCTCTGAGCCTTTGCTATTATAATAAATGCTGCAGTGAATAACATTGGGAAAATGCCATTTCACACAATTATGATGAATTTCCAGAAATGGAGTTGCTGGGCCAAAGGGAATGTATAAGTTTGTTTTTAATAGACAGAAAGCTAGGATGTGGCCCAAGGATTCAATCTTAGTCAAACCAGAAAAGAAGTAAAAGTCACAGTTAGCCAGTAGAAATTCTGATCTGTGTCATTAAATTCAATGACTTTAAAATGATTTTTTTCAAATAAGCAAAAATGCTAAAATAATTCTTTTCAGTTCAATAAATCAACTTTAACATTTTAAATTGTTTCTGTATTGACATGAATAGTTCAAGGATACTATATAATTCTAAACAAGTGTACTTATTCAACTTAAAATTTTATGTTTGAGTGTTTTGCCTGCATGTGTGCCTGTGTACCACGTACATGCGTGTTGTTTTGGGAGGCCAAAAGAGGTCCTGGAGCCAGAATGACAGAAGGTTGTAAGATACCACGTGGGTGCTTGGAATCAGACCCAGGACCTCTTGAAGACAGCAAATGTTCTTAATCACAGAGCCATCTCCCTAACCCCAATTTATTCAGCTCTTACTAATCATAAATACTGCTAAGCAGTTTTTGAAGATCTTTAAATAGTATCATGGTTTTTGATTGTTTTTCTCTTTTCCCATTCGCTTTTGTTTTGTTTTTTGAGACAGGGCTTCTCGGTGTAACAGCCCTGGCTGTCCTTGAGCACAGGGAGATCCACCTGTCTCTTCCTTCCAAGTGCTCGAATCAAAGGCATGTGCCACCACACCCTGCTCCTTTCTTTTTTTTTTTTTTTTTTAAACAGCTATTTCACCTCAGATTCAGGCATTCCTCCTGTCAGCTGTCAGACTGCCTCTGGCTAACAAGATGAGTTTAAATTCATTAGCAGTGCACTGAGTGTAAGCATTCAAGAGTTCCTATTTCATGACATTATCCTTGCCAGGAGGGAACAAAGTGAAAACAGTTTGAGGAAAAGATTCCCTAAGAACACCCTTTAGTAGTATATTGTGATCTACACTTTATTTTTTTTTTTCCACATATTTTCTCTTCAGAAAGTGGAGTGCTTGCTTGACATTTGTTTCCTTCTGTTTATTTTTTGTCTCTTTTCTTGGTGAGAGCTTTGTTCAAATCCTTTTCTTTCTTTCTTTTTTTTTTTTTTTTTTCCTTTTTCTTTTTTTTCTGTTTATTTAGTTGATATGCTTGGGCTGGAGAGCTCAGCAGTTAACTTGCTGCTCCTAAAGAGGACCCGAATTAGTTCCCAGCTCCCACTAACATATAATAATTTTCTGAAATTTTCTGTTTCAAGGACATGATACCCTCTTCTGGCCTGAGCAGGCACAAGTCACACGTGTGGTAACTGACATACTTGCATGCCAAACACTCATGCACATAAAATAAAAATAAATCTAAAAAAATGAGATGCCTATTTTAATATCTAGTTACAAAAAAAAATCTATGTATTCCACATACAAGTATTTTACCAGGATATACTTTGCAAATTTTCCTCAATATTAAATGTACTTTATTTAAAATATTTATTTTCATTTATATGTGTATGCGTGTATGTGTGTAGCTGTGTATACATGTGCTATGTGTGTGCTTGTGTTCTTGGAGGCCAGGAGAAGGCATCAGAGGCCCTAGAGCTGGAGTTACAGGCTGTTGTGAGATGCCTGAGATGGGTGCTGGGAAATAAACTCTGGTCCTCTACCAGAGCAGTGTGTGGTCCTAAGCACTGGTCCATCTCTTAAGCCCCAACTTTACGTGCGGGCCATGAAGTCACAATGCCCATGCTCCAGTCTCCTAGTGCTGGCAGGCATGATTGTAGACAGGCTCCATCATATCCCACCTTATTTCCTTAAATGTGTCAGTCAAAGACCAAGAGTTTCTAATTGTTAAATTTCATTTTATAATTCTTTTTATTTAACGTTTTGTTTTTTTATATTTTTAAGAAACCTTTGCATATAATACAGTATCACCAAGATCTTTTTCTAGAAGTTATATCTGAGTTTAAAAAAAAAATAACTTTTATTATTTTATAAGAGCTGGGTAGTTGCTCCATCCCTGGGGAACAGTGCTTCAGTGGTCTGAGTAGTTCCACAGTTGCTGTCACTCACGGAGAGACCACCAACCCTGTGGGGCTCAGTTCACAAGGCTGGGGGCCTCACAGTCCCAGCCTGGTGCTGAAAACCTGGGAAGTTTCTGGGGCTGTTGGTCCTTAGTCCATGATGGAAGCCTGGAAAGGGTCAGCAGCAGAGGCAGCAGGCCAACCCAGCCTGGGCAGAGGGACAGGCCAGGCCAGCAACCTTCCTTCTCCCATTCGCCCCTCCCCCTTGACATCTGGATTGCTACTAGAAGGTGCCACCCACAATGGGGTGGGTCTTCCTACATCAGTTAAAGCAATCTGGACAATTCTTCAGGAGAGGCTCCCAACTCAAGTGATTCTAACTTGTGGTAAGAGCTCATTAAAACCAGCCATAATACTTTTATGTGTATTTTTGGGTGATCACACTTAGTTTGTCAGTTCTCAAGGTCTTTACTTTTCTCATTTCTTACCAGGATCTGGTGTTTGTTAGCATACCAGTCAGCCAACCAGTGAAAGAACTGTTAAATTTACTAATTATTTTTAGTGCCCTCATAAAAGATATTTCCTAATTACTTTATATTAATGAAAAGGTAATTTATGAATGGCAAATATTATGAAATATATTGACTAGTCATCCAATGGATATTTTTAATGACTGCCACTTTAGTTTTTGATGCAGGGGCTCTTATATCCCTGGCTGACCTTGAACTTCTGATCCTTTTGCCTCCACCTCCACAGTGCTGGGATTAGAGGTGTGTACCATTATGCTCAGTTTATGTGATCCTAAAAATCAAACTTAGGGGCTTTGTGCATGATAGGTGAACACTCTGTCAACTGAGCTACATCACACACGTGCCAATTTAAATGCTAGTTATTATACACAGTAATAAATGAGTTAGGTAGACCTGATTTTTAATGCATTAACTTTACAATATAGAGGTGCACGCACGCATGTGTACACACACACATACACACTTGCAGGATATTTGATACCATTGTGAGCCCCAAGACTGCGATCTGTAAAAACCTGGTTCTTGTTTGGTGTGGTTTAGCCCTAACATACACCTTTAATCCAAGAACTTTCTGTTTGTTGCAAACAGGTGGATATGGTGTGTCTCAACACTAGCACACACCTGTAACCCAAGAGCTTTCTGTACACAGCATTTAATAAAGTCAACCCTAGGTCAGGAGGTTGAATAAGCAACCAGCTGACAAGGACTAAACAGACGGGTGTTTAAGACAACACGGAGAAGAAAGAGCTTTTCGCTTTTTCCTTCTGGCACTTCGGCTGAGTAGGAAGGTCAGATGGGTGCTTTCTCTGCCTCTCTGAGCTTTCACCTCAGTACCTGGCTCCTGAGTCTTTATTGGTAAAATAAAACACACACACACACACACACACACACACACACACAGAGAGAGAGAGAGAGAGAGAGAGAGAGAGAGAGAGAGAGAGAGAGAGAGATGGGGGGATGACTTGTGAAAACTGAATCGATTCTACAAGCTGTTAATGAGTCACAACCTATGGTTTGGGAAAAGCACTTAATTGCATAGACTTTTGTCCTTATTGCATTTTGAGAGAACTTTCCAAGGCTATGGACAGTTTCCATGGAGACTCATAGGAAATGTGAGTGTGGTGCCTGCCTCTGTACATTCCAGCTGCTTACTGACAAGCAGAATGTTACCTAGTGAGACACAGAACAGTTCTGCATTCCCCCAGCTACACCAGTATGTTTAAATCCTCAAGAAAGTTGCTAACTTCTGAATTGTAAGCCCTTGAAATTTTTCTTCTTCTCAAAATTTCCTGTCCCCTAAAAGACTGGAGGATTAGCAAGAAGTAACTAGCAAAGATGTAGTAATAGTAAAACAGACACAGGGACCCCGAGGAGCAAGTGAGACGCTCAGACGCCCGCTTTTCATTTGATTGACAGGAATTAAAAATCCTGGGCACTGGTGCTGCCCAGACACACATTCTGGGCAGCCACTGAAGGGGGATTTATGAGTCCTACTTCAAGCGTATATTCGTGACAAAATGTTGTTAGTCTGTAAAGTTGTAAAATGCAAGGCAGGACTAGCCACTTACCTCAGTTTGTGCTTGTTTGAAAACAAAGGCTGCTGTTTCACAAATTTGAAATTAGACACTTTTTAGTTGGAAGAATGTTTCTTCTGTATTTTTACTTGTATTAGTCAGGGTTCTCTAGAAGAACAGAATTTATAGAAATAATATATTCAGTTAGGTTTTCAAGAACGTTAGTGTGTGTGTGTGTGTGTGTGTGTGTGTGTGTGTTGTGTGTGACCTAAATCAGAGGTGGATCTTTCCACCTCAAAAGATTAGAATTAAAAATGTATTTTCCTTCCTCAAAGATCTAGATTAGAAGTGGGTCCCCAACTTCAAAGGATTGATTTAGGAAAAAACCCCTTACAGGTGTGCCAAGACATCTAGGCTAGTTAATTCCAGAGGTGGTCAAGTTGACAACTAAGAACAATTAAACCTAGAGGTCAGAAGTGGAAATGTTGTTTAAATTACTAATCGGATTGCAGTCTTTATTTACCTACTTGTTTATATTATGTGTATATGTGTGCACACATGTGCACAGTACACATGTGGGGGCAGCAGACAACTGTAAAAGTACATCCTCTCCTTATACCATGGGGGTTCTGGCGATCAAACTCATGTCACCAAGGTTGGTGACAAGTGCCTTTGCCAATTGAGCCATCTTTCTGGGCCTCCTCACCAAGGGAAAGTGATCAAATCAGGGCCACCAGAGCTCATGTCAGAGGCGGTCCCCGCTCTCCTCACAACCGTGGCTAGATCCTAACAGGGGGGCTAGGTTTACTGCATGCATTGTCCTTGGTTGGAGCAACAGTTTGTGCAGGGCCCCCTGGGTGAAACCAGTATATTTTGAAATAATTTTCTTACTTGTGAGAAATGGAGCCCATTCTCTGTAGATGCATGCTAACGTGACAACTAGTAGATTTTGGAGCAAATCTTTCAGGGTAATCTCTAAGGAAGGCAACTTCTTGAACATCCTGGTTTCTAACAGCCCTGTCCAGGTCAGACAACTCTGGACCTTATAACCTTAGTGACAGGTGTCTGGTTCTCAGATGTAACACCTGTTGCCTTGCTTTGTTCAGGGTTCTGCCTAGACCTCGCTTCTTTCCTGAGCAGACTAATGTCCTATACAAGAAGTCTATGACTAAGCTTCTGGAGTTTCTCAGAATTGGGCCAATAAGCAGCATAGACTCATGTGTATCAGTATCCATTTCTACTACCTGTGTGGTCTCTATTTCAGTTGGGCCTGAACTCTATACAGAGGTTAGCACAGACCTGGGACCTTCCTGTGTTTGCACTGTCCCTGAGAAAAAGCCACTGACAAAAGCAGCTCATCTTTTTCTGAAGATCTCTTTCCAGAGGACTTTCTTTCTGTGGCAGTAATCAGATAATTCCTCAAAAGGATCCATGCTAATCCTCTGGCCTGTGAGAAATGACTGACCTATGGTCCGTGTTTCCCTGGCCCTTCATCCTCTCCTTGGTACTCTCCTGTTTTGGTCTCTAGTCTCCTTGCACTCATTGGTTGGAGTTAAAGTCTTGCCTTGGACAAAGGCTTAGGGATCCAGGGTGTTTCCCTTGTGGCTTCTGTAAGGATACAAAATACTTTGAAATCTGCCATGGTCCCACTGGAGACTCTGAGAGGCTAGCTGTCAAGGGGACAGCTTTGTGGCAATCTCTGAAGTCCTGCCTCATATCTAAGCTTAATTTACCAGAAAGTTGCTCCCTCTTTAAGGCTTGCCTGTCTTAGCTATGGGGCATCCAGGAGTCTTGGTCACTTGGCGGGCTCAGCTGTTAAAGGATGGGCTCACAGCCAAAAGATAGGAGATGCTCTTTCATCACTGGAGCCCCTAAACTTACATCCTGCTTAGCGTTTCTCACCACAGTGGCAGTCTTGCTATACCCCAATTATGATTTAGGAAATAAGATCCCTTGCTGTTGACTTCCTCCTTAGAATTGATGGCCTTTGAAGTATTCCCTAAATTTGTCTCTAAAATCTTCTTCCTCGAGTGAAAACTAGGAAATTGCTCTATCTTATCTTTCGTTTTTAATTCTTTCTTTTTTTTTCTTTATAGACAGGGTCTTGAGCCCATACTGTCCTCTAACTTGCTATGTACCCAAGACTGGCCTTGAACTCTTGATCCTCCTGATCTCACCTCTTTTTTTTTTTTTTTTTTTTTTTATTTTTATTTATTTATTTATTTTATTAATTTATTCTTGTTACATCTCAATGGTTATCCCATCCCTTGTATCCTCCCATTCCTCCCTCCCTCCCATTTTCCCATTATTCCCCTCCCCTATGACTGTTCCTGAGGGGGATTACCTCCCCCTGTATATGCTCATAGAGTATCAAGTCTCTTCTTGGTAACCTGCTATCCTTCCTCTGAGGGCCACCAGGTCTCCCCCTTCAGGGGACATGGTCAAATGTGAGGCACCAGAGTACGTGAGAAAGTCATATCCCACTGTCCACTCAACTGTGGAGAATGTTCTGACCATTGGCTAGATCTGGGTAGGGGTTTAAAGTTTACCGCCTATATTGATTGTCCTTGGCTGGTGCTTTAGTTTGAGCGGGACCCCTGGGCCCAAATCTGCCTATCATAATGTTCTACTTGTAGGTTTCTAGGACCCTCTGGATCCTTCTACTTTGCTATTCTCCCAAGCTTCTCTCATCTAGAGTCCCAATAGGATGTCCTCCCCTCTGTCTCAGTTTCCTGGTAAGTGAAGGCTTTCGTGGGACATGCCCCTTGGGCTAGTATGCAGATATAAGTGAGTATATACCATTTGATTCTTTCTGCTTCTGGGTTAATTCACTCATTATGATCATTTCTAGTTCAATCCATTTATCCACAAATTTCGGAAATTCCTTGTTTTTAATAGCTGAGTAGTATTCCATAGTGTATATGTACCACAGTTTCTTTATCCATTCTTCTACTGAGGGACACTTAGGCAGTTTCCATGTTCTGGCTATTATGAATAAGGCTGCTATGAACACGGTTGAGCAAATCTTCTTGTTGTGTGCTGGAGCATCTTCTGGGTATATTCCACGGAGTGGAATAGCTGGGTCTTGAGGAAGCCCTATTCCCATTTTTCTGAGATAGCACCAGATAGATTTCCAAAGTGGCTGTGCTAGTTTGCATTCCCACCAGCAATGAAGGAGTGTTCCTCTCTCCCCACATCCTCGCCAGCATGCGGTGTCACTTGAGTTTTTGATCTTCGCTGTTCTGATGGGTGTAAGATGGAAACTCGGAGTTGTTTTGATTTGCATTTCCCCGATGACTAAGGAAGTTGAGCATTTCTTTAAGTGTTTCTCAGCCATTTGATATTCCTCTGTTGAGAATTCTCTGTTTAGTTCTAAGCCCCATTTCTCAATTGGGTTATTTGGTTTGGTGGTGATTAATTTCTTGAGTTCTTTATATATTTTGGATATTAGACCTTTGTTAGATGTAGGGTTGGTGAAGATCTTTTCCCAGTCTGTAGGCTGTCGCTTTTTTCTGTTGACAGTGTCTCCTGCCTTACAGAAGCTTCTCAGCCTCATGAGGTCCCATTTATTAATTGTTGACCTTAAGGCCTGGGCTGTTGGTGTTCTGTTCAGGAAGTTGTCTTCTGTGCCAATATGTTCCAGGCTCTTCCCCACTTTTTCTTCTAAGTGACTTAGTGTCTCTGGTTTTATGTTGAGGTCTTTAATCCACTTGGATTTGAGTTTTGTGCAAGGTGACAAATATGGGTCCAATTGCATTTTTTTACACATAGACCTCCACTTAGACCAGCACCATTTGTTGAAGATGCTATCCTTTTTCCATTGAATGGATTTGGCTTCTTTGTCAAAAATCAAGTGACCACATGTGTGTGGATTCATATCTGGATCTTCGATTCAATTCCACTGATCAACCAGCCTGTTGCTGTGCCAGTACCATGCTGTTTTAATTACTATTGCTTTATAGTACAGTTGGAGATCAGGTATGGAGATTCCTCCGGAGCACCTATTCTGGGTTTTTTGTTTTTCCATATGAAGTTCAGAATTGAACTTTCAATGTCTTTTAAAAATTGTGTAGGTATTTTGATAGGGATTGCATTGAATCTGTAGATTGCTTTTGGTAGGATGGCCATTTTTACTATGTTAATTCTCCCGATCCATGAGCAAGGAAGATCATTCCATCTTCTCATGTCATCTTCAATCTCTTTCTTCAGAGTTTTGAAATTTTTTTTCAAACAAGTCCTTCACTTGCTTAGTTAGAGTAACTCCTAAATATTTTATATTGCTTGTGGCTAATGTGAAGGGTGTGGCTTTCCTAATTTCTTCTTCTGCAAGCTTGTCATTTGTGTTTAGGAAGGCTACAGACTTTTTTGAGTTAATTTTGTATCCAGCCAATTTGCTGAGGGTGTTTATCAGCTTTAGGAGTTCTCTGGTGGAATTTTGAGGGTCACTTATGTACACTATCATATCATCTGCAAATAGGGATAATTTGACTTCCTCCTTTCCCATTTGGATACCCTTGATCTCCTTTTGTTGTCTTATTGCTCTGGCTAGAACTTTGAGTACTATATTGAAGAGATATGGAGAGAGTGGGCAGCCTTGCCTTGTTCCCGATTTTAGAGGAATTTCCTTGAGTGTCTCACCATTTACTTTGATTTTGGCTATTGGCTTGCTGTATATAGCCTTTATTATGTTGAGGAAAGTGCCTTGTATCCCTGATCTCTCTAAAACTTTAAACATGAATGGGTGTTGGATTTTATCAAATGCTTTCTCTGCATCTAAAGAGATGATCATGTGGTTTTTTATTTTCAGTTTGTTTATATGGTGGATTACATTGATGGATTTCCGTATATTAAACCATCCCTGCATGCCTGGAATGAAGCCTACTTGGTCATGATGAATGATATCTTTGATGTGTTCCTGTATTCGTTTTGCAAGTATTTTATTTAGTATTTTTGCATCTATGTTCATAAGAGAAATTGGTCTGAAATTCTCTTTCTTTGTTGAGTCTTTGTGAGGTTTAGGTATCAATGACACTATGGCCTCAGAGAATGAATTTGGTAATGTTCCATCCATTTCTATCTTTTGGAGTAGCTTGAAGGGTATCAGCATTAGCTCGCCCTTGAAGGTCTGGTAGAATTCTGCACTGAAACCATTTGGCCCTCGGCTTTTTTTGGTTGGGAGACTATCGATGATTGCTTCTATTTCTGTAGGGGAAATGGGACTATTTAGCTTGTTTATCTGTTCTTCACTCAACTTTGATCAAGAAAATCGTCCATTTCCCTTAGATTTTCAAATTTTGTGGCATATATGCCTTCAAAGTAGGATCTTATGATTCTTTGTATTTCTTCAGTGTCTGTTGTTATGTCTCTCCCTTTTCATTTCTGATTTTGTTGATTTCAATACTGTCTCTCTGCCTTTTAGTTAGTTTGGCTAACGGTCTGTCTAGCTTGTTGATTTTCTCAAAGAACCAGCTCTTGGTTTTGTTGATTCTTTGGACTGTTTTCTTAGTTTCTAATTTGTTAATTTCAGCCCTGAGTTTGATTATTTCCAGGCATCTACTCCTTTTGGGTGTTTCTGCTTCTTTTTTTTTCTAGGGCTTCCAGTTGTGTCCTTAAGATGCTTATGTGCGATGTTTCCAATTTCTTTTTAAAAGCACTTAGTGCTGTGAATTTTCCTCTTAGCACTGCTTTCAATGTGTCCCACAAATTTGAGTATGTTGTTCCTTCATTTTCATTGAATTTCAGAAACTCCTTGATTTCTTTCTTTATTTCTTCCCTGACCCAGGTATCATTTAGCAGAGAGTTGTTTAGTTTCCACGTATGTGTAGGCTTTTTTTTTTTTTCCTGTTGTTGTTGAATTGCAGCCTAAGAGCATGGTGATCTGATAGGATACAAGGTATTATTTCAATCCTCTTGTATCTATTGAGGCTTGCTTTGTGACCTACGATGTGATCAATTTTGGAGAAGGTTCCATGGGGTGCAGAGAAGAAGGTATATTCTTTCTTGTTTGGGTGAAAGGTTCTATAGATATCTGTTAGATCCATTTGACCCATGGCATTGGTTAATGATGTTGTTTCTCAGCTTAGTTTCTGTTTCAATGACCTATCCTTCAGTGAGAGTGGGGTGTTGAAGTCTCCCACTATTATTGTGTGGGGATCGATGTGTGGTTTAAGTTTTTTTAGCAGATCTTTTACAAATATGGGTGCCCTTGTATTGGGAGCATAGATGTTCAGAATTGTGATGTCATCTTGGTTGACTTTACCTTTGATGAGTATGAAGTGTCCTTCCTCATCCCTTTTAATTAATTTTGGTTGAAAGTCTATTTTGTTCGATATTAAAATGGCTACGCCTGCTTGCTTGTTGTGACCATTTGCTTGGAATATTTTTTTCCAACCTTTTATCCTGAGGTAATGCCTATCGTTATGGGTGAGATGTGTTTCTTGAATGCAGAAGAATGTTGGATCTTGTTTATGTACCCATTCAGTTAGTCTGTGTCTTTTTATTGGAGAATTGAGGCCATTGATGTTGAGAGATATTAATGACCAGTGACTGTTAAGAGTCTTAATTTTGATGTTGTTTCCAGTCGAGCATTTGTGTAGTTGTGTTTTTGCTATGCTATAGTTATCTATTTCCTGAGTAGTTTTGGTCGTAGCTTGACCCTTTGGGATGGAGTTTTTCTTCTAGTACCTTCTGTAAAGCTGGATTTGTGAATAGGTACTGTTTGAATTTGTTTTTGTCATGGAATATTTTGTTTTCTCCATCAATGGTTATTGATAGTTTTGCTGGGTAAAATAGTCTGGCCTGGCATCTGTGGTCTCTTAGGGTTTACAGGATCTCTGTCCAGGCCCTTCTGGGTTTTATGGTCTCTGCTGAGAAGTCAGGTGTAATTCTGATAGGTTTGCCATTAAATGTTATTTGGCCCTTTTCCCTTGCAGCTTTTAATATTTTTTCTTTGTTCTGCATGTTTTGTGTTTTGATTATTATGTGACGGGCAGTTTTTCTTTTCTGGTCAATTCTATTTGGTGTTCTGTAGGCCTCTTGTATGTTTATAGGCATCTCTTTCTTTAGATTGGGGAAATTTTCTTCTATGATTTTGTTGAGAACAGTTTCTGGGCCTTGTAGTCTGATATCTTCTCTTTCTTCAATGCCTCTTATCCTCAGATTTCTTCTTTTCATGGTGTCCTTAATTTCTTGGATGTTTTGTGTCAGGAGTTTTCCAGATTTGGCATTTTCTTTAATGGTTGCTTCAAGATCTGTGATTGTATCTTCTAGACCTGAGATTCGTTCTTCCATCTCTTGGATTCTGTTAGAAAAGCTCAACTCTGTGTTGCTCGCCTTCTTCTCTGAGGTCTCATGTTCTCGTTTTTCTTCTGTCTGTGTGTTTATCATTGAATCCATTTTCATTTTCAGATCTTGAACTGATTTTTTGATTTCTTTCATCTGATTGTTTGTATATTCCTGAGTTTCTTCCATTGCCTCTTTATAGGTCTTCAGAGCTTAAAGCGTTTTATTTATTTATTTCATCTGGTTGTTTGCATTTTCCTGAAATTTTTTCAGTTCCACTCTATGTGCTTCTTTTATGTCTCTCACCTGTTTGGCTGTGTTTTCCTGCATTTGGTTACAAATTTTATTTGTTTCCTCCATTATCATCCTCATTACTAAGGATTTGAGGTCATTTTCTTGTATTTTCGTTGTATTTGAGTTCTCTGTGTTGTTTTCTTTGGGATAGCTGGAAACTGAAGACGCCATGTTGTTTTGGGTTTTTTTGCGTATGCTTTTACGCTGTCTTTTAGACATCTTGCCATCTTTGTTTTTGTTGGGTAGGTTCCAGAGTTGGATGGAGGGAGTCTGATGATAGATTCACCTGTTTTCTCACGATTTCCCTAGGCTGGAAGCTCTGATGCTTCACTGGTGTGGATGGTAGGAGGTTAGCCCTGTCGTTTTGGACTCTCACAGCCAGTGCTGATCCCACCTCTTAAGATCTGGGCCTGCAGGAGTGGATCCTTGGTTTTGAGACAGGATCCTTCTGCTTCCTCCCAATGCTGAGATGAGAGCATGTGCCACCATGCCTGGCAAGAAATGCTTAGTCTTTTGTGAGCTCCTCCTCTCTAGACCCTGTTGTTCCTCTCATTTCTAGTTATAGGGCATTGCCAGATTATGGCTAAATTTTGTTTTAAATATTCTCTCATCTCTTTTGGTTATTTCTTGACATTGCTCAAGTGGTTGGCTCTGGTCTCTGCTTCTGCTAACCATCTATCCAAGGACTCACTTTCCCAGATTATCTCCTACAATGTGGGATGAAAGTGATTGGATTGGATTGGATTTAGTAGAGACCCTTCTCAGAATTCTCTGGTGGGAAATTAATTTCATGATGTCACCCTTATCTCCTGTCTGCGTGAGGATTTCCCCCTTGGCAGCCATGGTATGAGCCCCTGAAATATGTATAACTCGGAATAAAGTGGCAAGGTAAGGCAGAACTGTAAGTGAGCTTCTCTCCAGGATTCACCTGGTGCTAAAAAGGATCACAGGGTGAGGTCCTGGCATTTCAGTGATTTTGATGGCTGGGTAACTATTTATTCAGTCTCAGGATCAGTTCCTTTGAAAATGAATACCAGAAGTTCACACTCTTTTATTTAGTCTAGTTAACTAGCTATAATACAGAAATAATTTTGCTACAGGATAGGATATCATAGTCAGAAAGCATTGTAGAAAATATGAATAAAAAATCATCGCTCACTTAAGCCCATTTCAACCTATTGGTTTTTAATTTCAGGTATATGTAGCCTTCCTTGCTAACCAACCCAGATTTCTCCTCTAGTCCTATAAATGTTTAGTTTTCTCATTTGTTAATGAATCAAGGTCCTTGCTTGCAGTGAAATAGGCCGAACCCTGGGTTCTGAGTAAACACTATTGTTTTCACAAGCATCTGAAACCTGACTGGGTAGCGTGTATCTCAGTAACACTGATCTTCCTGCACTTGTCTTTCTTTCCTGGCACGCATCCCCAGACAAATGTCCAAAGAGCTTTGTCTTGCTCTTCTTACTCAGTATCTTATCGCTTTCTGAAGTCTCCTGGTTTCTATAATATAGCCGCCTTTTTTTTTTTTCTGTTCTAAACACCATTATCCCAAAGAAATAACCGAGCTCCAGCTCTTTCACACTGTAAAAGCATAGTGATCAGATTATGTGCACACACTTTATCTTCTAAAGCCCCATTGGCTTCCACAGTCCAGGCTCCAAATCAGGCTACGTATGTTTTTCCGTCTGTTTATATGACAGAAATCAGGGTAGTTGATGGGTGTGTTTAAAACCACAAATGATTCCCATGTACTGGTTGAGTTGGGAAATGAAAAACTAGAACTCTAAGGTTTTTAGATCATAATGATAACATTTAAGTGATTTACCAAATAAATTACCAAGAATTTATATGTTGTAAACATACACAAAACATAAGGTTGTTTGTAGTGCCTTGTGCTGGCCATGTGTTCCCATGAAGTTGACAAAACTAAGCTGTTTTTTGTTTTGTTTTGTTTTTTGTTTATTTGTTTTTGTTTTTGATTTATAACTCTCAAAAAAGCAGGCGGGAACTAAGCTGCTAACTTGTTAATAGCAGAAGCCTAATTTGAAAAATGGAAAATAGTAGAGAATTTTGGTACATTTAAGAGACAAACCATTCTTTGCACAGATTAAACTTAATTTGTGAACCACATAATTAGCAACTCAAGATTTGACTCCAGGGGGGCTGGAGAGTTGGCTCAGTGGTTAAGAACACTGTCTGCTCTTCCAAAGGTCCTGGGTTCAATTCCCAGCACCCACAGGGCAGTTCACAACTGTCTGTAACTCCAAGATTTGACACCCTCACACCAATGCACATAAATTAAAATTAAATTAAAAAAAAAAAAAAGATTTGACTCTAAACCCATGCCCCATTCATTTATTTACTTTTCTATTTATTGAGATAGAGTTTCACTATGTAGCTATGGCTACACAGTAGAACTTGCTAGGTAGTCTAGGCTGGTCTGTTCAGAGATTGGGCTGACTCTGCCTTCCAAGTAATGAGATTAAAGATGTGTTTTTATCATTCCCAACATGTTTCTTGTTTGTATATTAAGAGTCTAGGTGCATAAATTGTGAAATGTTGCTGCTAATTTTGCCTCATTGTTTTTTAATTTTGTTTTTTGTAGACTTTCTTTTCTGTCTGGATTAAATATCTAGCATTGGCTTTGCTTTTCCATGCCTTTCCTGCACTGATCTCAAAATCTTCCATTATAGTTTTGGTTTCTTCCTTACATCTGACTTTTATAAATGTATTTTCCATTGTTCTCTTTTATTTTTTTATGCATGGAGGCACTGATTTTTTAAATTTTATTTTATTAATTTATTCAGATTACATCTCAATTGTTATCCTCTCACTTTTTTCTTCCCGTTCCTCCCTCCCTTCGTCTTTCATTCTTTCCCCCTCCCCTAGGTCTGTGACAGAAGGAGGCCTTTTTCCCTACCATAAGGTCACAGCCTATCAAGTCTCATCGTGGTAGCCTGCTTATTCTTTCTCTGAGTGCCACCAGGCCTCCCCACCAAGGGAAGTGGTCAAATATGGGGCACCAGAGTTCATGTCAGAGTCAGTCCCTGCTCTCCCACAACTGTGGAAAATGTCCTGTCCCTTGGCTAGATCTGAATAGGGGTTCAGTGTTTACTGCATGTATTTTCCTAGGTTGGTGCAGTAGGTTGAGCAGAGCCCCCTGGGTTCAGATGTCATGGTGTTTTTCTTGTGGGTTTCTAGGACCCTCTGGATCCTTCTATTTCCCCGTTCTCCCATATTTCCCTCACCTAGAGTCCCAATAGGAAGTCCCCGCATCTATCCTGATCTTCTGGTAAGTAAAGACTTTCATTGGACATCCCTTTTGGGCTAGTGTCCAGTTATAAGTGAGGAGTATATACCATGTGAGTCTTGAACTTGAATGTCCTTGATATTTTTTGTGTGTTTTATTTTTTAGTGTGTGTGTAGATGTGCATGCCACAGCACACGTGTGGAGGTCAAAGGAGAGTCTGAGAAGGTCAGTTCTGTCTTTCAGCTATGTAAGTTCCATGTCAAACTCAGCCAGTCAAGCTTACCAGCAATCACCTTTACCTGCTGAGCCATCTCCTCAGCCCAAAGACACTAATTTTTAATTAGTGACAAATAGGTTTTGTTCCAGATCTGTTTTCTGTTTGTTTGTTTTTTCAGCTTCAACTGTTTCTGTCTTTTGTGCTTTGAACTAAAATGCAAAACAAGTTTTATTTGAGTTCAGTAAAAATATATCTGATAGAAACTGAGACTAGCAAAGTCTGATATTTCTCTTCAGGAAATGATCTTTTTAAGTAATTCTGATTTCTTAAATTAGGGTTGAACGCTCTCAAGAGCTCAAATAGCACCAAATACTTTAACATCCACAGAAAAACATCTACCTGTGAGACGCTGAATCCTACTAGTGTCTGTCCCAGTGCTTTATCATCTTATAGAGTGGATATGGAAGTGGGCAAAGGATTACTATTTTGGGTTTCTGAATTTCCAGGCTCAGGTTAAATTGCTGATTACTTCCTTCCTTTCAGGCTTAGAGGACAAAATGTGGTTATCTCTTGACACAGCAGCAATGATTTAGTTGTGGTACTGGTATCACTCTTAAGTTGCACAAAATATTCTATGCTTCTTTTAATTATAGACTTATAAATGTTAAGTCTTTAAGTCTTTCTATATCTGAGTCAAATGTGTATTCTCAATACAGAACAGATATTTAGTGTACAGATTTTTCCCAGTGTCTGGAAAGGCCATTGGGATGTAGACTCCTGCTGCTTAGCTGTTTCCCGGGGAGTGATGTCTTTCTCCCAGCCTAGCTTTAACGCAGGGATTTAAGTGCTGTCTGCAGAGGCAAATACCTTGTACCAGAGGCTCTAAAACCAGTGTGTGTGTAAATCACCTGGAAGGCTTGTTAAAGATGTACTTCCAGGGGCTGGAGAGATGGCTCAGAGGTTAAGAACACTGTCTGCTCTTCCAGAGGTCCTGAGTTCAATTCCCAGCAACCACATGGTGGCTCACAACCATCTATAATGTGATCTGATGCCCTCTTCTGGCCTACAGGGGTACAAGCAGGCAGAGCACTGTATATGTAATAAATAAATAAATCTTATATATATAAATCTTATATATATAAAGATGTACTTATAGCCAGATTTTGCTTTATTTTTGTGGATGGGGTAGGATAAGAACTTGCATTTCTGACAAATTCTTAAATACTGCTGTGGTTTCTGCCACTGGTGGGATTTGAGATCTACACTAAGAATCACTTTCTTCCATATTTCATAACCATCCCTTTCAGGTCCAGTGGCTATATTAGAAAAAAGAAAGAGGGAAAAGACAACAGAAACATGCCAAGGTTTAGTGGACTTAAAAAACAAAAGTCACGTGATAGTATGAGGAGTCACCACAGCAATAAGACATTTATCAGCATGGGGCGAGGCATTGTCATAGTGAACATTTAAAAAATTAGGTGCAAAACATTGACATTTTAATCATAAAGTGTATGTGTGTGCACGTGTGCGTGCAATACAGAAGTGTGTCTGTGCTATGATGTGCATGGAAGGTCAGAAGGCAACTTTGTGGGATCATTTCTCTCCTTCCTTTTTGTCGAATCCTTGCAGAAATTGAGCCCAGGTTTCCAAGCTTGCACAGCAAGCACTTATACCAGTGAGCCATCTTGCCACCCTCCGTCTAAATCTTACCACTGTTAATTACAAAAAAAGACTTATAAAAGAAAGAGTATGGATAGTGCAGCTCTCCAAAATGAAACTAAAATCCCTTGTTTTAAGAAGCCTAATAAAAATCTATTTTCTGCCACTTAATGAATTTGGGGTGTGTAATGCTCTGCTCTGGTAACTGCCTGATGAAATGATTTTATCTTTGAGACAGGTCTCACTTACATACCCTTGAACTTCTAATCCCCCTGCCCCAGCTTTTCTGAGTGCTGGGATTACAGGCCTGTACCACCACACCCAGATAATAAAGATATTTTCTTTTTTAAAAGGTTCTGTTATTTTACTATTTATTGAGTATGGGTGTTTTGCCTGTGTATATGTCTCTGCACCACATGTATGCCTCATGCCCTCAGAGACAAGATGGGGCATCAGGAACTATAGTTACAATTGTGAGCCGATTGGGTGCTGATAACTGACCCTGGGGAGTTGAGAGATGACTCTGAAAGAAGAGGCTCTGCCACAGAGGCGGGTAGAGCCGGGAGGCACTGGCTGACAGTCAGCTAGGGTACTCACGGTGACTCACGTGCTTTAGACCTAGCTCACCAGCCTTCTCTGTGTTGGGAAACAGATAATGAACATCCCTCTCACATTCTACTTTGCCTTGAAAAAAGAAAAATAACCTTTTAATTGTGTGAGAACTCTTCTTGGCTTGCTGGTAGAATAAAACCAGGCCATATTTGGCCCACCCTCATAACAGTGAAGACTCAGAGGGGAGATCCCACTTTAACGAAAATGAAGTTATCATTTTTGAAGTGACCCGAGGGTTCTGGGATATTAAGTGGTCCTTTGGAGGATAGCTGTGCTTTAGATTGAACGATGTGTTCCTTCTGAAGGGTGTGGCAAGTGAAGTCACCATGACGCACATCTTTATTGCATGTAGAGCACTGGGCAGCAATGTCGTCACAAATGAAATGGACAAATTGCAGGCTAGCCCTAGAGTCCTTTGGCATAGCGCTTTGACTGCTTCCCTGACAGGAAGCCAGCATGATAAGCAGCTCGGAGAAACGAAGATGCTCCTTGGGCTTTAACCTCCATGCTGACTTGAAGCCCAAGAGGCAGCATTTCGTGTGGTGGAGAGATAAAAGCCGCACGTTGAGTGGAGATTGTCGGTCTCTTAACCGCACCTATATACAGAATTATGTCACATCTCCCATTGATGGTTTTAGACAGTAAGGAACAATTACATTAACTCACATGCTAAACTCCTCACTCGCTGAACAGTTACCGAATGCCTGCTTTGTGCCAAGCACAGAGATAGAATATGAGAGGCTAACAATCTAGAGGTGGAGAGAGAATTTCTGTAGACGTGACCATGGTAGAGGGAGGTAAGAGTTAGCAGGTATATTTGCAAGGAACTACAGATATATAGAAGAACCACCCAATCCTTCCTTAAACTTTCAATTTTTCTCTTGTTTGCTCAGACTAATTATTAATGCCCTTCAGTAGCCATAGATGTCCTTAATATCAAATAGTTATCAATAGCAGCTTTGTGCTATTGATCACAGAGAGGCCTGTAAATAGTTTACCTGCATCATAAGGCAAACATTGTCTCTTCAAAAGATAATGTCAAGCATTCTGCTGCTACTACTGAATGTTTAAATAGATCTCTACCTATTAAAAATATAGTGTCTCTCATTGTATGCACTTGAGTTTGTATTCTATTGTATTAATGTAAAAATTAGGTCCTAAAGCATAATTGTTTTTCCTCAGTAAGCCTTCAGAAATGATTTCTATGGTGGGTGGAATAATTCTATCCAAAAGAGAATTCATCCTTATCCCTGTTTTATGCTATATGATAAAGGAGGAATTAAATTTGCAGTTGCCATAACGGGAATTAATAATGTAGCCTTAAGATAGGGAGATTATTCTGGACTATTAGAGTGGAAAGCAATATAATCAATCACGAGGATTGCTAAAAGTAGAAGAGGGCCCAAGTGTGGTGTAGATGTGTATAAATCCCAGTACTGTGCAGCGTGAGGCAGGGAGAGTGTGAGTTGAATTTGAAGTGTGGCAACACGGCCTAATTTGGATTACATAGAAAGGTTCTGTCAGCTGGGTGGCGGTGGCACACACCTTTAATCCCAGCATGTGGGAGGCAAAGGCAGGTGGATCTCTGACTTTGAGGCCACCTTGGGCTACAAAGTAAGTTTCAAGGCAGCCAGGACAACACAGAGAAACCCTGTCTCAAAAAAGCAAAACAAAACATAGAAATAAATAAATAAATAAATAGATCCTGTCTTTGATTCAAACTAATGTAATATAGAAGTTAACCCAGCTTTGCTGAGTTTGAAGAATTAGCCTCTTAGAGGTCCTAGACAAGAGCATGAGAGCAGTTCCTCTCTGTAATAGTTTTGAGGCTTCCATAGCAAGAAACAGATGTTGACAACAGAAATGCATTTACTTTTCTGGCAGTGTCCTGGCTGCTGTTAGGTGCAAATGTTGGCAGAGTCGGATTTCTTCTCAGGTGTCTTTGTGGCTTGTAGATATCTGTCTTCTGTCTTCACGTAGTCTTCTCATTGTATGTTTATGTCCTCTTTTTCCTCTTTTTCTTCTCCATTGAGCCTAGGAATTTTCCCTTTTAAAAAAAACTTTTAATTTTGAGTTATGGTCTTACTAAAGTTGACTGAGTTGTGCTTGAGCTTACTCTGTAAGCCTCGTCAGGCCTTGAACTTGGGGTCTTTTGTCTTAGACTTTCCAGGAGCTGGAGTTATAGTTTTTGCCCCAGGTATAGCTATTATTGCATTTATATAAGATATCTAGCATAGTCAAATTCTTTGAAACAAAAGTGAATGATGGTTGCCAGACACAGGACAGAAAGAAGTGTTATTATTTACAATGCATATGCTTTCAGTTTTATAAAATGAAATTTTGTTGAAATTGGTCACCCAACAATATGAATCTACTGTAACTTTAGGGTGGTTGAGACAGCATCTGGCATGGGGGCAGGGGAAGGGGGCTGGGGGGTGGAGCTTGGACCATTATGTGGACATTTTTTTCATAATCCCCAGAATCCATGTAGAAATACCAGATTTAATGGTTTACACTTGTAATCCTGCTGAGGGGATGGAGACAGGGGAATCCCCAGGGCTCATTGGCCAGTAAGTCTAATTTAATTGATGATCTCCATGCTAATGAGAGATCCTATCTCAAAGGAGATGGACAGTGTTCCTGACGATACCTGCAGTTGTTCTTTAGTCTACCCATGCACACATGCACCTGAATGTTAATTGTCATGCACCTTAATTGTTATCACATGTATATGCATATATGTTTATATATATAAACACAACCCGCTCCGTTGGTGTTGCTTGTGTGTTTTCAGTGCTGACCTCTAGGTATTGCATAGTCGGGTGTTGTTCTTTTCTCCCACTCTCAGCATTCTTTCGTTGCCTCTGGGATTCTATCCAGGACTGAAGCCTCCGGAGCCTTCTCCTTTACACACTAACATGTATTTGGTATCATCCTTGTTCAGGTCATGTTTAAGTAGCCATGTTGGTGAAACTTCACAAGTGTAACCTCTGGCACTTCTAGGAGACACTAATTCACAGCAAGCTCCCTCCTCCCTGCCTCTTAGAACCCTCCTGCCCCCTATTTTGCAATGTCATGCATATGCCTGAGGTACAGGAGTTGTGTTGTAGATGTGTCAGCTGGGACTGGGCTCCACAACTGCAGTTTTATTGGTTGCAGTTTTCTGTAATGGTCTCTGAGTTCGAGGCCAGACTGCTCTACAAAGTGCGTCCAGGACAGGCAAGACAGAGAAACCCTGTCTCAAAAAAAAAAACCAAAGCAAAAACAAAAGATCCAGATCAGAAGTAGAGCTTCCCACTTCAAATTAAGCAGAAATAATTCACAGGCGTGCCCTTCATTTGGGAGTTTTAGTTAATTCTAGATGTAATCAAGGTGACAAACAAGAATTGCCATCACAAATAGTATATTTTTAAAGTCCTAGTTTCCATTCAAGTATGGGGGGCTGTAATCCCAGCACTTGGGAGGCAGAACCCCAAGTTCAAGGCTAGCCTAGTTTACAAACTGAGTCCAGGCCAGTCAGCACTAAGATCCTGTCTCTAAAAACACAAACAAATAAAAATCTTGTTTTTCTTTGAGTACAGCAGCAATACATTCATTTAGAACAACTGTAGCTGGATGTTTGGCTACTTTATTGGGTTCTTTTTCCTACCTCCCTACACCTCCCCATCCTCTCCAAACCCCCAACACTGGGTAGGAGAGAAAGAAGGTTAGAGGGGAGGGAGGACACCAATATCTGTGGGCTACTAGTTCCTTCTAGTTAGGGGTGTCCAGTTCCCTGGGGCAAGTTCGATCTTCTGTTGTCAGGATATCTCCAACCAACAGCCAGCAGCCTCTTAGGGCCCAAGCACTTGCATACCCTCTCAGGAGTCCCCACAATTCCAAATGTTTGTAAGCCGTCTTCAGCTGGCAAGATCACGCTCCTGCCAGAGCCCGAGACAAATCACAGTTAGCCGCTGTAGTCCATCTGAAGCAGCCCCATATCCCACACCTGGGATTAAAACAAAAGCATAATATTTCTATTTTTTAAAGAAACAAAAATTCTCATTGTATTTTCCCTTTCTGTTTTAAACCATTAATTGTACTGTATTCAGTGAGAAATTATAAACAGACATTTTTGATGAACTAAACACTTTTTTAGTTCAGTGGGCAAGGTCTTTTTGTTTTCTTTTTATAACCTGGTGACTCTCAGATGCTTTTGTCTAAAACAGCTCACACTTTTTGCTTTGGGGCCTTGGGCTGCCAACCCCGCCCGCAATTCCTTTCCTATGGAAAGAAGTGCCTTGGATATCCCTCTTGGGCCTGCACTCATTGGTCCAATGGTATTCCTTTCCACAATGTCTGCGAATCTCAGGACGCCTAGGCATTCTTTTGGAAAACTCATTGCTCTTATAAATGGATTGTTTGCTTCTCTGACGGAAATACCATATTTCTCACAGTTAAATACACTGGGCATTTTGAGATCTGAAGCTTTTAGCAGCTTGGTCACAATGTTGTTGTAAATGACTGATTTTTCCACAATTGAAGCATTGGGCATTTTGATATTGGAGACCTTTAGCATTAGCTTGTCCTATGAAATTAGTGTGATGCTTGTGAGAAACAATATCAGTCGTGTCCCTTATCCATTTGTACGCTAGCACTGCTCACATCTTTAATTGTCGCATAACTTTCTTACACTCAGTATTCCAATTCTCAAATGCAAGGGTCTCTATCAACACCTGTCTCACATCAGGGTCTGAGATGGCTTTGTTCACAGGTGAACCAATCTTTGCAAGAAACCTGAAGGCTTGCCCAAAGCTTGGCACAATCTTAGTAAAGAAGATGGACCTTTTCCCAGGCTCTTCAACTCTATCCAAAGCTCTTAAAGCCGATAAGCAACATTGTTCTATAGCAGCAGCATAAAATCTAATCTGTTCTTGCAGGTCAGAGTATCTCCCTTCACCAAGCAACTGACCTTTGACAGTGTTCATTTCCTTTGCTCTGTTTCACTATTCAATATTTTGGCTTCCTCCCTCCACCACATTAACCATTGTAACTGCTGATTGGCCTCTAGCACAGCTTGTTAACAGCCCCTTCCAATCTTGGAATAATTCTATTTTGGGTAGCCCAGTTACTTAATTTTTTTTTTTTTTTTTTACGTAAGGTGAATGTGTTCTGTAGGAAGCCACAGCATCTTTAAACTGCCTCAAATCTATCAATCCTATAGGACACCACGCTATCTCATCATAATCACGCTCTGCACCATTAGTAGGCATGTGCTGCACATACTGGGGGAACTGATGGTGTATTTGTAATCCCAGGCAGCCTTTCCTCTGGCAGCACAGTTGGCTCAAGATTAAGCCTTTGTTTTAAATCAGGCTGTTTTTCTTCAACCCTGTCACCCTGCATGACCACCTCCTGTCCACACACCCTGCTCCCTTCCCCCACCAAGGGCTACAGGGACTTGAAACTGAAAGTGAGAAGTGCCAGGCAGGACCAGAACCTGCCTTCTTTCTACCTCAGTTGCTTCCCTCTTGCATCCTGCAGGAAACTCCCTCTCTCTTGCTCAGTCACCAGGCCTGAGCCGTTTTGTTCAACCTTTTCCAGTGCTACTCACTTTCCGAGCGCTTCCACCTTTGCCCACAATTTTTCCAGTTGCACAACCAACTCTGAAACCCTTTCAAATATGATAGAATAGAGTGACCCTTTTGGTTTTTCCATTTGATACTTATTTTGTTGTTCCTCAGATTCCACCCACAATTTTTCAAACTGCTCAGCCATTCTCCCAACCTTGTTTGAAATGGAATATAGGAAGAAGCGGGTCGGGGGGCGGGGAGCCCAAACAAACAGAAAATGCCCTCTGGGAGGGAAAGTCTAGTGACAGCAGCCACAGGAAACCTTTTGCTGATGTCTTGAAACAAAATATTCATCCCTTTGCCCCTATTTCCTCTAAAGCGTTTGAAATTGGATTTTCCATTCTGCCTAGCTCTATGTTGGGTGCCATTTTTATCCAGACTTTGGCTACTCTATTGGATTTTTTCCCGACCTCCCTACTCCACCCTTATCCCTTCCACTCCTCAACACTAGATAGGAGAAAAAGAAAGTTAGAGAGGAAAGGGGCCATCAGTATTGATAGACTGCTCCCTGCTGATTGAGGATGTTGAGGTCCTTGGGTCAAGTTCAACATTCATCATCAGGATATCTCCAGCCAGCAACTAGCGATGCAACAAGCAGCGGGCAACAGCAGGAGTGGGAGACAACGCAGCAGCAGAGGGGCCAGCAGCCGCCTCTCTTGGGGCTCTGGCATTATAAACCCTCTGAAGAGTCCCCAGAATTCCAAACGTAAACTATCTTCAGCTGGCAAAATCATGCCCCTGTCAGAGCACAAGGCAAATCATAGTCAGCGGTGTGGACAATCTAAAATAGCCCCATATCCCACATCTGGGATTAAAACAAAAACATATACACATAACATTTTTAAAAAGAAACCTAAATTCTCACTACAAACAACAACTAGAAAAAAAGAAGAAGGAAAGAAAGGTGGATGGATAGAGAAAAGAAATAGTCAGATGTTTTAAAACCATATAACTTATGACAAGGATCAGGGATAGAATAAAAGAGACTGAACAGTAACAAGGGATTCATTTCTTAAGACTTCTGCTTGCCAATTATTAGCTAATTATACAGATATAAGCGTTCTTGCACCATGTAGCCCATATAAAGATTACAACTTTTTATAGCCATAATTGTTGCTTAGAAACTGAGTCAGAACACTGCTGTGTATGGATGTGTTTTGCTTCCCAGTGATCTTAACCTGTTTTTCTCTAAACAATACTTGGTTAAAGGGGCATATTCCCTATAGAGTTATAGCCCTATCTTTGACGGCTTTTTTTTTTTTTTTTCCAATTTCTATTGAGGAGGAGGAGGGAGCTTCTGGTGCTCTGCTTTTGAGGCCCTATGCTTGTTCCCACTTCCACAATGGAGGGAAGGAAGAAGGGAAAGATGGGGAGAGGAGGGAAGAAAAGTGGAGAGAGAGAAAGAAAAGGGGTTTCATCACTTCCTTATGGTAGAAAAAGCATTTGAGGACTGGGTATGTAGCTATATGGTAGGATATGTGCCCAGAAAACACGAGAAGTTCTATAATATGAATCTTAGATGAGCTCGGTTGAGCTAGGAGCCTACCATTTTGAGTTAGTATTATAATACATATAAAATCCCATGAATGAAGTAAATTAAGGAAGTACATTTTGTTCCCTGTTTGCTGAAAATATTTGAAATCAGAAATAAATACCTTTTAGCTATGTTTAAATTCATTCATTCATTCATTCTTGTATTCTTGGAAATAAGTCACATAGTACCCAGTAACAGCTCAATAATCAGATTTGTCACATTACCTCAGAAGGCAGGGGACAAAACTTGAAATGTTTTTTGCCTCCCTTAGGGTTCTTAGACTATAATTTAGAGCTAAATATGTTGGTCACAAGTAAATACATGTTCCAGGAGCCAATTATGTTGTAATTCTATCAGCACATCTAAACGGATAGGTATCTTAACGAATTGTTTTAATTGTAAGGATGTAGTTAATTCCTGAAATAACTGAGCAATGCAGACGTGGTTACAGGAGCACTTGAGAGTGTTAGTGTAAATATCCAAAAGCTTAAGATGAAAGCTGAAGGTCCTTAATGAGTATGATTTGGATTAATTGGTGTATATGTCTTCTTCTCAGTTGTGGCAGGGACAGGTCACTGTCTGGCATGCTTAGTATTACTCAGATTTGTTGCAGCATGAGCATTTGGAAGAATTGAAAGCAGCTCCAATCTCCACCTTACTAAATTCCTTTAATCGTTTTATTAAGTCTTTAGCTTTGCAGTATAATTCAGGAATCTTTGAGTATTTTATACATTGATATAAAAAAGAGAGAAGTCTGGAGAACAAGTGTTCTTTTTTTTTCTCCTTACAAAAGGAAGTAACAAATAGACTATAGTTGCCAAGTATAAATTTTTAACTAATTATTTCTGATTATTTTCTAAAAATAGAGAGAGGGATAATGACTGGTAAGACTTGATCATAAAACCAAATGTAGACAAAATATCAGAGTAGGAAAAAAGTAAAAAAGAAAAAAAAAAAAAAAACCCAGGAACAAAGTAGTTAATAGAAATAGCATCTCTTGGCTTTACATTCTCTCATCCAAGTGTGTATTTTAAAACTCTTAATCTCTCAGGTATTCTGCAGGTCAAAACATGTCCTTGCTTGGAAAGATCATAGTGCCAGCTAAGACAGCTATAAAGTAGATATCACATGTGACTGGGTTTCAACCACTGCTCATAGAAGTCTTGATGATGTAAGGGCAAATATACGTCAGTGCTCTGTGTGAGTGTACCTTGGTTTCCATCCCAGTTACCCTAACAGCAAACATTCAAGTGGCATCGAATGGGTCAGAACTTGAGCTTCTCTGTCCTCTTTTTGTGTCATTAGTCAATGAGAAACCCATTCCTGTGTTACCGGCTGGTTGTTTCATTCCTTTGTCTCTCTGTGCTTATCTTCCAGACAGATTCTGAAAAAGAGCTTGGCGGGTGGAAGAAAGGGTTTTAAATTGTTTTCTGGCATCTGGCAAAGGACTTGAGTAGAGCACGTCGTTCGGCTCTGATAGACACTTGTAAACAGACGTCTAATGAGGCTAGGCTGGTGTTCTTAGCCTCTAATCAGGCTCCATCTTACTTTCTGAATCCTAGCTGTAAACAGTAGCATCAAGTGTCTATCTTTGTATGGGAGGATAAGTGAATTAGAGATCTGCCCTCAGTTTGGGAAGAGTTCTGAATGTGAAAGTTTAATAGCATTGTTCTTACAGGGGAAAAAAGGGGGGCATCCATTGTCCAAATTGGGAAGCCACAGAAAATGCTTGAGCTAACCACACATTCCTTAATAAATTTTCTAGTCACTTAACCAGTCTAAGTCACTCAGCGGGGCGCTAGCTTTGTTCTACTTAAAACAGCTACCACTAATCAGAATTTGACCTCACCTGAACTAACATTAATTCAGTCATTTTGGTTGGCGTATTTTCATGTGCTTATGCGCTCATCTGTCTGGTTCTCTGAAATGATGGTCTTGTTTGTATTACAGAGCTCTTATTTGGAAGACAGTGAATCAGCAGCATTGCTTTGCTGTGAATGTGGAGAATCAGAAATCTTTAATGATTTCAGTGTACGTAGGTACATGCTTTATACATATACAAATAGCATACAGCCTTTGGTAATTAAAGCCTTTTGGGGGTGGTGAAATTGGTTCTTGATACAACTAATATAGTGTCTGTTATCTTGTCTAGTTGGCCTTACTCAGCCAAATAGTATAGGAAGACAAACAGGTGCCTCGGAATGAGATTTTATATATATCTATCTCAAAGTGTTGCATCCTGGAACTTTGAGCGCATCGTCTTCTCTACTTGTCTATACGACTACAATGCTTGTTTTTCCACCTTATGGATACATGTGGTGGTGGTGGTGGTGGTTGTTTCTAGGGAGCTTTATCACACTGTTATCGGGAATAGTGGGTCCCACACACTTTTTTCTTTTTTAGTTTAATAACATGTGAACTCAAATTTGGGCTGCCCATATACTTCTGGATGTGGGGCCATCCACTGAAGCTACTAAAGAAAATTCTCCCTCCCCCAGAAGTCATCAACTGTCCATAGCTCCTCAGTTAGGCATAGGGGCTTCTGAACCCCTTCCCACATCATTGCCAGGGTGCTGACTGGCTTGACTTGTGCAGATCATGAGGAGGCAACCGCTGCTGTGCGCTCATGAGTGTGGTGGCCCTGTAATGTCCAGAAGATGGTTTTGCTCTGGGTCTCCTTCACCTCTGGCTCTTACACCCCTCTCTTTCAAAATACCCCTAGATTTGGAGAGGGGATGTGATACAGATGCCCATTCATGGGTAACCACTCCATAGTCGCTTGTTCTCTAAACTTTGATGAGTTGTGAGTTTCTGTACCAACCACGATGATAAAGAAACTTCTCTGTAAGGCCCGAGAACTGCATTAATCTACCAGTAGAGAAATAGGAATTTAGGAAGAAGTCTGATACTATATTCATTCATAAAGGTTTTTTTTTTTCTTTAAAAAAAAAAAAAAAAAACACATGCTTTTTCCAGGCAGTGGTGGCGCACGCTTTTAATCCCGATACTTGGGAGGCAGAGGCAGGCGGATCTCTGTGAGTTGGAGGCCAGCCTGGTCTACAGAGTGAGTTCCAAGACAGCCAGGGCTACACAGAGAAACCTTGTCTTGTAAAAACAAAACAACCATTTTATTTTATGTGTATGAGTAGTTTGCCTACATATATGTATTTGCACTATAGGTATGCCTGACGCCTGCAGAGACCAGAAGGGTATCAGTTAGATCTCTGAAGCCAGAGCTACAGCCAGTTGTGAGTTACCATGTGGGTGCTGGGAACTGAGCCCAGAGCTGCTCTGCAGCCATTTCTTCAGCCCACCTGCAGATAGTTTTAATGGTCAGCTGTTACCCTTTCCCAGTATCACCCCTTGCATTGGGGCTGCACTGGCCTTTGTTTCTTCCCAACACACTGTCCTGACTGTTGATGATCCTAAGCCAAATAAGGTTACAGCTGCTGGTGAGTAGAGCATTAAATCTGTTTCATGAAGCGGTATGCATTTTATTTATTCCAGCTGATGCTCAGTACAGTTACTAAGGAGTGGGTCTGGAACTAGAGAATGGACTATTTTTGTGCACAGCATTGGGCAGTAACATGAATCTGGAGAGTCTCAGATACAAGTAAATTTCTCCTGAATGCTGCGTGGCCTGCTGGCTCACATATGTTGTTGCACCTTGAATGGACTCTGGAAATACCTTGAAGGGAAGGAAATGAATATTTAGTTATGCTTTTTTTTTCTGTCATGAAGCTTGTGTAGATTTGGAATGGCACTGGGAGATTATATATATATATTTTTATTTATTCATATTACATCTAAATTGTTATCCCATCCCTTGTATCTTCCCACTCTTTTCTCCCTCCCGCTTTCCCCCTATTCCCCTCCCCTATGACTGTGACTGAGGGGCACCTCCTCCCCCGGTATATGCTCTTAGGGTATCAAGTCTCTTCTTGGTAGCCTGCTATCCTTACTGGGAGATTTTATATAGGCATATTTGATGATTGTCATCTTATAGCAGACTGGCTGCTCTTGTCAAACCAGCTCCAACTACCAGTTTATGGGTGACCCAAGATAACTTGGTATCAAATGAAAACTTAGAAAGAATTTTCCTACTTAGAGATTTGCTCAGTGTCTAGGCTCTGCAGTAAATTCTAAACTTTATAGTTAGTATAACATGCTAAATTACAACATTCTTCCAATTGATTTTGCCTGGTATCTCCCCTTCAGTAAACTTGATTTCTTCCAACACATGTCTGTGGCTGAAACTAGGCCATACAGCTGCTTTCTATGTGTCATGTTTATTGTGGGTCACAACACTCATGGACACGTGTCTTGTAGTTGCTTCTCAGGTATACGCTTCAGCACTCCCTACCCTTTGTCTCCTCGGTACAGTTTTAGGGCCTTATTCACTAATTACAGTGACTCACCTTGTTGAACTTCATTCCATCTGATGAAGAGTCTGGAATGGCTTGAATTCAATTATTGTGACTCGTAAATAGCTGGAGTGGTGCTCACTTCCCTAACGCTTACAAACAGTATCTGGTGAATCTACACAAACGCAGACAACAGACTGAGTGTGGAAAGGTTATACGATTGTTCTGTGTTTTCCAATAAGCAGGGACAGCGCTGACATCACATCTCAGCTGACAGCTATCAGTGAGCTCGTTACCAGAGAGCAGAATCATTGACAGATTATGGACCAGGCTTCTATGTAGTACTCGACATGATTTTGTTCCGTGTGTGATGAAATCCACAGGACTTGTCCTGGTTTATTGCTTGGGCTGAGTTTCTCTCAAGGAGACTGTACATGGAAATCCAGACAAAAAATATTTAGGCATGTTGGGAAAGGGTGACATTATTTTCAATAGTTTTTCATCCTTGCAAACAGTTTTGTAGGTATTTTTATTCACAGGCAACTCTGGATTTCTTTTTCTTTCCTTCTTCCCGTCTGCAACCCCTCGCAGGAGTATCTCTCTAGGTCACTCAGGCTGCACTAGAACTTTCCATGTAGCCTAAGATGGCCTCAAGTTTGTAATCTTCCTGCTTTTACCTCTTCAGTCCTGGAAATACTGACAATTATTTTATAGTCACAATTTGTATTCATTTTAAATGTTTCAAAACCAACCAAACAAAAGAAGCAAGGCTATGCGCTAAGTGGAGGATACACATCTGTAATTTCAGTCTTAAGAAGGTTGAAACAGAAGGATCTTGAGTTCCAAGCCAGCCTTGAATATATATCGAGACCCTGTCTCAACACACACACACACACACACACACACACACACACACGCACACGCACACACAACAAGTTGACTGATACTTTTTATTATTTTATTTTTTGTTTTTGCTTTTGCTTTTTTTGCTTTGATTTTTGAGGTAGGGTCTCATGTATCCAAGGCTGGCCTCAGACTCACTGTGTAGCCAAAGATGACTTTGAATTTCTGATCCTTTTGCCTCTATCTCCAGGGGGCTCAGACCACAAGCATGTACCACCATACTTGCTCTGTGCACTGCTGGAGGTCCAATTATGGGCTTTGTGCATGCTAGGCAAGCACTCTACCATTAAGTCACAACCCCACACATGGACTGGCTGGGGAAGGTCTTGTTTTGCTCACAAAGGGAGTGTTTCCCACCGTCCACTCCTTTCTGCCTTTATTCCTGCTCGTATACCAATGGAAACTTAGGTCCTTCCTAACTCAGAGGCTTAGGCTGGAGATTTGGCTCAATGGCAGGATGCTTGCCTGGTATGTTCAGAGCTCTGGTTCAGTTCCAAGCACTGCACATTCAAGCACACATAATAACAGTGATATGAAGATTTAACATGGGGGTGGTGTTATTTGCAGAGCAAACACTGAAATCCCCATTATTTAACTTTCTTCCAAGGAAGTGATATGGGATCTTGATAAGTATTTGAAGTGGAAGTACTCATGCAAAGAGGAAGAGTAGGCGCTAAAGCCAGTCACTGGAAAATTGTAATCTTGGAGTAACAATAGGATGCACTTTGGTTGGGTTACTCATTCAGCAAGCACTGATTGATTCTTATGGATAAATCACTGGGTAAAGAGCTATGTGGATTGGACATAAAACACAGAACCCATGCTTAGAGAATGTATAATCAGCAGAGCCACACCTCCTCATAGTGCCACTGTCTGTGAGCCTCTGGGGCCATTTTCATTCAAACCACACATTCCACTCGCTGGCCCCCACAGGCTTGTAGCCATATCATAATGCCACCAGCATTTAATCCATTTCAGAAGTCCCCATAGTCTTACCGTAGTCCACAGTTCAAAATCTCTGATACTCATGGAAATCCCTTAACTATAACCCCCTGTAAATCAAAATGGAAAAGCAGATCACATACTTCCAACATACAATGGCACAGAATATACATTATCATTCCAAAATGGAGGAAAGGGAGCATAATGAGACAATACTACACCAAAGGAAGACTGAAAACCAGCTGGGCAACCTCCAGACTCTGTATCTCCATGTCTGATGTCAACATGCTCTTCAGATCTCCAACTCTTTTCACCTTTGTTGACTGTAACATACTTCCTCTTTGGGGCTGGTTCCACTCTCTGTTAGCATCTTTCCCCGGCAGGTATCCCACAGCTCTAGCATCTCCAACCTCTTGGGGTCTCCAAGGCAGTCGAGGCTTCAACTTTCATAGCTTCACTCAGTGGCCTCTATGGCCCTCTGCCACGTGTCTGGCCTCAGTGGCCCTCTGCCATGTGTCTGGCCTCAGTGGCTTTCCTTAGTCATGGAGGGAGATTCTTTTTTGTATCCTTGACTCTAAAGCCAGAACCACATGGCCAAAGCTGACAAATTCTTCTGCTTTCTGAGGCCAGAACAGGGCCCCCTTGTTCAAACACATTTTCACCAGTTTTCTGCTTTTAATGATTTCCTTACCTGCCTAAGCTTGACTATCCTGAGATCTGTAGACCAGGCTGGCCTCAGAGATCTGCCAGCCTCTGCCTTCCAAGTGCTGGATTTAAAGGCGTGTATCACCGCACCTGGCCCTGAACTTTTCTTTAATTCCTTTTCACAAGTTGGAAGCTTAGCTTGGTGGGGTATTGCCTTGGGGTCACCATTCCCTTTATTTCAGTTAGCATCATATTTTTCTTTAAACTTGATATCTCTTTGAGCACTGGACTTGACTCCATTACACTTCCTGGTGGTTCTTTTCTCCTCACACTGTACATTTGTATTTTCCTTGCTCAGCTTGTTCCTTCTCATTATAGGTCTGCATAAGTACGGCTACTAATATCTAAGCGATGCAATCAATACTAGGCTGTCTGGAAATCTCCTCTGCCAAAGCTGATAATCCATAACTCCTCAATTTAGCCTCAGGCAGATTTGTTGGACAAAGGCAGAAAGCAGCCACAATCATCACCAAAATATCACAGTAAGCCACATACTAATATTCTCTCTGAAACCTCTTGAGCCAGACCCCACAGTTCCAATCATCCTCAGCACCACTGCCTTCCATGCCCCTGCTAGCATCGCTCATTAAACCCTTCTTAAAGCATTCAACTGCCTTCCTAACCCAAAGTCCCAATGTCCACATTCCTCCAAACAAAAGCACAGTCAGACCTATTACGGCATATACTAGTCTGTTTCTAAATTATACCTAAACATCTTTTCACTGTAATAGGACACTGACTAAGGCATGTATGTATTTATATTTCTTTTGCAGACTTTTTTTGTAGAAACAATTTTACTAGCCAACACAAACATATATGAAAAGAGGGAAAGGAAAATTTAATTCATAAGGAAAAGATTTTATTATGAGTTTCAAATGGAAACTCTGTCCCATCACTTTTCAGGGTTATCTGGATTGTTTCTGCATCACTTCTAGTGCACAGGAGTTCACTCATTAGGACACACAGTCAGGCTAGGGATCAAAAATGTTGCAGCAAAAAGAGTTTGGTTATTAAAAAAAAAAGTTTGGTTATTTAAAAAAAAAAAAGAGTTTGGTTATGAGCTAGATTCTGATTTCTCCTTTGGAGGGTTATGATCCAGATGACCATTCTGGTAGAAAGCTGCTTCTGCTGTTGCAAGTGCTTAGATTTATTTCAGGACAAGTTATAAGATGGAGTAGCTCAGCTATTTTATTTCTGTGAAATAATTTTTTTTTATTTTTACAATTTCTTGAGTGACATGTTTGAGAAACTAGGATTTGTAATAATTTTAAATACAGAGTGTGTTTATGAAATTGGAATTACTTAGCTTAATAAGATCAATTGTATGTACAATCACATTAGAATAGTTTAATAATAGACCTTTCCCAAATATAAATTGGAATCTGTCAGTAAAACCCAAGAATTTGTACTTTTGAAATGTTCCCAGCATTATTCTAACATCAGGTAGGAGGTCGGAACTACCAGTTTTGATTTGATTTGTTTTGTTTAACTCCATGCTAAGTTCTGCATCACCAAACCAGAGACTTGGTCTGCAGCATTTACGACATCTGCTTGCTTGAAGAGCAGATGATATTTGAGATGGACTTGAATCTTAAGAGTTGACTGTAAACATAGGATTATGCAACCACCACACTTTGAACTCCTACTCATGGATGCTTTGGCTAGGCTTCTCTAAAAGAAGAATAAGAGACTAAAATTATGTGACCCAAATCTACCTTAATGGCGGGCAAAATTTCCAAACCTCATGGAAAACTATAAAGATTTAAGTTCCTGTATCAACACTTCTGGAGTTACAGGAAAAATTAGAGGTCAGTTTTTTTGTTCTGTTTTGTTTTGTTTTTTGGTAGGTTGCTTTTTGCACTTTTAAAATGCTTTTATTGGCATATGTTAATTATATGCAATTACAGTTTTCAATGTGGCATTTCCATACAGATATATAATATTTTTCACTTTTATTGAACTAAAATGTACATAGAGAAAAAACTACAATTATTTTCACTTTTATGTATATTGAGTTATGCAAACTGATTATATTAGAGCTATTTTTCTCATCGTTGTGACAAACAGCTGACAAGAAGCAAAGGAGTAAGGGTTTGGCTCACCATTCAGTCACGGAGGAGAAGGCATAGTGGCAGGAGCAGGACACCAGCAGGTCACAGTGCAGCCATAGTCTGCTGCTGCCAGGGGCATCTTCTTCCAGCAAGGCTCTGTTCCCTGGAAGTTCACAACCTTCCCATAAGCAGCACCAACTGGAGAACAGATGCCTGCACCAGGCAGTGGGATCTCATCACCCATCCTCTGCCATCCGTCGCTCACTCACTCACTCTCTTCTGCCTGCATCACCAGCCATCATCCTCCAGGAGTAGCCATTATCCTGACTTATTGACCAGATGATTTCTTAAAAGTTTTATTTAAAACGTGTGTGTGTGTGTGAATGCATGTGTTTGTGTGCCAGTGCACCTGTGTTTGCATGTGCATATATGTGTGTGCACATGTGTGCTTTTTTGTGTGTTTGTGTGTGTGTGTGTGTGTGTGTAATGTCGCTTGACTCTATGATTTTGATATAGGTATTAGGTTATATTTTTTAGAAGACCATCTCTGTTTTCAAAATCAGGACTAAAATTTATGTTAATGTGGAGAGGATGGAGAGATGCCTTAGCAGTTAAGAACACTTGCTGCTCTTACAGAGGACCTTGGTGTGGTGATCATGGAATTCCGGTTCCTGGGGATTCAGCACATTCCTCTGGCCTTTACAGGCACATGGTGTACATACAGACAAGTAGGCAGGCACACACACACACACACACACATTTTAAAAAGAATCATAAAAATAGTTATAGAACTCAGGCTCAAGATCCAGCTTGGGTCAGAGTGTAAGCTTTACTGCTCCCTGGCTGTGTGACTCCACTACTCTGAGTCTCCCGTCACCCATCCTTAAGATGAGGATAGATATTTGTCCATGGAGTTGTTAAAAAATAAGTGAGGTAATTTTTAGTTAAGAACTAGACGGCCAAGGCTGGCAAAATGGCTCAGTAAGTAAAAGTCCCAGGCACAAAGCTCAATGACCAGACTTCAATACTTGGGAGCCACATGGTTGAGGGAAAGAGTGGACAGCTTGCCCTCCAACTTCCACATGTGTGCTGAGGCATATGCACATTGCCCACCCACGACCACACCACACACGTGTGTGTGTGTGTGTGTGTGTGTGTGTGTGTGTGTGCACAAAAAACAAATAAACAAAAGTGTAATTAAGATGTTAAACAGAACTAGAAGGCCTAGTGTCTGATGTGCACTGAGTGGTGAGCAGGGCAAATACAGGCTGCTCTTGTAGCACCAGCTCTTCAATTTAGTTTATACCTATGCTCTGAAAGAATAAAACAGTGGTGGCGCACGCCTTTAATCCCAGCACTTGGGAGGCAGAGGCAGGTGGATCACTGTGAGTTCGAGGCCAGCCTGGTTTACAAAAGTGAGTCTAGGACAGTCAAGGCTACACAGAGAAACCCTGTCTCGAAAAACCAAAAATAAATAAATAAATAAATAAATAAAACAGTAAGCACCTTGGCCATTTTTCCTTTTCTTCACCATCCACTACAGTATCACAATTAAATACATGGCAAGTTCCAAAATATATATTTTTTTAGATTAACAAAATGACTGTTGAAGGGTCAGAAATGAGCCATGTGTGGTGGTACCTGGAGGGCTGAAGAGGGAGGGTTGGGAACCAGCCAGGGTTCCATAATAAGATACTATCTCAAAAGAGTGTCAAAATAAAACAAGGCCAGAAATGTTCTCATATATCTTTTTATTCCCCATAGCTCTCAGGACAATAATATGTAAATTAGACAAATTAATACCATATCTAGCAAAACCAAAAACTGATGCCCTCTGTTGGATGTAGGGTTGGTGAAAATCTTTTCCCAGTGTGTAGGCCGCTGTTCTGCACGGTCTCCAGCATCTAGCCATATGCCTGCACACAGCATGCTGCGCTTAACTCTGATGGTTTTTTTAAAAATGGAAAAACTTAAGGCTTACCTTAAGTTTTTTTATTAAGTGGATGTTGGGTTTATAAGTGATGGTGCAGCCACTGTTGAGGAGCATAATCAAAAATTCACTAGGAAAGGATTATAAGACTATAGATTTAGGAATATCTGAAGGCTGAATTTGGAATATTGTAAAGACTGATGGCGACGCTTAAGGAGATCAGGGTAACAAAGTGTTCCACTTCACATGTCCAGAGATAAGATGGGATCTCTCACTGGTAATTGGATGGTCATTGGGGTATTTGTAGCTAGCTTAATCTCTACTTATCCTATGAATTTCTCAAGTGCGGCCACCATGCACTCAAGCACAACTTTTCAGGTGAATTCCTGGTGAAGCTGCTATTTCAGCCATTAGGCAGAGCTGGAAAAAACAGTAGCTGGCCCTGATGAAGCCACTGCCGGGAGACAGCTGTGAATTTAACCTCTACGTGAGCTCTCTGAGTTATCTGAGTTATCTTCGGTATACTTCCTTCACAGCGCGCTTCCGCAGTGGGGAAGCAGGAGTAATCTTTCATCTTGCTGAATAGTTGGGGAAGCTGAGTTTTCCAAGGCAGTGACTTGCTGAGGACTGTTCATACCTGCAGTAAGACTAACACTTGAGAATACTAACCATATGCCTGACGCCAAACTAAATTTCCACATGGTTATCTAGCACTGCGTTTTATGCCAATAGTCTTCTTTATATGGTCACTTTTTAAATTTTACTTCATATTTTGTTGGGAGTTTTTTTACTTATGATTTATTTATTTATTTATGGAATTTTCCACTTAACATTTTTAGATTATGGCTGAATATGAGTAGCTGAAACCATGGAAGATGAACTCACTGACGTGTCTGAAATGACATAGAAGATGGGTTGTTGGTTTGTTTGTTTTTTTTTTTTAACAAGATTTTATTGTTTTTTAAGACAGTGTCTCATTATGAGCTTAGGCTGCTCAGGAACTCTCACTTTAGATTTCTAATACTAAATCAGTCCGGGTTCAACATTGCGGTAGCTCCATGTTGGAACAGTCCTAAAAGTGGGAGGACAGGAAGGTCTGCGTTTTGTCCACAGTTAATGCAGGCGAGATGTAAGCTCTTACTGCGCCCACTCCTCTACCTTTCCCTGCCGTTTAACCTGACTCTCTGCCAGCTACTCTGAAGCCTGGGCACTGATTACCTGACAGGCCTTGTTTGTGCAAGTGCCCAGTTTGCCTTATAGGAGGCATCGCTGTCAACTTGGTGTATGTTAGTACTTCCCTTTGGAGGTGTTTGTGTGTGTTGGGGTGTTCTCAGCTTTGGCACTAGCAGTCCCTTCTCTGGCTGATGTTTAGGTACCTTAAGACTCCGTACAGGGCTAGAGACGGCCCAGGGCTGAGAGTGCTTGCTGCTCTTGCAGAGGGCCCAAGTGCAGTTCCTAACGCCTAACCTGGGCTGCTCACAGCTGCCTGTGTAAGTCCAGCTCCAGGGGATCCAACATCCCTTCCTAGCCTGCAAGAGAGAGAGAGAGAGAGAGCGCACGCACGCTCACGTGCTCGCACACACACACACAAAACTGCATGCATTTGCAAATACATGTATGCATGTATGTAAATAAAAACAAACCTTAAAAAAAAAAAAGAAACAAGAATGAGCCGCAGAGTAGCCACACCTTATTCCTCAGTTTCCCTCAGCATGAGACGGAGCACAGCAGTTTCCACATGCTAGGTAGCCCTGCGACTGAGCTGCGTCTCTACCATCCACTCCCCTCCATGCCTGCTACCCTCCTGTCTGAGCTTCCCAAGTAGCTGGGATTACAGGTGTGCACCAGCATGCCTAACTTAGCCCAGACTATATTAAGCAGTCCTGGTATTCAGGGAATTTATTGTCCTTCCTGTTGTGAACTTTATATAACAAGTAAATGTCAATTAAAATTCACTAGAGCGTTAATCAAGTGCAGTGTTGCCATGTAGTAATAACTTAAATTCTACCATGCAAAGTTACGTTCAAAGTGACTGCCCGGGCCACCGTCTTTCATTACGTCATGCTCGAAGGCACCACCGCTTCATTTCCTTCCCCAGCCGTGTTTGTCACTGGTCTGGTTCCACAGCTCTACCTTGAACTAATTAAACTGGTTTAATCTGCAGCAGCTGCACCAGCACAATACCAAAGGCAGAGGCAAAACTGGCCTGGGCACTTCCTTTACTGGCTGAATTCACGGTTTCTTGCCTGGCCTCTATGTCTTAAGGGCATGGCCCTAGCCTCCACTTCTTGTGTATCTGGTTACCTCTCACTCATTTGTTCTTTTAACAAATGTGTACAATGTGCTTCCTGTGTGGCAGACACTATGGGGTTGCTAGGGATACAGTGACAAAATGGTGCTTCCCTTTACTGGAGAAATGGCATTATCAGATAATTATCAAAAAAAGTTAAATTTCTTCACATTAGAAAGTATCCACCCTATGAGAATGTACAAAGCATCTAAATTAGTTTGGAGCAGGATGAGATATGAAGGTTGCTGAAGAAGGGAAAGCTTTAATGGGGAACCTGGTGTTTTACGTTGTGCTCGTGAGTTGCTAGTTTAAACCACCACAGCAGCACTGGCTGGAAAGAATGGGAAAAGGGAGCCTTAGGAGCCGGGAAGCTGGCAGAGCAGGGAACAGAAGGAAGGCTGATGAGGCCAGAGCAAAGAAAGGGCGGAAGATGATTGACAATGACATTGTAAAGACAGCAAGATGTTAACCTTTCACTTGGACATGTTCACTGCAATGAGACATTGGTCTGGTTTGAGATCTCTGGCTTCTGTCCCACCATCAATATTGATCTTCACCAGGTATTATGCAGTTGCCCTGTGACATGGAGGTGCTGCAGCTTTAGGTCAGCAGGACTGGCCCCTTCGTGCATCATAACCATTAGCAGATGAAATAGATTTGGGGCGGGCCCACTCAGAGCCCTGGATCTGAGCCTGGATGGTAGCTCAGCTGGTCAGTGGGCTGGCTCTCCCTTATCCACCACCAAGGCAAGCTCTCCAGCACCTCTCTGGCTAGGCCACCCAATGCTACCATGCGACAGGAGGCAGAGTCAGCTCTCCTGTTCTCATGCCTTCAGGGCTGGCTAACCTGTGCCCTCCCCATCAGGGCCAGGTCCACTGTGTTGCCCCGGGGAGGTTCAGGGCCCGCTCTCCCACTCTCACGCCCTGCGGGCCAGATCTCCCAACTACTACGGGTGGCAAGGGGGTAAGGGGAGGGCATCACCCATGCACCCACACTACCTCATGGCAAACAAGTGGTGGGCCAGCTCACCTGCACACGCACACCCCTCCCACCACCAGGGCCAGCTCTACTGTGCTGCTCAGATGAGATACAGGGCCTCACTGCTACAGCCAGTGAGGGACAGGGACAGCTCTCCGGTTCTCATGACCCTGGGGCCAGCTCTCCTGACTGCTTTAGGCACTGAGGGGCAGAGGGGGCATCACTCCTGCACCATGGCACCATGGCTGATGTGCAGCCAGCTCACCTGTGCCCCCACCACCAGGCTCAGCTCTGCTGTGCTGCCCAGGTGAGGGGCAGGACTTGCTCTCCTGATTGCTGCAGCTGGGAAGGGGCAGAGCTAGCTTTCATGACCCTGTGGGCAGCTTTCCCAGTGGCCTCAAACCTATATTCTTTATTTCATTGTTTTGTGTCAGTCTTGGCTATCTTCAAAAAGTTATACAGAGGATTGTGTCAACTCACAATGTGTATTACCTGTGACTTCTTGGAAATTTTTTATTCCTATAGAAATAAGATTATCTAAATTTTGGGGCAATAACAATAGGAAAACCAAACTTATTTTATAGCTTTTGATTATTACTTATAATACGAAAAGGAACTTAATCCTTAGATGTCTCCCATCATCCAAGCAGTATGTGCCAAGTACTGTTCTTGCTACTTAAGGTATGAAAAGGAAAAGCCACTGCCACTATAGGCGCGTAAGTGGATGCCTGGTACCAGTTACTCTCTGTCTCACCCCAGATCACACCTGTGTTCGGATCCTAGTGCTCTCTGCTGTCTGTGATTTTCAGAAGTTACTACTTCTGCTTTGTAATCATGTTATCACATAGGCGTCTCAGAAAGGACTCACTGAATTTGCTATAAGAGGAAATTTCCTCATAAGGTGCTTGGTCTTGTATCCCAGACTGCCTTGTGGAAAACAACTTAATAATGTTTTTCCAGGATTCACCCACAGGTACTCTATAAGCATTTGTTTTTTACAACTGATCTGACTTAATGTCAGTAGCAGTTTGTAGTATGAAAGCCCACATTGTTCATTTTTTTATAAGACTTTATCTCATATTTGTAATTAGAGGGTAAAGGGATAATACTGAAAAAATTTTAAACTAGTCTTTGGGAAGATAGTTGCTATTTTGGGGTATCTTCTATAGCTTTTCCCTTGGGATGCTGGGTTTACCTCACTCTGTAGGATTTTGCGTTCCTACCACTGGATGGTCATATTATCACAGGCTCATGTCAAGCTGGCCTGCCGCTTCTATGGAAACTCTGATAACTACTCTTGGTTCCAACTAGACACATTCCGGGAAGAGAGAACCTCAGTTGAAGAGCTGCTCCTATCGTGTGGCCTGTTGTGGGGTCACTCTCCTAACTGCTAATGACGTAGAAGGCCAAGCTTCCTGTTGGCTGTGCCACCCCTAGACAGGTGGGCCTGCGCTGTGGAGGCCTGGTGGCTGAGGCAGAGACAGAGCAGTAAGCAGTGTCCCTTCATGGTTTCTGCTGTATGCTCCTGCCCTGACTGCCCTTGACAATAGGCTGTAACCTGTAAGCTGAAATAGCCCTCTCCTCCTCAGCTGGCTGTTGGTCATGGTGTTTATCACAGCCACGGGAAGCAAACTAGAACAAATACTCTGATAGCAAAATGACTTAAGCAGGCCTAATCAGTGTTGTTATGAGAAACTTATACGTATTTTAGGGGTGAAAAGGGTGTGAAGCTCTCTGATTAAGATCATTAGCACAGTTAGTACTGGTAGTAAGATGAATGTAAGATCGAAACAGAGTAGGAAATAGAGTCCTGAAGACTTTATTGCATGTAGTCCAGGTTGTCACTGAATGCCCTATGTAGACCAGGCTAGCCCTGAATTCAGAATTCACCTACCGCAGTCCCTTAAGTGGGAAGGTGTGAGCCACCATATACCTGGCAGCATTTAAAAAAAAAAAACAAAACAAAAAACAAAAAACTTTTTAGTGATTCTTAGTGAATTTCATATCATGTACCCCAATCCTACTCATCTCCCTGTCCCTCTATATCCGCCCTCTGCTCTTAAAACCTTCTCTCCCAAAATAAAACAAAAATTAAAAAAAATAAGAAAAACATTATGCCATGGAAGCTGCAGTGGGTCATGTGTGGCACACGGTACACCCATTTCTCCGTACATCTTTTCTTGTAAGTGTTCGTTGCAATGAGTCATTGGTCTGGCTCGAGATCTCCGGCTCCTACTACACTATAAATACCGGGTCTTCACGGGGACTACTCTCTGATATCCTGGGTATAAAGATCCTGCAGCTTTGCATCTGCAGGCCCAGCTGCTCCATGCACTCCAGCAGTTCATAGATGGTAGATGTTGGGGTGGGCCAACTCAAAGCCCTGGATCTGGGCCTGGGCCGTAGCTGGGTTGGTCAGCCCAATCTAACAACATTTTATTATTTTTCTTTCTTCTTTCTTCCTCTCCTTTCTCCTCCCTTCTTTTCCATCTCTCTTTCTTCTTTTTTAAAAATAATAATTTTAGTATAAAATGTAATTTTTTAATTCCTTGGAAAATAAAATAAATAAAATTCTCCTTTAATTTAATTTTTGAAATTATAATTACATCTTTCCCCCTTCCCTTTACTCCCTCCAACTTCTCCCATGTATCCTCTGCTTGCTCTCACTCAATCGTTAGTCTCTTTTTTGTTGTTTTTTCACACACACACACACACACGCACACTCTAAATACAACCTGCTCAACTTGCGTAATGTTAAAATCATTTTATATGGCAGTTCCCTTATCTATGCTTATTCTAGTCATTTCATTGTATTTGCTAGTGATTCTTGTTCTTTTAACATACTGGTGGGATTATACATCCTTGAGAATGGGGCATTGCTTTTTTTTTTCTTCCATCTCAGCACTAGGAATTGAACCTAGGTAGCGATACAAGTTTGGCAGAGGCTCCACCACTAAACTTTATTTCTAAACCATTTCTGATGTTTGTTTTTGTTGTTGTGATTGGGTTCCTGTTTTGGGGGGAGTGAATTTTTTGCTTTGGTTTTGGGGGAAGTTGTTCTTTTGTCTGAGACAATATGCCATCATATAATGTAGCTATGTAGACCAGGCTGGCCTCAAACTCATAGAGCCCCCGGCCTCTGCCACCTTAGTACTGGGATTAGAGATGTGCACAGTGCCACCACACCCCATGGAAAGTATTTATTTGTTTAATTTTGATAGAGTCCCACTAAATTCTTGAGGCTGGCTTTGAACTTGTTCTGTACATAGCCTGTGCAGGCCTGGAGTCTGAGATCTTGCCTCAGCCTCCAAAGCAGCTGGGATTATTATAGGCCTGTGCCACCAGACCTGGGCAGTTTTTGTCAGCTCTAGGTAGAAGCATTTAAGCCTTATGAGCTGATGCAGGACTGATTAGATTCCATTCCTCCTGCCATATGACCAATCCAAGGAGAGAGGACAACACGACACTAACTGCACCAGCCCTGGGGGGACCGGTGCTGTGGTTTACATCTGAAATGTTCCTCATGTTTTGGATGACAGCTCTACACTTAAAGCACCATTCAGAAGGCGTCAGGAGGACACGTGCTGCTAGGTTGGGATCCAGAGCTTTGTGCTTCCTGTCTACCACCATGGAAGCAGCTAAGCCTCTACCTCGTGCTCTCACCGCCATAGCCAGAGCTCCTCTGCCTGCCCGGCCTGTCCTGCGGGGCTGCAGTGAAGTCTCTCTGGTACCATGAATCAAAGTGAACTTTTCCTCTCCTGTGTCATTTCTGTCAGATATTTTGTCACAAATTATGAGAAAGGTGTTAATAAACATAGAACATAAATAACAAAATACTATTTTAAGCCAATGAGGTTTTGAAGGTGTATATTAGAGCCCATCTTTGACACATACTTATATTTTTCTAAATTAAAATTTTCTGAATATTTTAGGTGAAAATATTTTATAGCATCTAAACACATTAACGTCTATAGAAAGAGATTATAAAAATATTTACTTTATATTGTTCTGATTTAGTCATAAGCTATAGACTAGAGGTAAACAGTAGTATTTCATGGTTTACCATACACACACTGACCTGCATGGGACTATGACCTATGATCAAACTTTAGTTTGTTAGTTTTCTATTGTGTGGCAGGACAAAGTCTGTAATGGCAAGTACTTTAAATTCAGTTAGTATGTCAGCACTCTGACCTTGACCATGACAGTCTCTCTTACCTGGCCAAGGCAATGACAATGTCTTTTTATGCAGGTGTCCTATCTGAAAACAACAACACTAAACACATAGGAAAAAATGGTCCAGGGACAGGTTGAACAAAGACTGATTTGCAGCCATATAGTATCCCTGTAGAATCCTGAAAATTAACAGAGCCCTTGGTGGGTAACTACCAAGAAACATGCATGGAGGCTGCAATGTTGGTCTGTGGTATAAGCAGCCTTAAACTTTGTGGCTACGAGCATTAGAAGCAATGCCATTCACCTACGTCACATATGAGGTCTTGGGATGTGATTAGGGAGCACAGTGCTCCTCACGCATGTACAAGGACCCAGGTTCAATCAATAGCACCATCCAAACCGCCGCCCCCCCATCTTCATCTCTCCTCAATCCTGGATTGCAAAATTAATGCACAATATTTTCACGGGAATTTAGAAAACATTTAAAATATATAGAGAGAACAGTGATTAAATTAAAGCACTAGCCTCCCTTGTAGAGGGCTCTGGTTCACACCCCAGTGCTCACAGACCATAATCATTGCATATGGCTTATAACATCCTGTAGCTCCAGTACCAGGGGATCCAGCTCTGCTGGCTTGGTAGGCACTGACTTCATGCCCATGGTACGCAGGCATGCATGCAGGCAGAATATCGATGCATATTAAAATAGACCTTTAAAAACAACCAAGTCATACGTTATGCTTATGAGGGTCTTTGTGTTGACTTCTCCCAGTCTATTTGAGATATAGTCTTATGGACAGCACAGCAGTAATCTTTTATTTAACCTTTGAGAACTTTGTTTTTTATACCTATAAGATGAAAAGAAACATTTTTCATCATCTCTTACCGCTCCGTGACTGTTTGTGTACATGAGCAAGTGTGATGCGAATCTTGGTTAAGAGTAACAAAAACTGGCCAAATAGGAAAATAAAGATTATTTTGGAAGTATAAGGAATGAATTTAAGGTATAATTAGATTCAAAGCCTCAGAGTTTTCCATCAGGCTATCTCCCTTCACCTCTACTTTCCCCCCTATGGTGGCTTCCTTCTTGTAGCAGCGCTATCTGTGCAGCAGTGAGAACAGCTGTTGACAATGATACCTATACTTTTTTGAAGAAAATCAGTTTGGCCACCCAAATGAAAAATGCCCTTTTTTTCAGTAGTTCTTGCAAGATGATAGAAAAGGATGGCTCCCTGCAAGGAGTTCAGGGTATCATCAAAGAAAATGGCATTCACAGGCCAGGTCAAAATGATAAATATTCATTGTATATGATTTATCTGTAACCTGGTATATTAGGCATGGCTTTCATCTTAACAAACAGTGCTGTATTTTTCTGGATACAGAACACTTTTAAAAAATAATATCAAATTATATTTTTAAAAACTTCATATGAGGCAAGTACTATTTCATCTTCTTTTCTTCTGGGCCTAGTTTTTCTGTAGCCCTCATTTGTACAAAGTCTCCTTGCTGGACAGTACACTGCTCTTGGAATTGCCTGAAGTCCAGACGCATAAAACACATTTAATTATTCTTTTGTCCTCATTCTTGACTTTGCTGGGTTTTGTTCTTTTGTTTCATTTTTTGTTTGACTTGGTTTGGTTTGTTTGGGTATGTTCTGAGACAGGATTTTGCAATGTAACTCTGGCTGGCCTAGAGCTCTCTGTGTAGACCAGACAGGCCTTGCACTCACAGAGATCTGCTGGCCTCTGCCTGCTGAGCGCACCACCATGCACAGCTAGTTTTTTGGGTTTCAACTTCGTTTTGTTTTTTGGCTCTGAAAATCACACCCAGGGCCTCAGGCATGCTAGACAAGCACTTTACTGAGCTACATTCTCAATCCTTCATAAGCATTTAAATCCTTAAGAACTATGTGGTGTCTCCTATTACATAATTTTCCAGAAGTTTCCATTCATTGGCAGCATTTTTCACTATATTAAAGCCCTAATTTTAGAACTTCTGTCATAATTTATTTATTTATTTGAATTTACTCATTCAATAATTATTTGTAGTATAACTGTTCAAAGTGAGATGTGATCACACATAACCCAAGAAAATATATGGAAGAAGAAAGAATATGACTTTCAGAAAAGAAAGCTTATATCCAATTGAGAACAGCAAGAGATTTTGCACCATTTTTCTTACTGACAGCCAGGCAATACTGTGATGAAACGGACATGCACAGTGTTTTTCACTGAGTTGCTTCCCTGGGATGCAGTTCTGAGAACAACTTGAAGTGTTCGGAATTCTGGGTGTGAACAGACAGTACATTAGAACCCAAATAAGGACAGTGGAGGGTCTCATTGTGGCAGCTCTCCTGGGAGCCAGGGGTAGAGACTGCTGCACAGTCCAAGGACTTCTTTGAAGAGAACCAGAAAAGAGCTAAATTCAACCCAATCTGTGCCTTTTAAATTTTTTTCCTAACTAGCTTTTCAATACACTCCTTTGTAATTTAAAACCCAGGGTCTAGAAAGATGACTCAGCAATCAAGAATGTGTTCTGTACTTTCAGACCTGAGTCCAATTCCCAGCACCCACATTGGGTGGCTAATAACCTGTGCGCTCTTCTGTGCTTGTGTGTGTGTGTGTGTGTGTGTGTGTGTGTGTGTGTGTGTGTGTTTAGTTGGCTTAGTTTTTCAGTGCTGCGTACTTACTAGTCTGTCTTATGGCTCACGTGTTTTCGTTGTCTCTAGCGTGGTGTAATGCTTTATGTCCCTAACACTCAGGAGGCTTGGTTATTCTTTTCATAAGTTGTGGAGGTGTGTCAGGAGAGTTAGGGTTTTCTGGAAAATGAGCCAGTATTAAGTATTTCCCTCTTGCTTATTACTCCAAATGGTTGCTTGGAGAGGTGTTTGCTGATGAGGACACCATCTGGGGAATCCCTTTTGACATTTTCCTATTTCCAGGAAGCACAGCTTTATGGAGTTGCCGGTTCTCTGCATTTATGCTTATATCTGCCTATTGGGGCTGCTAGTGCCTTTAGTGACAAGGATGGGTAGATGGATGTTTTAAAGTGATTCTCATCTTTATTAGAATCTGCATGGGGAGGAGACATCCCATCAAGTGTACCCATGTTCCATATTTTTTGTTTGCCTCCCCTTTTTCCATTTAGTTCTGTTCAGTTTGTCAGGGAACTCAAGATAAAGAATATCTTCCAAATTAACATAGTTGGAATAATCTGATTATGTCCTTATAGACTTCCTATACTTATTTCATTTACCAAAATTCTAATTACCTTGTGAAGATGGCAGAAGAAAAGGATTTTATGAAAAAAAGATAATGCTTCTCAATTCTTAAAAGCTTTTATTTGGCATTTGGGGGTGGAGGGAGTCACTAATATTTTTAGAGGCAAGAGAATAGTGTGTTTGAAGCCTGCACAACATAGCAAGACTTTGTCTCAAAAAGGGGACGGGGAGAGAAAAAGAAATAAATAAGAAGCCGGGCGTGGTGGCCCACGCCTGTAATCCCAGCACTCTCGAGGCAGAGGCAGGCGGATCACTGTGAGTTTGAGGCCAGCCTGGTCTACAAAGTGAGTCCAGGACTGCCAAGGCTACACAGAGAAGCCCTGTCTCAAAAAAAAAAAAAAAAAAAAAAAAAAAAAGCAACAGCCTACAGACTGGGAAAGAGCTTCACTTCACCAACCCTGCATCTGACAAAGGTCTACTATCCAAACTATATAAAGAACTCAAGAAATTAAACACCACCAAACCAAATAGCCCAACTGAGAAATGGGGCTTGGAACGAAACAGAGAATTCTCAACAGAGGAATATCAAATGGCTGAGAAACACTTAAAGAAATGCTCAACGTCTTTAGTCATCAGAGAAATGCAAATCAAAACAACTCTGAGATTCCATCTTACACCCATCAGAATGGCTAAGATCAAAAACTCGAGTGACACCACATGCTGGCGAGGATGTGGAGGGAAAGGAACACTCCTTCATTGCTGGTGGGAATGCAAACTTGTACAGCCACTTTGGAAATCTGTCTGGCACTATCTCAGAAAACTGGGAATAGGGCTTCCTCAAGACCCAGCTATTCCACTCCTTGGAATATACCCAGAAGATGCTCCAGCACACAACAGGGACATATGCTCAACCATGTTCATAGCGGCCTTATTGATAATAGCCAGAACATGGAAACAGCCTAAGTGTCCCTCAGTAGAAGAATGGATAAAGAAACTGTGGTACAGGCTGGAGAGATGGCTCAGAGGTTAAGAGCACTGACTGTTCTTCCAGAGATCCTGAGTTCAATTCCCAGAAACCACATGGTGGCTCACAACCATCTACAATGTGATCTGACGGACACCCTCTTCTGGCACAGCATTGTATACATAAATAAATCTTTAAAAAAAAAAGAAAGAAAGAAAGAAAGAAAGAAACTGTGGTACATTTACACTATGGAATACTACTCAGCTATTAAAATCAAGGAATTTCCAAATTTTGTGGACAAATGGATTGAGTTAGAAATGATCATAATGAGTGAATTAACATAGAAGCAGAGAGACTCAAATGGTATATACTCACTTATAACTGGACACTAGCCCAAGGGGCAGGTCCCATGAAAGTCTTCACTTACCAGGAAAGTGGGATAGAGGGGAGGACATCCTTTGGGACTCTAGGTGAGAGAAATATAGGAGATAGGGAAATAGATGGAACCAGAGGGTCCTGGAAACCTACAAGAAGAACACTACAATGGGCGGATCTGGGCCCAGGGCTTCTACTTGATCTATGGCACTAACCAAGGACAATACATGCAGTCATCATCAAACTCCTACCCAGATCTAGCCAAGGGACAGAACATTCTCCACAGTTAAGTGGAGACTGGGGACTGACTTTCATATGAATTCTGGTGCCCCATTTTTGGCCATGTCCCCTGGATGGGGAGGCCCGATGGCACTCAGAGGAAGGACAGCAGACCACCAAGAAGAGACGTGATACCCTAGCATCATATTCAGGGGGAGGAGGTCCCCATCAGTCACAGTCATAGGGAAGGGGAATGGGGTGAAAGCAGGAGGGAGGGAGGAATGGGAGGATGCACGGGATGGGATAGCAAATGAGATGTAATATGAATTATTTTATTTTTCAATTAAAAAAAAGAAAGAAAAGAAAAAAGAAAGAAAGAAGCAAAAGGGAAAAAACCACAAAAGCAAGAAGGAAAACTACTTCCACCAAATGGCAGGAAGTCAGCCTACTGAATAGGACTGCTCTTTATCTTTAAAGACACGTGTTTAGGAATCAAAGAGAAGGACTTGATGGTACTTTGCAAGCTCTAGCGTTAGCCTTTAAAAGGGTTGTTGAAACTCCCGATCATTTTATGTAGGTGTTCATGTTCATGTGTGAATGTTCAGTCAGTAAGACTGCGACTCCCCATCCAAGTTTCCCATCTGACAGCTCTTCAGCTGCTGAGGCAATGCACACATCAGAGCTTCTCTCCGGCAGCCTGACCTCACCTCTGCCTTTGAAGAACATAGCAGCAAGTATTTCCATAGTTGACCAAAAAAAATAGAGAGCACAGGTTGGAATCCTAGCCCAGATATATGTAGCTAGGCCTTTATTTGCGTGGCTTTAGGACCTGCCTGAGATGGGTAGGGGAGATGGAGCCAAGACAGCCAGTGACAAACGCTGCCTGGACCGCCTGCACTGTGCGAGCACGTTCATTTTGCAACTTTAGAAGCATTCTGTGCCACAGATTTTTGTGAAAGGTTTGTCCACTAATTTGGGCTCATCCTAAAATGTAAGGCTCTATAATGGCCTTTAAGTAAGGACAGTTAGTACTGTCTCTTAGCATTTTCTGTTGCCCTCTTCAGCACAGCAGCAGGGAAAGCTTTGACTTGTCTGCCCTCTCCTGGACATCTATGTTACATGACCAGTGTCTTCTGGCTTTAGAAAAAACATATTGCTACTGAATCAATATATTTATAATTTCACTCAGCTTTTCAAACTAATGATAGATACCTCCCCGGGCTCCCCATCTGTGGGGCCTGTGCAGAGCCCACGTCCCCGCAGTTTATCAGTTGGAGTCTACCCAAAGCAAGCACTGGTTTCAGCCATTCCCCAGCTCGTTACCGTCCCCAGCCCTATTTCTGATAGTCTTTCCTTTTTCTCAGATCTTAAATGCCAGTGTTAGTCTATGTCCCTTCACGACCTTTACGACTGGCGCAAAGCCCACTTGTCTGTGAACAGCGCTCTGCCGTGGCTCTGAGTCCCTGTGGCCTGCCTTTCTTTTGCCACATACTTACAACTTAAACGTTTGGGATCAGCCTGGTGTGATGGTGCAGTGCAGGCAAGAGGCCGAGGCAGGCAGGTTGCCAGGAAAGAGTTCAAGTCTAGCCTTATGTACATAGAGTTTTCCAGCTCCACAAGGACACACAGTGGCAGTTTGTCTCAAGTGATTGCCATACAAGTGTGGTGACATAGGTTTGATTCCCCAGAATCCAGGGAAAGATGGATGGAGAGAATCCATCCACAAAATTGTTTTCTGATCTTCACACACATGCCATGCCCCCACATACCCACACAAATTAATAATAATAATGATAATAAATTTTAACATTTGGCTGGGTGGTAGCAGTGCACGCCTTTAATCCCAGCACTAGGGATGCAGAGGCAGGTGAATCTCTGTGAGTTCAAAGCCAGCCTGGTCTACAGTCTTGAGTTCCAGAACAAGGACTCTGACACAAGGAAACTCTGTCTTGGAAAAAAGAAAAAACATTTAACGTTTAATAAAAGATTTAATCTTTAAAAATTTGGATCCCCTTGCCAGCCACAGCACTCAAGAGTGTGCCCCTCCTCCCACTCCCCCTACCCCCCCACCCCACCCCTACCCCACCCCCACCCCATGCACCATGCCTGGGCAGCATAGTAGAGCTGGCCCTGTTGGCATGGGTATAAGAGAGATGTGCCCACCCCATGCCACCTTTGGCAGGTAGGAAAGCTGGCCCTGCCCTCACCTAGGCAAAGCGGGAAAGCTGGCCCTGGCGGTGCAGGTGCAGGAGAGCTGGCAGGCTGACCAACTCAGCTACGGCCCAGGCCCAGATCCAGGGCTTTGAGTTGGCCCACCTCAACATCTACCCATCTATGAACTGCTGGAGTGCATGGAGCGGCTGGTCCTGCAGGATCTCCATGACACAGGGCAACAACAGGATGTCTGGGAATAGCCCCAGTGAGGGTCCCGTATTGATAACATAGCAGAAGCCGCAAACCAGACCAGTGCCTCATTGTGATGAATACTTGCAAGTAAAGCTGTTTGGGCAAAAGGGTATACTATGTTACAGGCACACTGTGACGGCACAGCTTCCATGGCAAAATAGTTTTTCTTATTTTTTTTTTTTTTTTTAATTTTTAGTTTTGTTTTGGGGAAGAAAGTTGTAAGGGCAGAGGGCAGATATGGAGGGACAGGAAGATGATGGCATTGGGGGTGCATGCTGTGAAACTCACGAAGAATCACTAAAAAGTTTTTTTAATTGGATCAACTTTTCAAATGTAATAACCTTACCTCTTCAGGCAGATCAACTTTGTGGATATGGTATTGCCTCACATTCTCTTGTGTCCCCTATAGACTCCAGCAGCTCTCAATAAATACAGTATTTCCTAAAGATCTATAAATGGGCTGAGGATGTAGCTCTGTTGGTAGGGATTATCTAGCATGCACTAAGTGTTCAGGCCCTAGCACCTCTTAAAATCAGGCATGGTAGCTCACAGTTGTAATCTCAGTACTCTGGAGGTGGAGACAGAGGGTCAGAGGTTAAAGGTCATTTATTCTCTGCTACACGGTGAGGTTAAGAACAGTTTAAGTATATTTTGATAGCAATTCATTTCCACTAATAAAACCTGTTACAACAAAATGCCTACATCTTAAATATTTGAATTTCTTTCGGGCCAGAGCCATTAACTGCATTTGTTTACTCCCTAATTTGAAAACAACTACAGAAAGTTTGAAAAAGTCATGCTGTTAGTTTAGAAATAATTGTTTAAAAAAAAAAAAGCAAAACAAAAAACCGTTTGTTACACTTCTATGCACGTGTTCCTCTTCTTTTAAATGTTTCAATATGTTTATAATTCTGTTTAACCCTAATTCTTCATATCCATAAATATTAGCATGCTTAATATTAAAAGAACAGTCTGTTTTCAGTTCTTTTTATAATTTAAGTCCTTATGGAGGCACCATAAATCATGTAGAAAAGGAGTAGCCGCACTCACACCAGAGTCAGAGTCAGTGACTGGAGTGTGGCTGTCAGGAAAGAACTAGCTACAGGTAAAGACCAGATGACAGAGACAGCAGGGGCATGGGCTCTGTCCAGGGGTGAACGTAAGGTCAGAAGTAAGTGTTAAATCGAACTTTAGAGAACAGGTGGGGATTTAGCTCAATGACAGGGTGAGGCCCAGGGTTAAATCTCTCATACCAAAACCCAAATAAACACGGTTTAGAGAGCAGGGGAAATGTGGCTATTGGTACAGAAAAGATAACATATGGCACAGTCAACCATCCTGACTAGGCAAGAACAGGACCTGAAAGTCCCTGCTGTGCCAAGTTAACCTGCCTGTTGGGTTTTGAACACGCAGAGGGGCTCTAGCAAGCCACTGCTCACCACAAAGAACTATTTCAGCATTTAACAATTAGTTCATGTGTACCAGTGTGTCCTGGCTGAAAAGCAAATCATATGACCATATTGAGAGCTTGGGCGACAAGCGTGGAGTGTTCGAGGAATGGGATCTGGACTTTCACCTGAGAAAAAGGAAGCAGAATCTGGACAGTCTTAGGGGCAGCCCTAGCACAGGGCCTGGATGTGCTTTTAATGCAGAAGGAACACGCCTTCCAGAAAGGAAACTAACCGCCGCTTACTCTACGGTTACTTTGAACAAAGCATCTCACTTCCATGAGACAGTTTCAGCATCTGAAAATGAGGTTCTGGTCAGACCTACACGGCGTTCATTCGCCCCAGGGCAGTTCTGATGAAATAAGAGTCGTGAAAGGACTTTGCACCTTAGAGAACCAGACAGTGGCACAGAAGCTGAGTTCTCTCTTATAAACTGGGCTGCGTGCTCTCTGGCCCTCACTTAAACACTCCTCGTGAGCTGATAAGCCAAGAATATGACTGGTAATTTACTAGGGCTAAAGTGCATGATACAGTCAAATAAGTCTCAGGGTTATTCCTCGTTGTTTTACCATTTCCTGCTTATAATGCTCTGGACTGTATTTACTTCCTCCGGTATTATCTGAACAATCTTCTTTCTGGCCAGAGCCATTAACTGCATTTGGTTACTCGCTAATCTGTTTACTCCGTAATTTACTCCCAGGCACTTTGCTGACATATTCCTGCCCTTTCAGGGCTCACAGTCTGCAACGGGAAATAGTGCATCTTTTTGAAGGCTGCGTTTCCATGAACACGCTGATCCCCCTTATACCTATCACCATCACCTTGATGGAGTACCTTGTACTTTTTAATAGCTTTGCCAAGCTGTTAATATGAAGTCTTCCAGACTAATTGTGTCTCAGTTTCTTAGTCTTCCCTTACAGACCGGGCAGACCTTGAACTCATTATCGTCCTGCCTCAGCCTCCTGAGCGCTGGGGTTGCAGGCATATGCTACCATAACTCTTTATGAAGATTTTTTAAAGTATAGACTCCCTGGTCCCATATTTGTAAGATGCTGGTCAGGTTTTTTTTTAAAAGCCTGTGCTCACTCAGAGTAGGAGCTGATTATATAGCATTTGCTGATTTCTCTAATAAACATTTCTGCTGTGGCCAAGTCCAGGTGGCCGGCCAGGGTGAGTCCCACAGAATTCCTAAAAAATTTATAACTGGTAAATCTAACAAATCAGCTCCGACACACTCTGGTTCTACCCTAGAACTAAAGAATAAAAAGGCACTAGAGACGGAGGCTGTGTTGTTGCTGCTGCTGCCGCTCTAAAAGGAAACCAGAAGGAACAAAGAGTAACTCGTTCCGTTTCTGTGTCATGCCTTAGACGTGCCAGGCCTATGAAGATGATAGGCTTGTTGGGTTTTTCCTTTTTATTTAATTTTTATTGTACTTGTTTGTTGTGTATGTTTGCAAGAGTCAGAGGACAACTTCCAGGGATGAGCCCTCTCCTTCACTGCGTAGACCCCGGCGACTGCCACACAGGTCCTGGAGATTGAACTCAGCTTGTGAAGCCTGGCAGCGAGCACCTTTGTAATGTGCTGAACCATCTCACTGGCCTGACTTAATTGATTTCAACTTATAAGTAATTAGCTAATTATCGTCCATGTATATGCTATGATGGAGGTGGACAGAAGCAGTTTGTGGCAGTCAGAGGACAACTGTTAAATATCTCCTTGCACCTTTATGAGGGTCTTGGGAATCAAACGCGGGTTTCGGGTCACCTTTATTTGCTGAGCCATCTTGCCAGTCTTGACTTTATTCTTTCTTTTTGCTTTTTTGAGGCAGGGTTTCAACTGTGCAGCCCCAGCTTTTCTGGAGCTCACTCTGTAGACCAGGCTGTCCTCAAACTCAGAGATCCACCTGCCTCTATCTCCCCAGTGCTTGGATTAAAGGTTTTGCCACCAGCACTTGGCTGACTTGTTGCATTTAAAGCCAAGGCACTGAGCTGTGGAAATGGCTCATCGGGTGGGTTAGACCTGTGGGAGCCACGGTGTTGCCCAGGGCTGTCCTCCAAGCCATGCTTGCTGTCATCCTTGGGTGCTCTGCTGGGCCAGCTCACAAAGGCCACAGCTGTGTTTGCAGACTGCTGACATCCCCTTATAGGAAGAGCGTGGAGGGTCCTGGGATCTCCTGAGTATTCAGCCACCCCTCCCAACCTGTTGCATCCAATTCTGCCCTAAATGCACATAGCCTCAAAGTCTCAGGAATGGTCAGGTGGAAAAGGACCAGGGAAGTGCTTTCTATCTACACAGCCCTGGAGAGCCATCATCTATGCTGAGGGCAGACTTTCCAGTGTGGCTACTTTAAGGTCACCCATGCTCCTGCCCATAACCCTTCATCCATTGCTCTGTAAGTAAGCTTAATAAACCAAACCATTGGTTCCCCACATGCACTCTGGGAGAGCCATGCCCCAGGTTGTTGTTGAGGCTGTAGGAGGATGCGGTAGAGTTGTTTGTTTGTTTTTGTTTTTTAATGTTTTTTTACACCGGGGAGACTGTTTCTTTTGCCTACATGTTCTGCTAGCTAGTCAGCAGAATTGGGAGAGGTGCATAAAGATAACTGTAGATTCTTTGCCGCTGCTGCTTCTTCAAGACGAGGACTCCAGTTCGTCTCCTGGAATCTGGGCTGTCCTTTAATGCATCAAGAAAGTGTAGCGTGAATGACACCTCTGCCAGCTCCAAGCCTAGCCTCCTTTTAGAACCTTGGCTGCTATGCAAGAAGCCAACCCTGAAACTACTCTTTGAGGAGGCCCAAGTCATATCAGAGATCCCTTAGGCACTCCAGTGGACATCTTCAGAGAATCCCAGCTTTACAGCCATCCAGGTTAAGACAACAGTCGTGAGAGTGGAGCTGCTTGGATCTTCATTTGCAGCCCATCTGCTGTACAGCAGCACTGAGGGGCTAGTCCTGAGTGAGCACCAGCTAAGTACTCCTTGAATCCATTTGTTACAAAGCAGTTAATAACACAACTGGCTTCATCCTCATTTTCTTTTTTTGTAAGATTTTATTTTCTTTATTATGCATACAGTGCTCTGCCTCCATGTACACCTGCAGGCCAGAAGAGGGCATCAGGTCACATTATAGATGGTTGTGAGCCACCATGTGGTTGCTGGGAATGGAACTCAGGACCTCTGGAAGAGCAGTTGGTGCTCTTAACCTCTGAGCAACCACTCCAGCCCTCATCCTCAATTTCTTTGTTTCTAGGAAATAGGCTAAGCTTTCTCTAACAAGTAAGCCAAGTGCTAGGATTGGTACCTGTATTAGGCAGAGTTTTTCAGAGATACAGAACCAACAGAAATTTCACAGGGGATGGGTGGGAGGGGAGGCAAAGGGAGGGAGAGAGAGAGAGTTTATTGCCAAGGGCAGAGACAACTGATAGATAACATCTGTCTATCTAGTTAATGGATAATCCAGTTTCTTGGCTACAGAGCTGTCATGTTAGGGGACCTAGCATTTTAGACCCATAATTGCAATACTGCTTGATAGCCTTAACCCCAAATATCTACCTTTGTCCCAGCAGTCCACAGCTACTTGGTGCTCCCCAAACCTACTAAAAAAGTTTTGATTTTTTCTGTTCTCTGTGCCTCTGCCTGAAGTAAATTTGCTCTTACCACTTGACAAAAACCTACTAGTTTCAGCCCGGTGTAAAAGTTAACTTAGGTAAAGCATTTCTCAATCCTATAGTTATTTATTCCTGTGATGCTTCTATGCTATACTGTTTATAATTTTGTTCTAGCCCAAGTGAGGCAATTTACATTTTTAATGGAACTTAGGACCTGAGTTACAATGTGAACTATGCAAGGATAAGTGACCAGTTTTGTTTGTTTGTTTGTTTGTTTTTGCCTACACATAAGACATTAGTCAGCTGTTGTTGAAGGTATGAATACACAAATGAGAGCAAGTGAATTGTCTTCTTAGTTAAAAGGAAGGCATAAGTATGTCTTCCAGATTTTAGGGTGCAGCTTCTGAAAAACAACAACAAAATTATTTCAGCTTCTTAAAGCTAAAATGTTACTAACATATAGTCCTCAGTTGCTGGAAATGCATAGCCAGTTGGTTTCAAGTGTTCACCATTAACAAGTCTATCTAGCCAGCCTCTCCGGTCACTTGATTTGCCTCGTCACCCAGTCCTATCCTGTACTGAGGGCATTGTGCTAAACAGGTGTGACTAGGCATGGCTCCTGACCTTAAAAAACCTCACAGCTTATAATAGTGAGAGATAAATGAAGAACTCGTTCATAACACAGAACAAGAACTTGGTGGTGCCACAATTAGTTGTTAGAATCAGAGGGAAACAGATGTTGCCAGGTGATATAAGAAATATTATGTCTGACATTTGAAACCAGCTTTGAAGACCAGTGAAGAATACACAGCAAGGAGAAGGACTGACCGTCCACGGTGACGTAAGAGCACAAGCAAGGCAGGGGAATGACAAATGAATGCACAGCCATGAAGCATATACCAAGTGTAACGAATTGGGGGAGGAGCTACTGCTTACACTCTGACCAGCCCATTGTTTTTCACAGCCTGTGTCTCTGCAAATGAGGCTCTTGTTATACTTTTTCCAGATGTGTCAGTTACTTTTCTCATTGCTGTCATCAGATACCTGACAGAAAGCAACTCACATATGTAAAGGGGATACCATCCATTGTGGTGGGGAGGGCGTGACAAGAGCTTGTATTGCCTGTAGTCAGGAGGGAAAGAGGGACAAATGCTGACACTCATCAGGATTTCTTCTCTTTCCTCTTATTCAGTCTTGGATCCCACCCCATGGGAGGATGCTACCCCATTTAGCTTGAGTCCTTCCTTATTAAGTATCTCTAGAAATGCTATCACAGAAAAGCCCAAAAGTGTATGTCCTGGATTATTTTAAATCCAATCAAGTAAACAATGGAAATTAACCATTACTGTGACCTATTTTTATGTGTAGGTATTAAACAGGTTAGTCAGAATGCATCAGTCTTTCAATCAACAGTTAATAGTTCCAGAATATCTTGAAGTTAAATGTACATTTTAGGATTGCCTACCATATTGTTTCGTGGTCAGTTGTTGTTGTTGTTTTTCTATCCACAAATAATCACACATTTTAAATAAAATTTGAAAATAAAATGGTGTGTGTGTGTGTGTGTATGTGTGTGGGTAATGATCATTTAATTAATTAGGTCTCTTCTGTAACAAATCGTTTTACCCACTGCAGAACTAAAAGTTATTCTACACTTTTCTCCTGGTATTTAAAAAAATATTTTGAGATTTATTTACTTCTTACTTTGAGAATGAGTGTTTTGCCTGCGTGTGTGTGTATATGTACATCCCATGTGTGCCTGGTCAAAAGAGGGTTCCAGGTGCTCTGCAACTGGAGTTTACAGATGGCTGTGAGCCACCACGTGGGTGCTGGGAATCGAACCCTGGTCCAGCGCCAAAGTAATGAGTAGTCGTAACTGGTTAGTCATCCCTCCGGCCTTCTGGCCATTTTTAATGTTCAGAACAAGTAGGTTATTTGTCATTTTTTTTTCAGTAGCAAGGTGTGATGCTATGTGACAAAGTAGGTGGTTAAATCTGATGCTTGTTAGAATAGAATAGTGTCAGCTACCTTTCAGATTCTACTATTAGAAACTGTATTGCCTGATAATTATCTGATTGAATAAGCATTGTTGCATTGAATTTTGCAGAAATAAACCTAATTGCATACTTTCTCCATTTTTAAAAAATCCATTTGCCCTAAGGCCTTCAATGGTTTAGTATACAAAGTTGCTTAATGGTTGCTTTTTTCCCCCCAAGTACTCTAAAGAAGAAGCAAATAATTCACTTGCCTAGCTCCTGTTAAGGGAGAAGGTTACTGTGTTTGTAGATATCACATTTGAAATACTTCTTTGCCTTGTTCTTTTTCTATCACAAGCATTTTCCACTCTTTCCGTGCTACCTTAAAGTGTAGAAGTCATAAATAAAGATGCAAAGGGTATCATTTTGTTGTAAGCATGAAAAGTATAAGCTTCCTTTTCTAGCTCTTCCCCACCCATCACGGGATATAAAGTCAGATTCTTAGGTTACCGACAGCTAATTAGGATGGATGGGCTCAGTGACACGCCTGTAATCCCAGCACTTGGGAAGGAGAGGCAGATGCATCTCTGTGAGTTCAAGGCCAACATGGTCTATAGAGTGAGTCCAGGAAAGCCAAGGCCACACAGAAAAACCGTGTCTCATAAAAACAAAACAAACAAAAACCCCAAAACCTGAATTCACATGATGACTTTACTACTGATTGGCTTTGTACAGGTCCTGTGAGGTGGCAGTATATAGTGAGTGACAGGGCACATGAAGTTCCTGGTCCATACAGGAACTCTGTAATGGTAGTCAGCCTCTGTAGATACCGACGATTCGAGCTATTTGTGTTTTGTAAGGAAATATTAAGGATATTTTTGCTTTAAATATTCTTTGTACAATTCTCATGAACAAAAAAAAAACCCTCCAATGAGCTGAAAATAACTTGAGTTATTTCTCTTTAGGGACACTCATTTTAGAAACGAGGGCAAACATATGGAGACAGTAACAGCCCATAAATATATATGAGAGGGTAACCTTTTTACTTAATACCAAAACCAAGCAAATTGAGACCAGAAAAAGATCTAACAGACTGGCAAAAACTGAACATCAGCAAAAATTGGTGATTCTTGGACTTAGTGCAACTCATTGAAATCCTATTCCTTACTGGTAGGAATATAATCAGCACAGTCACTTTGAAAAAAAAATGACTTGATGCTCTTTTGTAAAGTTGAATTCTTATAACTGTATAGTTTCACATGTTGGTATATATTCTGTTGAGTGGAAGGGTGTGGATAGCAATGTTATGTTGTCAAAAAAATTGTTTGCTTGTTTGTTTGTTTGTTTGTTTGTTTCGAAACAGGGTTTCTCTGTGTAGGCCTTGGTACACTGGACTCTCTTTGTAGACCAGGCTGGCCTCGAACTCACAGCAGCCTGCCTGCTTCTGCCTCCCAAGCACTGGGATTAAAGGTGTGCACCACCACACCCAGCACATTGCTGTTTTTAACAAAATCTCAATCATTCAGTTTTACCAATTCGGGATCCAGATGTTGGGATGGAAGGCTGCTAGCTTCGAGAGGCCGAGAAAGCACCCAGAAGGCCTTCTTCCTTAGCTGACATCCTTCTCCGCACTGTCTCAAAAACCCCTCAAACTCAATGCCTCTTCCTTCTACTTCCTGTGTATCTCTCTCTCTATCCTCCTAACTTCCTCTTACTCTCTATGGTTTTTTCCTTATGTCCACTCCCTGTCAACTAGCTGCTTGCTCCACCTTTTGACCCAGGGTTAACTTTATTTAATCCTGTGTACAATACTCATGCAGAAAACTCTTGGATTAAAGGTGTGTGCTAGGGCTGAGCCACACCACAACTAGAAACAGGTCTTTCAAGTAAACAACACAGTCTTGGGGTTCACAGTGTGATTAAATATCCTGCAGCAATACATACATTGTAATACAATTTGAAGCCATTAAAAAGTCAAAGTAAATGATACATTAAGAATATAAAGCTGAAAAAGAAAAAAAAAAAAAAAGACTATAAAGCTGGGGCTGGACAGATGGCTCAGAAGTTAGAAGTGGTGACTGCACTTCCTGAGGTCCTGAGTTTAATTCCTGGCAACCACATGGTGGCTCACAACCATCTATACTGGGATCTGATGCCCTCTTCTGGCCTGCAGATGTACATGCAGGCAGAGCACTGTATACACAATAATAAATAAATTGTAAATAATAATAATGATAATAATAATAATATAAAGCCTGGATGGAGATGGTGGTGCACGCCTTTAGTCCCAACACTTAGAAGGCAGAGAGATCTCGGTGAGTTTGAGGGCAGCCTGGTCTATAGAGAAAACCTTGTCGCCAAAAAAAAAAAAAAAAAAAAAATCGACACCAACAGAAAGAATATAGGCATGAGCTGGCAAGATAGCTAGGGATAAAGGGGTTTACCTGCAAGACGGATTACCTGATGGCTGGATGTGGTGGCTCACGCCTGTAACCTCAGCATGTGGGATCAGCTGAGTAGGAGGATTTCCGTGACTTAGAGGCCAGCAGGAACACACAACAAGATTGCATCTCTCAATTAAAGTGAAAAGACAAAGAATGGGTTGATAAATGGGCAGAATGAATCGATGGTGAAACAGTAAGTACAAATGCTAATGATAAAATCTAAAGAGGGGCATACAGGCTTACTTTAAGGCAGATCAACTTTTCTATGTATTTGAAATAGTCTTACAATAAAATTGAGTGGAAAATTACAAGCTTTATTATGATAGGTGCATTATGAAGTAAGACAGGAATGGAAAATAAATAAGAACACAAGAATAAATAAGACTATTCCAGCTCTTAAGTAGAATAGTGTTCAGTTTACTACTTTACCTCATTACTTAAAAAATATGAGAGGAATGTATCAGAATTTGAGAGATATCAGTAATAATAATAATGGAGCACTGTTTATTAAATTATATCCCAAAAAATTATTTCTATTGATTAAGTTCTCTGGGCATACTGTATGTCTATGTCTGTGACTCTGTCTGTGTGTGTGTGTGTATGCAAGTCCGCGCGTGTGTGTGTGTGTGTGTGTGTGTGTGTGTGTGTGTGTGTGTGCGCGTGTGCGCGCGCTGCCCATAGTTTGACCTAGGAATACTCTCCCCCATCATTTCTCCACCTTATTTTGAGGCTGGGTCCCTCTCTGAACCTGAAGCTTGCTGGTTTCCGAGACTGGCCAGCAAGTTCTAAGAATCCACGTGCCTCTGAATGCTGGGCTAAAGGATGTGTGCCACCACACTGGACCTTTTTTTGGGGGCGGGGGAAGCTTTCTAGGTTCGGTGTATTAATTCAAAAGATAGTGGGTTTTTTTTTTTTCCATTTTAACACCTTTCTTTTTGAGTTCCTAAAGATCATATATTCTGACCCTAAAGCCTATTCTTCAGCAAAGGCTGCCATGCACTAGGACCCCTGTGGCCTCCTCTAGGAATGACGTCTCCGCAGTGGACGGGGAATGAAGAAGGGGTGAATGGGGCGGCCACATAAACTACACACGTCGGTGGCTCACTGGAAACAGTGCACACATCACCTTAGATTATTTTTCTCTTACTGCTTCCGTGTTTCCCAAATTGGGCAAAAGTGATGACAGAACAAATATTAAAATTAAGAAGCAAATGTAAAGGGGAAAATCCTCATGGTGTCATTAATTCTATCATCTTTTCTCACTTTTCCACCATCAACGTTCTTGTCTCTGTGAAGGCCTATATATTATAGTGACATAACTAATTCCCAGTGTAGGCCAGGACTAGGTAAATCATAGTTTTCAACTAGGCAGAAGGGAGTATACTGTGGTTTTAATTAAAGCATCACCCTATGAGTTTCCTTGGACAACTATTTCCCTTTTGTCAGTTTTACTTTCTTAATTGATAAAGCATTTATTGAGTTTAATTTTCCATAGGACCCTATTAATTTAATATGCCACTAAATTACAGCTTTACTGTTACACAGTGTATTTATTTATAGAGTGTGTGTGTGTGTGTGTGTGTGTGTGTGTACGCATGCCACAGCAGACATGTGGAAATCAGATGACAACTTGCAAGAGTCAGTCCTTTTCTTCTGTCGTCATCTCATGCCATCAGTCTTAGGGACAAGGCCCTTTACCACTAAAGCATCTCACTAGTCCTGATTCCTTGTTTCTTATTTTACTCATTTATCCTGTTCCATGTTCTAATCTGCAATGAATATACTCTCACCAACCCTCTGAATTTTTGCTTTTATTGAAAATAGATTTTTTCTTTTTTAATAATTTATTTATTTGTATTTTACGTACATCAGTATTTTTGCCTACATGTATGTCCATGTGAGGTTATCAGATACCTGGAGCAGGAGCTATAGATACTTATGAGCTGCCATGTGGGTGCTGGGAATTGAACTCAGGACCTCTGGAGGAGTAGCTAGTCTCTCAACCGCTGAGCCATCTCTCCAGCGCTGAAAATAGATTTTTTTCTTCATACATTATAATATTCTGATCACAGTTTCCCCTCCTACTCCTCCCAGTTCGTCCCCACTTCCCCTCCCATTTGTATCCACACCCTTTCTGTCTCTTGCTAGAAAACAAACAGGCATCTAAGGAACAATATGAAAGCAAAATAGGTCAAAAAGAGGCAAAGAAAAAGTGTAAGAAATGCATATAGATGCAGAGATGCCTGCATTCACACACACAGGAATCCCATAAATACCCAAAACGAGAAGGCATAATATATACACAAAGGGCCTGGGGGGAAAGCCTTGACTTAACATTATGAGCTGTAGAACCTCCAAAGATGCAGTTGAGTTTGTTTTCTGTTGGCCATACACTGCCAGACACAGGGCCTACTAGTGAGAGTAATTTGTTTTCCCAGTGAGACTCCTTTGGAGAAAATTATTTCTTTATTTCCAAGTGGCTATCAGTTGGAGATAGTTTCTGTATTAGGGATGGAGGCCTGTGTCTGCTTTTCCATTTTGCTTTAGGACCCCATGTGGTGCAGAGCCTCGCAGGCTGTGCAGGCTGCCTCTCTCTCAGTGAGTTCATCTGGGCACCACCCTTGTTGCATTCCTTGGCGTTCTCCATCCCCTTTAAGAAGTCATGAAGGCCAGGCGTGGTGTCGCATACCTTTAATCCCAGCACTTGGGAGGCAGAGGCAGGCAGGCCTATGTGAGTTCCAGGACAGCCAGAAAAACCCTATCTCCAAACAAGAAATGTACTTAATGGGTCATTCACAGTGTCTGGACATCATAAGTGCTCAGGAAGTGGGTAGCCACTATGTGGATGGCACTGGTGGGCCATGAGCACTCGGAAGGGTCGCTCCTGTTTAGTTTGTTCTTTGTGGATGAGAATTGTAGGTCATCTTGATGATGCTTGTTGGTAGTAATATGCTGAAAGTACCATAACAATACAGAACATATTTGGTTGGTTTTCAGAGGTAATTGTTTTAATGAGTAGCGTTTTATTTTCAGTGGAATTTGTAAACTGTTGCTGATATTTCTTCCAGAAACAAATTTTAGTGTTACCAGTCTCACTTAGTACAAATCATCTTTTATGAAGAAATTTTAGTTTAAATGCAGATCAACACGATTGGCCTATCTCTGCATAAAGCTTTGTAAACTTCCATTAGTTATGAGACCATTTTAATTTTTTGCAATTTCTGTTTATACAGGAGGCCGACAGTGGGGAGGAGGAATGCCAGTCACAGCCCAGAAGGTATGTTTGTTCATTTCATCTTATAGAATATATATAGTTATGTCTTTTTAAAAATCTTTTTCAGCCCTGCTGGATTTGTTTGTTTCTGTTTTACAAGATGCTCCGCTGATACTTCCCAAACCAAAAACAAAAAACAAAAAAACCCTGCTGCTCTGTGTAGTGACTCCCACCTGTAAGTCTGCGCACTCAGGACAGCAGACCCTGTCTCGAGAGCAAACAAACAGGCATGGAGAGCTGACTCAGCAGTTCAAGAGCTTGTTGCTCTTTCAGAGACTCCAAGTTCAGTTCCCAGCACCCACACGGGCCGCTCACAACCACCTATCATAATTTCAGCTCTCCGCATCTAAGACCTTTTTCTATCCTCTATGAGCGCACGCACACACACACACGCACACACACACACACACACACACACACACACATATGCCTTTAATCCCAGCACTTGGGAGGCAGAGGCAAGCAGATGGGTTCAAATCCAGCCTGGTCTATAGAGCAAGTTCCAGGGCAGCCAAGACTACACAGAGAAACCTTGTCTCAAAAAAAATCAATCAATCATCATCATGTTCACCATCAGCAGCATTTAGACAGGGGCATGAACAATGACTCAGTGGTTAAGATCATTGACTGCTCTTGCAGAGGACCTGGATTCAATTGCCAGCACCCACATGGCAGCTCACAGCAGGCTCTAACTCCAGTCCCACGCGATCCAACACCTTCTTCTGGCCTCTGAGGGCACCAGTCACTTACATGGTGTACAGACATACATACAGACAAAAACCCATACACAGCTTTTTTAAACTAGATAAATATTGTTTTTTAAATGAATAAATGGAACCCAGTAGACCAGTTACTAATTCAGAAAGATTTCAAATGGTAGATTGTTTTTCAATGTTATGGAAGGCTGGTGTGGGCTCAGTTTTTACCAAGTGTCTTGGGGGCTGGAGATGTAGCCCAGTTGATGGAGTCCTTGCCTAGCAGGCTCACAGTCCTGGCTTTGATCCCTGCCACTGCATAAGCCGGCATTGGGGGTCTACACCTGTAATCGAAGCATTTAGGAAGTAGACATAGGATGATGAGAGGTTCAATGCCATCCTTGGGTAAATAGCTAGTTTGAGGTTATCTTATGCCACAGAGAGAGCCCCTGTCTGGAAAGCTCTAGTCATTTAAGTGTTAACCAAATTTATATCTTCTGAAGTCAATGAATGAGCAATTATGAGTGATACAGTGGATATAATAAGCATGCTTATTATAGAGACAATAACCAGATTAAGGGAGTTTTATTCAGCCATAAAGAATAAGGGACTGGAGAGATGGCTCAGTGGTTAAGAGTACTAGAGGCTCTTCCAGAGGAGCTGGGTTTGATTCCTGGCAACCACATGTGTGGCTCACAACCATCTATAAAGGAATCTGATGCCCTCTTCTGGCATGCAAGTGTACATGCAGACAGAGTACTCATACGTTAAAAAAAAAAAGAGTAAATGAATAAAATTTTTAAAAAGAATAAAATTAGGTCACTTATAGAAAAAATCCACGAACTGGAAATCTTCAAATAAGCTAGATGCCAAAAGACTGTCTCATGTTGTGTATATATAAATTCTAGATTTAAAAAACAAACCATTAAAGTAGAAGGAAGAGTGTCTGAAGAAGGGAAGTAGGGTAGAGCCAGGGACGAGAGGAAGGAGTGTGGTCAAAGAAAGTAATTTACATGTATTAACTATAAAAAACTGAGGAAGCTGTGAGTGGTGGCGCACACCTTTAATCCCAGCACTCAGGATGCAGAGGTAGGCGGATCTCTGTGAGTTCAAGGCCAGCCTGGTCTACAAAGTGAGTCCAGGATAGCCAGGGCTACACAGAGAAACCCTGTCTTAAGAGAGAGGGGGGGGGGAGACCAATTACCTTGTACAATTAATGTATGCTAAAATAAAGAAAAGGAAAGAAAAATTAATAGGTATTTGTTACTGCTTATAAAATGTAGTTCGTTTTTTTAGTAACTGAGGTTATTAGCAGCAATTTTCTTGTTGGGACGACCATATACATTTTGACTTAAAGCTCAATTTCTCATTTTCTTACAGAATAGCTGGCAGTAAAATCTCATTTTGCATATAGCTAAGAGACAGAAACTCAGTAGACATTTTTCCAAATGCATATGTAAACATTACTGTTATTAGAATTAGGAAAGCATCCAAAGCATCCTTACAGTCCCTTGTAGATCCAGTCTCAGGCTTTACAGATTGTCTTGGTGTTCACTGGAATGGTTTTCCCTCCAAAATAATTACATGGTTGTGATACAGTAAAACTCTAATATTTTATTTACATCACAACTTTCAAGTCATGAAAAGCCATAAAAACCTGCTTTAAAGTTAGTAGTAACAATTCAGTTTACATGAAAAATATCACTTGCACAAATATGAAATTAAAGAAAAACCTAGTGGTACCCATTTAAAAGTATCATAATTTACCAGTCTAATTTCCTATCCGCAGCCCTTTCCAAGCTGTTTTTAAGTTTAATAGCCTTCATCTGACTCAAAGCAAAGAAACTGTCTTCCTTATAATTAAATGTTCCTTGTAAAGGTTAAGTTCTGTGTCTTTGGCTACTGAAGATCATTCTGGCACTCTGCATCAATTACCATAAAATAAACCAACACTGAATCTTTTCATTTGACAGGACTCAACTCATCAGTCTGTATGCTCAAATACCCTAGCTAGTAGAATAAAGGTAGTCCTAAACTATTTAATTTGGTTTTTTTTTTTTTTTAATTTATTTTTTTAGGCCGGGTGCTGTTGGTGGCATATGCCTTTAATCCCAACACTCAGGTGGCAGAGGTAGGTGGAGCTTTGTAAGTGTGAGGCCAACCTGGTCTACAGAGAAAGTTCCAAGACAGCCAAAGCTACACAGAGAAACCCTGTCTCATAAAAACAAAAACTAAAACAAAGTATTTTATTTTAGATGTTTAAAATGCTTTTCCTGCGTGTGTGTAGGTGTACCGTGAGGGCGCTGAACCACTGAAACTAGAGCTACAGGTCTTCGTGAGCCGCCCTGTGGGCGCTGGGAGCTGAACCTGGGGCCTTTGCCAGAGCAACAAGTGCTCTTAACCACGGCTTCATTTCTGCAGCTCCAAAGTATTTTTAATGCCTTAATAATCTATTAATTAAATGCATGTGTTAAGAAAGCCATGAGTTAAACTTAATCTACCAATGTGATTTTACAAAACTAGATGCCTATAAAACCCTGTGGGCAGGCCAGGGATGTGGCTTAGTTGTACAGTACTTGCCTAGGATACTTTGGGTTTGGTCACCAACACTGCATAAACTGCGCGTGGTGGCACACACCTGTGTTTCCAGCATGGGAACTCGCCCACTCTTTTCTTTTCTTTTTGACAAGATCTTATGTATAGACCTGGTGTCCTGGAGCTCAGTTCTTGATGCTCTTCTAGAAGACCCAAGTTTGGCTCCCAGCGCGCGTGCACACGCACGCACACACACCACAATTTAAAATTAAAAGAACATCCAAATAACATCAAAATCAGATGTAAGAAAAAGTGTGATTCATATTGAATCCAAACTATGATTTTTCTAGAACAAGATAAGCTGTAAACTTCAAAAATACCAAAGCGAGTAGACAGTATATAGATAAACACATTTCTAAAAGGACACTCAGAAGGAAGTTAGGAGTAACTAGGCCCAGGAATATCCAGAACAGCAAGACAAGTTCCATTAGATCTCTCTCTCTCTCTCTCTCTCTCTCTCTCTCTCTCTCTCTCTCTGTCTTTCTCTCTCTCTCTCTCTCTCTCTCTCTGTCTCTCTGTGTGTGTGTGTGTGTGTCTGTCTGTCTGTCTGTCTGTCTGTCTTTCATAGGTCTTACTGTGTAGCTCTGGCAGGCCTAGAACTAATAGATCGACCTGCCTCTGCCTCCTGGGACCTGTGACTAAAGGTGTGCACCACCAGGCCTGGCTAAGCCTTCTTTCTCTTTTTTATAGAAGGCTTCACTGTGTGACCCTAGATGGCCTGGAATTCCCTTTGCAGACCAAGCTGGCAGAGATCTGCCTACATCTGCTTTCCAACGCGCTTTACATTTATTTTTTTTAACTTCATATAACTATGCTAACATCGTTTCCCCTTCCCCCTACACCCTCATTTTCTCTCTGAAATTCATGGCCTCTTTTTCATTATTATTTTTACATATGTATGCGTGTGTGTGTGTGTGTGTGCTGTGTGTGTGTGTGTGTATGCGTGTGTGTGCTGTGTGTGTGTCCTGTTGAATCAATGCAGTGTTGTTTCTATGTATATGTTTTAGGGGCTAATCACTTAATATTGAATGTCAGTCAGGAGGCTCATCTCTAGGGGAGTCTAATTCTTGCTTCCTCAGCAGCCAGTGGTTGCCTGGAGCTCTTCATCTCCTGATGAGGCCCAACGAGGTTGCGTCCCAGCACACTAGCATGTCAGTTGACGTTGTCATTGTTCAAGTCTTCCTTAGGCAGCCATATTTCTGATATTTCATGGGTAGCTTCCCTGTCATATTACAGAAGACACAACCTCATAGGAGACTTTCTGGTCCTCTGACTCTTACAGTCTTTTCACTTCCTCTTCTGAGATGGTCCCTGAGCCTTAGGTATAGGGACTGTGTTATAGATACATCAGCTGAAGCTGGGTACCCATCGTCTTCTTCTCTGCATTTTGACCAGCTGTAGCTTTTCTTTAATAGCCTCTGTGTGCTTCACAAAGCTTCCTTGATAAAGGGCAGGTGGGAGGTGCATTTATCTGTGGGCATAAGGATATTTAGAATGCAGTTAAGAGTTGTGCTGGTTTAAGAGCGTGACAATAGTAAGTCCTCCTCTAAGATCCTGGACCTCAGTAGCCACGGGAAGTTGACTGTGTTTCCAGTACCAACCAAGAGCCCATACTGTTGAGTGGGCCTTAAGCTCTATCAGACAGTTGGCTACCACCCAGATCTAAGTGCTACTGTTACACTTTTTGGGCTCTCTTACTGTGCTAGTCATTATATGGTTCATATGTCATAGCTGGGTAGCACTCCTGATTGCTTTCCTTCCTCGGCCTCTCACATAGCACCTCCAGTACCATGAAAGCTAGTCCTCAGGAGGAGGATTTGTGTTACGTCTAGCTCAAGTCATGTGTGTGGGACTTACCTCCAACTTCTGGGAGGGAACCAAGAGCAACAGCAATAGCCTGCATTGTTTTGGGGGTCTCTTGACTCACCTAACTAGCAACTAGAAAGGAAGTTTCTCATGCCTGATACTGGGGTTTTGTTAGATAGTCTTTGACATAACTTCATTTAAACTATATAGTCCGTTCATTGCATTCCATTTTCTGGTGTCTTTAATCCCAGATGTAAGTATTTCTGCTTGCAAATAAATCCCTTCTCTATCGTGGCTTCTGCTGAAGTACACAAACATATTAACCTTAAATCAGTGTTCAGCTACACCCCTGGTAGTGTCTCCCAATATTCACGGGTATAATGTATATGTGTGTGCATGTATGTATATATGCAGGATAAGAACTAATCTTTAGGGTCTGGAAATAATGGAATGGCTCAGAGGTTAAGCATTTATACTGAGCCGGGCGTGGTGGCGCACACCTTTAATCCTAGCACTCGGGAGGCAGAGGCAGGTAGATCACTGTGAGTTCGAGGCCAGCCTAGTCTACAAAGCAAGTCCAGGACAGCCAAGAAAACAGAGAGAAACCCTGTCTCAGGAAAAAAAAAAAAAAAAAAAAAAGAATTTGTACTGGAAAAAAAAGTTTATACTGGTCTTCCAGAGGATCCAAGTTCAGATACAAAGTTACTGTTATTAATGGCCCTTATTCAATTTAGGGCCCTATCAGAATAGTCTTTTCCATCTGCACATCTGCTAATTTTCTGCTCAGAATGTATTTGTATAGTCTTTGAAGTGGAAATATTCTCTTTTTTATGCATTCCCTTCCCACTATTCTTGCTAACTTCTAATGTCTATTATTCTATTCTTTATTTCTATGAGGTGAACTTTTTTTAGCTTCTACATATATGAGAAAATACAGTATTCGTCTTTTGGTGCCTGCCTTATTCTCTTAACATAATATCCCCCTTTTTCCATAGTGTTGTGGAAAGAGAAGGAAATGTGGCATGCCTCAATGTGAGTAAGCCTTGAAGACATTATGCTAAGTATAATAGTGACCACAAGAGAAAGTCTGTGTTATTCTACTCACTCAAAGTCCTGAAAGTAATCAAATTCATAGTGTTAGAAAGGAGAGCAATGATTATGAGAAGCTGGGGGTGGGGGTTACCGTAGGAAGTTATTATTGAGTGTGTGATAGAGCTGGAGCTTGAAAATGAAAGGAATTGTGAAACAGAGGGTGGCAAGAGCTGCACAGCATACAGTGTGTGTGTGTGTGTGTGTGTGTGTGTGTGTGTGTGAGAGAGAGAGAGAGAGAGAGGGAGGGAGAGAGAGAGAGAGAGAGAGAGAAGACGAATGTTTATTCTTTCAGTTAATAGGTTTTCCCGCTTATCTCTTTGGACTTTGTTTTGTTGTTTTTATGACAGGGCTTCATGTAGACCATCCTATTTTCAAACAAGCTAGGTAGCAGACGAGCCCTTGTCCTGTGGTCCTCTGCCTCCACCTCCCAAATGCTGAGGGTATAGTCACACACTGCCGTGCCTTGAACACACAGTGCTGGGGCTAGCAGTCAGGTGTTCACGCACGTGAGGCAGTTACTCTCCCATCTGAACTCAGTGCAGAAAGCGTTCTAAATAAGGTCGGGGGGGGGGGGGGAGGCTGGCAGCACCATAGGTATGAAGGGATGAGAGAAAAACTATTCAGGAATCTATTGCAATACTTCAAGTAAGTCCTCGTCTGAGAGCAGCAGAAGGACAGGGACTGTTTGCGCGCCACAGCAATCAGCAGTCGGCGCTGAGTAAGAATGTATGCATCTTTTCTATAAATAGTAAACATGAGAATGACTTTTATGAGAAGATACAACAGAAAGCTCACCTTTGGGCAGGGAAACGTGTAAGTAGAAAGAGCTTGGTGACAGCTAAAACATGTAGGACCTGTGGGTGTAGACCTGCCTAATACCCACAAGGTCTTGTTTCAGCCAGGCCCTCCTCGCGTCCTGTACACAGACCGTTTCACAGTGAGGCTGAGCTACTAATTCTTTCAATTCCTTAAGAGCTCTACTGTGTAGCTCACCGTGCTTTCCTTGTCTCAGATTTGCTCCTTATTTTCTTTTTAGTTTGAGATGCAACTTCATTTAATAGCAGCCCATTTGCCAAGATGACTTCTCTGTGGATTTTAAGTATGGTGACACTAAATGCCCATTTGTCATCTGTAGAGACTACAGATGCATTTTGTCTGCATACAGCTCCAGTTAAAAACATATTAACTTAAAGAGTGACTATTATATTTAAATTTAAAAAGAGAGAGAAATAGGAAGAGGGAGAAAGGAAAACCCCAGTGTAAATATGAACTGGCATTTTAATCCTAACTTTTAATTGTTTTATTTTGAAATAATCTCTTAATAAGAAAAAAGTTACAAATATATATATAGTGCAGGAAGCTTATATTCCTGACCGGTTAAGGTGCTTTGTCCACCTCTTTTCTGCTTTGTAAAGGAAACAACAGTGCTGTTAGCTTTTCATAGAGAAGCCATATGTTTCCTGGGCTTCCTCTAACAGGGTGATAGGGAGATGGTGGGGCGGGTGGGTGGGTAGATATATCACCTATGAGAAGTGAAAACACATATATAAGAGACTGAGGCCTTCTGAAGGTGGTCTGTCCTGCTGAGGCCACTCCTGTCCTCTTTAGCAATGCTTGGGTATGGCCACCAGGGGGTATCTTGAGCCGCCTCCCTCGTCCTCTCAAGCACCTAGGGTGCTGCAGAGGCGGTAAGTGCATTTTTGAAGACTCTTTTCTTAGCTGCTTAAGAGCCGAAGGAATTTTTGATGAAGGAATTTTGTTTCAGGAGGGATTTGCTACTCCTTTTCACCTGGCATGTTCTACATTGTAGTGGACTGTCTTGTTACCATTGTTGGTAGGAATCGTGTACTCCAAAGTAAAATGATGAGGAGCAGAATTGGGGCCTTAGCCCTTTTCACAATGCAGATCATCTGAACACCCCACTATTCAGGTCTCAGTGAGGAACAGTAGGGCAGTAGAACAAATGATCTCAATGTTAATGCCAGGGACGGTGGGCAGAGGCACCAGTCTCACCAGTCATAATAGACGAAAGAGTTGCTTTCAGGACGAGAGAACAGTAGCTGACAATCAAGGACTCTCTGTGCCATAGTTCATGCCCACTTGAGAGGCTAACGCAGGCAGAGGCCTGAGCCCTGAGGTTTACCGCCAGCATGCTTAGCAGAGAGCCTATCTGCCTGAAGAGAAACAACAGAATTCTCAAACAATTGAAATAATATGGTTACTACTTGTCCCCTCACTCCTTGCAAGAGGAATAATCGGCAGGGGAGGCTCTGGCCTCTGCAACACCCTGCTGGTTGAGTAGTAAAATCAGCCGGTAACTGATTGTGGAGAGAACTGTTCATAATGAAATCGAAGTTTTCTACAAAATTCAAATCTTCTATGGATAAAGGTTGATTCTCTTTCTAGCCTTACTCTGTAGAATGGTCTAGGCAGCATCTCGTTATTTTGACTCAATACACATTATTAGTAAGTTTTTACTTGTTTGCCTCTAAATTTACTTATCTGGGGAAAGGGAATCCCACAGTGTGCATATGGAGGTCAGAGACTTGGTTCTCTCCTTCCATTACGTGAGTCCCAGGGATCAAACTCAGGTTGTCAAACTTGGTAGCAGTCACCTTTACTTGCTGAGACATTTAATGGCCTTCCTTATAAAGTGTTCTCTGTGTCTCTGTCTCTGTCTGTCTGTCTGTCTCTGTCTCTGTGTCTCTTCTGACCCCCACCCCCGGTCTCTCTGCTGCTGTTTTGTTTTGAAACACGGTCGGTCTCTCTACATAGCTCTGGCTGTCCTGGAACTCGCTTCTATCGGCTGCTCTTGAATTCAGAGATCTGCCTGCCTCTGCCTCCCAAGTGTTGGGATTAAAGACTTGAGCCAGCATGCCTGGATCAAAAGTCTGTCTTTAAATAGGAAAGTCCAGTGGTCAAAAATGTAGAAGGCATTTCCCTGAAAGAAAGAAGGAGCTCGATGCTATCAGGTTGCAAGCTCTGATACCTGGGGCTGGAAGGATGGCCCAGCTTTCCCAGAGGTCCTGAGTTCAAATCCCAGCCATGTGGGTACATGGCAGCTCCTATCATTTATAACTATAGCCCCATGGGACCTAATACCCTTCTGTAGTGTGCAGACAACACAGCGTGTGTGTGTGTGTGTGTGTGTGTGTGTGTGTGTGTGTGTGTCTGCTTGTTTTGTGATAGTGTGGATTAGATTGTACATACTAGGTAAATATTCTGCCACTGAGCAACACTCTGAGTTAATCCTCTAAAAAAAGACTAGGTATAAAAAAGACTGGTCACCTACCCACTTCTCTGAGACATCCAGCTAATGATGCAGGTGCATTTCAGCTCTGTAGGCTACAGTTTCTTATTTTAGTATCTTCCTACCCTACCCAGATTGGAAGACCACAATGTGGGCTTCAGAGTTATTGAAGCCAGCTTCATACAGGTAGTGGATAAACCAACCAGGTAGTAGATAACATCATCAGTAACTAACTGTTTCACTTCGTGGTGGGTCTGCACAGCTCAGCTGTAGTGTTATCACAGTAGTGGGCATGGAAAGCCTTTTTATATGGCTGTTTATGGCCACCGCCTTTGTTGAACCATTTGGGATTAATGATGAATCTTTTGAGCTAAGACTACACAATGGAGCAAGCCTCATAGCAGTGGGGAAAATATTTTTCTCGGGGACAATGAGATGGCTCAGTAAGGAAAGGTGCTGCTGCCAAGCATAACAACCCGAGTTCAATCCCTGGGACCCACATGATGGAAAAGGAAACCGGCTCCCACGTTGTTCTCTGACTTCCACCTGTGTGCCGTGTCTTGTGCCCTCCCCCAATGCATTACACAAACTGAAAATGTAATTTAAAAATTAAATCTCTTCCCCATGTGTTTGGGGAATGTTTTTGTTGTTACTTGTTTGTAGGGTTAGGAGGTGGGAGCAGAGTCTCACTGTGAGTCCTGGCTATGCTGGAACTCACTATGTAGAGTAAGATGGCCTCAAACTCAGAGATTCTCTGCTTCTGCCTCCCCGTGCTGGATGAAAGGCTACCAGATCCTGTTTATAAAAAGATCTTGAGAGACAATCTGCTCTCCTAGGAAAGGCGCATTCCAAGGGTGTCTCACTTTAGATAGATAACCAAACTATGGCACACTCAAGGAGAATCCTCAACAGCATCCTTATGTACATTCTACCTGAAAAGAGCTAATTCTGGGAGGTTGCTGAGCTTTGTGGGGCAGTGTTTGCTGAGTCCAGCAGCACCTCCCTCAGTGCTGAACCAGCCTCAAGCCTCAGGGGCAGGGGCTGCAGTGCTTGAGGAGAGCCTGCGGAACTCTGCCAGGCTGAGCTGGGAGGCATCCGGGGAGTGGGTGGCTTCTGAAAACTGGTGGGGATGTGAGGTCCTGCCCTCTGTCATTCCCTTAACAGGGCTTCTGCAGCATTTTAAGGTTTTGATACTGACTTGTGGTGCTAGGACTTTACCAGTGAGCCAGATCATTACCCTGGGGTAAGGCCCTGCCCTGCAGACAAGACAAATGAGCCAAAGAAACCCAGGAATTGAATTTGAGTTCATGAGCCAGAGCAGGAGAGGAGTTTCTCATATATATATATAAACAAACAAAATATGTACAGTTGTATGTTACCAAAAAAGACACAGTCACAGGGCCCCAGGGTAGTCCTGCTCACTGATGAAAAGGTTCTAGTGTATTTGCCGTTAATGTTTTTCTTCTTCTTATAGACCCATTGAATATTAATTTGGTGGAAATATAGCAATGAGCATAGTACTCAGGAGGTTGAGGCAGAAGGATTGCAAGTTGGAGACCAGCCTAGCATAGCAAGACATTGTCTTTTAAAAAGAAAAGGGAAAAAAAGAGAGAGCAAGCAGTGAAAAGTTCAAATAATTCACATCTCTCATTCAGCAAAGACTTCCCCATTTTCATTTTAGGATGCTAGCATCTACCTTTTTTTTTTCCCCCAAAGTCCAGACTAACCCCTAGCAATTAATAGAATAGGCACATATTATTAAATCGTTAAAGTGAATGAACTTATGGATTGAAATTGTCTTAGGGTTTCTATTGCTGTGATAAAATACCATAACCAGAATCAGCTTGGAGAGGAAAGGGTTCACCTCATCCTACAGCTTGTAGTCCACCATGCAGGGAAGTCAGAGCTGGAACTCTCAAGGAAGGAACTGCTGCGGGGTCACGGAGGATCGCTGCTCGGTTTGTTTTCTCATACACCCAGTACCACATGCCCTCCCACAGCAAACATGGAGAAAAGGCGCCATAGCCTTGCCTATAAGCCAATCTTGTTTTGTTTTGTTTTTTGAGACTGGGTTTCTCTGTGTAGCCCTGACTGTCCTGGACTCACTTTGTAGACCAGGCTGGCCTCGAACTCACAGAGATCCGCCTGCCTCTGCTGGGATATAGGTCAGTCTTATAGAGGCATTTTCTCAACTGAGGCTCCCTCCTTTTAGATGACTCATTTGTGTCAAGTTGACAAAAAACAAAAGTCAAAACAAAATAAAATAAAATAAACTACAAAAACTAGCCAGTACAGAAACTAGAGAGGTTTTGGGCCGGGTTTGTTTGTTTGTTTTTTAAAGTACCTTATAACTTTAAAGGTAACTCATCAAGGGTTGGAGAGATGGCTCAGAGGTTAAGAGCTTAGTTCTCAGCATCATATCAGGTGGTTCACAACTACCTCCAGCTCTGGGCGGAGCCATTACCTCTAGCCCCAGTGGGCACTGGTGTGCAAACACATACAAACACATACACACAATTAAAACTATGAAAAATGAGAAAAAACATTTTAAGACGGCAATTCACTACAATCTGATTAACTTTTGTACTTTCTTTTAGGTTTGTTTGTACATGAGGCTCACTGTTGCCCTGGCTAGTCTTGAACTCTTTGTCAAGTGATTCTAGTCCCAGCCTCCAGGGGACAAGGTTCATGCCATCGTGCCTAGATAGGTGGTTACCTTCCTATAGTTCTGTCACCCTCTCTCAGGAGGTTGATTAAAAGGTAACTTTCAGAAGCTGCATACAGTAAGAACCAAGGATTTATCCAGCCTTTGTAATGACTTCTCTGTCCTCTTATCACAACTCTGAATAAAACTCTCACCTTCCAGCAAGAAGCCTCAGGGCTCTTTTAAAAGTTAATACATTTTTCCTGTTGTTCTCTTTAAGTTATTTGCTTTGGATGAAAGAGTGGGAGGCTCTTAGGGAAGGTTTGCTGTGAACACTTAACTCAGCACTGCTAAGTTCAGTGAAAGGTCAGGTGTTTGCTCTCTTCCAGCAGCCTTCAGTTTGTAGGTTATAAACACCTAATATTCATGATCTTTCTTACTTACCCCACAAAATATAAACGCACAGCTAAGCATGTACTTCAGTAAGAAAAAGGATATGTGCTTATTATGTATATATGCCCTTTTTATATGTGGGTTTAAAATGTTCAAAGGAATTAGCCATTCCAGAAAAAAAATCCTATAAATTACCAGCATGCCAGCATTTTCACATCCTATTAACATTCAGATTTAACTGTTTTAAAACAATGAGTGAACCATCTGATGGAATGAGATATGAAATTAAATAAATAACATTTAATAAAATTAAGCTGTGGAATATTAGTATACATTGTAGAATATTGTTTTATTTTTAAGATTTATTTGTTTTGCTTTCATGTATGCCTGCAGGCCAGAAGAGGGCATCAGCTCTCATTATAGATGATTGTGAGACACCATGTGGTTGCTGGGAATTGAACTCAGGACCTTTGGAAGAGCAGCCAATGCTCTTAACCTCCAGCCCCAGACTATTGTTTTGTTTTGATTTTTTTTAAGTCAAAATATTTACCATATTTCCATCATATCTGTAGAAAACAGGATTTCTGAAAAATCAAAAGATTTCCCAGGCAAAAAACAGCATCTGCTCTTTAAATTAGGATTAAAAAGAAAATATATATAAATTATGGGTATTTTCTTTTATAGGACCTCATTTAAAAATTGTTATTGTAGTAGCATTTGCAGGATGAAAATTCAGTCCTCTTGCCCTTCCTGTCTATTTAGTTCAGGTTACCATTGCTGTGAGGAAGCAGCACGACTTAAAAAGGTTAGGGAGGAAAAGGCTTGTTTGGCTTACGCTTCCATGTCCATAGTCCATCACTAAAGGAAGTCAGGACAGGAACTCAAACAATGAGAGAACCTGGAAACAGGTGATGCAGAGGCCATAGATGGGTGCTGATTGGTGGCTTGCTCTCTCTCCATGCTGTGCTCAGTTCTTACGGAACCCAGGCCCAGCAGCCCAGGGATGACCCCACCCACGATGGGCTGGGCCCTCCCACATCAATCACTTAAAATATTCTACAGGTTTGTGGAGAGCCCAATCTTTTAGAGGCATTTCTCCATTGGAGTTCTTCTCAGATGACTGTGGCCTGTGACATAAAATTAGCCAGCACACTATCTAATTAGGTAAGATTCCAAACCTACAAGTGTTGTTGTTTTTTTATGCATACAAAGAAGTCATCACAGAAAAGCTGCATGCCCAGCAGTGTCATCATTACACAGTCATAGGCAGTGTAGATGAAAGACCAATGAACAAACACCAGACTATCGCTCTGTCTGACCTCAGCTGTGTCAGCCACATAGCCCGCATTTGTAAATGATAACATCTGCACATCTACCCTCATAGGGTCTCTGTGAGGTTAGCATAGACATAGGAGGGCAACAGTCAGAATGCAATGTGAATAAAGTATGAAAAATTTTAAAAGGAAAAAATAAATGAAACTTTAATAAATAATAAGCACCAAATATCAAGTTGGAAGTAAGGTGGTGCTACTTTTACTATGTGTCTGAATTGTTTTCCATTTTGATAGTTAGCATCCCAGTCTCTGTAGCTTTGAGCTGTGGCTGAACCTCTTTATTTCATAAGATGCTAAGACCATTTACTAAGGAAAAGCAAGAAAACAAATTGTGACACTTCAGATCCTAAAGTATTAAATATTTAGTAAGAATATTGCATTAAACTAGAAATGAAAACTTCATATTTCTGGGTCAGTAGGTCCAATCTGTCTTAACCTAGGTTATTACTGAAAATGACAGTCATTTGATGCCATTTGGAAAGGTTTGTTTAAAAGAACTGATCGTGACTCATTCATTCAGAGGATATTTACTATGAAAAGATTCATGACTTGATCTGTTACTACTATTCCACAAAGTAGTTTCTCTGAGGCAGAGAAACATATTAATAAACGTAACTGCCAGACTATTCTAGAGTTCAGTTTTCCTGAGAATTTCCTCCAGCTAAGCAGCCATATGGAGAGAGGAAAAAAAGGACTGTTACCCATTACCTAGCCCAGCCCTAAAACAGCTGTTCTGTTGAGATGCCAAACAAAGGGCAGACAATCCAGAAGCTCTCTGAAGCGCATACTTGTTTGTAACCTACTTGTGCTCCTACTCTCCCAGACGCCTGCCTCCCCTTTCTCAGCACTCCCAACACGGCTGGTAGACATCCTTGTTGGTTTTGTCATTAAAATTGTGTAAGAGCAAGGGCACTCTCTGTCCGGTTCTTGACTATGTCCTTGAATTTGGGCCCCTAGAACAAAAATCCACAGCTCTCATCTGTTTTTAGACTTTGGAAAATAGGCTTTAAGCTTCTTTGAGCACCTTGCCTCACAACAGAATAAAAATATTTTATCAGGTGAGACATGAAGTCAAACTACCTATACTTTTAATTGTATTTATTTGTCTGTTTGTGTATTTTGACGCAGGGTCTCTCTATGTAGCCCTGGCTATCTGGACTGGAACTCACAGAGATCCGTCTGCTTCTGCCTACTGCTGGAATTAAAGGCATGTGCCACCATGCCCAGCCATTCCTTTTTAAAAAAAAAATCATATTATGGGGACTGGAGAGATGGCTGAACAGTTATAATATATACTATTTCAGAGGACCCAGGTTCAGTTCCCAGCACCCACGCCCAGCCAACAACCACCTAAACTCCACAGGCCCCCACATGTGGCATTGACTTACACACACACACACACACACACACACACACACACACACAAGTGAATAAATGAATAAATAAGGATGTTTAGCACTGTGTGTATAATGTGGGTGTGAGTGTGCACATGTATGTATTAGAGGGAAACGTTGTGGACACCATCTTTCCGTCCACCTCTTATGTGGGCTCCAGGGATGGAACTCAGGTTGTCAGCCTTGAGTGACAAGTGCTTTACCTGCTAAGCTATCTCACTGGCCCTGTATTATTTATTTTTGCAATTATAAAAGAAATTCTTCCAAAACTAGGATAGCCCCATGTCTGCTCCATGACTCATAACCCTCTGCCTCTATCTCCTAAGGGCTGCAATTACAGGCATGTGCCACCATGAACCTTGACAATGTTTTACCCAGGCACCTTGGGGTAATGCTAAGAAAGGGAGCAACACCCTGCAGGTACAAACTTGCTATTTATGAGAACATAGAGTATTTGGTGGGCTGTTTCTTCATCTGCCTCACCTCTCCCAGATTCACTATGAGCTATGTTTCATATATAATTATATATTCTTTCTCTACCATAACACAATACATAGCAGAGATGGCACTCATCTGATACAATTTTGTTTACCTATCTATAAGGCATGAAAGAAAAAATATATATCCAAATACAAATTTATGTTTGAAAGACTCTTTGAAAGCCCAGTTTTAAAGGTTCAATATAAGAAATTCAATATTCTATGTTCTAGATGTCTCTTTTTATTACTAGAGGATTGCTTTGTAAATTCTCTCATGTCTGTATGAAACTACATACAGCACTGTATTGTATATGTATAATATATGTTATAAAAAGCCGTCCTTCCTTTAGAGTAAAGGGGAGAGAATAGCTTTAGGGAAAATATGAGTACTCGTTGTTTCCACTTGTCTGTTTTTAAGGTTTGAATTCTTGTGGAGTTAGGAGCTTGCTGTTTGTATATGCCATCACTCTGGCGATGCTGCCCAGTGCAGTGGCTTGCATCAGAATGTCCTCCGTGCACTCAGAGGTTTGAATACTAGTCCTTAATTAGGGGCACTGTTTGGGTGGGTTTAGGAGGTGTGGCCTTGCTGTGTCTCACTATGTTTGGATATGCTTTATGTTTGAAAGAATCTTGAAAGCCCTGTTTCAAAGATTATCATAGGCCTATCCCTGGAGGCCAGCTTGAGGGTTAAAAGCCTCCTCCATCCTTCCAGACTGCCACACAAGATGAAAGGCTTCAGCTCCTGCTCCAGCCCTAGTGCCTGCTGCTTGCTGCCACGGCTGCTGCCATCACAGACCCTTATCCCTCAGGAACTATTACGCCAAATAAGCCCTTCCTTCTACAAGTTGGTCATGTTGTTTTCTCACAGAAATAGGAGAGTAATACACTCAAGATCACCCATTATCAGCACAAAGCTGTGGTGATGCAGGAGCCACAGAAATAAGCAAGTTCCTTTATGTAATCTGAAGAGAAACCAGAGTAAAGTGGGGTGTGTGTGTGTGTGTGTGTGTGTGTGTGTGTGTGTGTGTGTGTGTGTGCGCGTGTGTGCGCGCACGTGCACTCACATGCATGAGTTTTAGGGGACCTCGTGTGAGCTGGAAACCATACTTGGGTCCTCTGCAAGAGCAGCACATGCTCCTAACTGTTGAGCCATCTTTTCTCCAGACCTTAAGGTCCCTTTAGGCAGAGACTTTATGTTTACAAAGAAAGCTTATTTTCCAGCCCAAATATAAAATACCTGTTTGCTTTTGCTCCCCTCCCTTAAGAGATGGAGCTTTTTTTCTTTTTTTTCTTTTTTTAAAGATTTATTTAAGTATACAGTGTTTTACCTTCATGTATGCCTGCCCACCAGAAGAGGGCGCCAGACCTCACTGTAGGTGGTTGTGAGCCACCATATGGTTCCTGGGAATTGAACTCAGGACCTTTGGAAGAGCAGCCAGGGCTCTTAACCTCTGAGCCATCTCTCCAGCCTGGAGTTTCTTTTTCAAAAAAACTTTTGCCAGGTGTATTCCGTTGATCCCAGCATTCAGAAGGCAGAGACAGATGGATCTCTGTGAGTTTGAGACCAGTCTGATTTACACACCGAGCTGCAGGCCAGCCAGGGTTGCGTAGTAAGACCCTGTTTCAAAAAAAAAAAAACAAAAAACAGCTAAATGCTAAATGTGTGCCTAAGTGTCACTTTGTATTAAATTAAACTATAAAGAGCTTCTGCACAAAGGTTGTAGGGAGCTGTGTTTTTATTACAATTTAATTGTTTAACCATCTACCTCTGTCCTAGTGTTATCTAGAATACATGTAAGCAGAAAACAACTTTATTTAATTGTCATTCATTCATTTCCAGCTAAATAGTTCGCTAAGTTCTCACTCAAGGCCTAAACTCTATTTTCTGTGATGTGAAAAGAGCTATATGTCTTGCAGTAACCACTACATTTCACCACGGGCTTGATTTTTTAGTTATTCCATCATGTCTTCATCCTTGTTCAGTTTTTTAAAATGAGTTTGAACACAGTTACACTAATTTTAACAGGTAAATAAAAATAAATAACAAAAACTCTAAAAGTTTTTGTGAAGGGTAAGCACACTGGCACACAGCCACAGTTGCAATTACTCAAGAAAATAGGCACAAGGGTCACTGGGGCCTAACAGCTGAGGCCAGCGTTACCAGCACAGGGAGACCCTCGTTCAATACAGTGTCATGGTTAAGAACTGCATGGGGCTGGAGAGACGGGTCAGGCAGAGGGCCTGGGTTCAGTTCCCATCAACCACACGGCAGTAAACACTGTCTGTACCTCAAGTTCCAGGGGTCCCACGCCCTTATTCAGCATACTTTCAGGCAAAACACCAATGCACATGAAATAAAAATGAATGAATCGTTTTTAAAGAGTAAAAAAAAGAACTATGTTGAGGAGAAATGGCTCAGCAGTTAAGAGCACTTGCTGCTTTCCCAGTGGGCCAGAGTCTGGTTCCCAGTACCCTCAACAGAAGGCTCACAATGTCCATAACTCCAGCTCCAGAGGATCCAGTGCCTCTAGCTTCTGCAGACATTTCACTTTATGTGCATATACCCGCATGCAGGCACACACCTATACATATTTTAAAATAATAAAAATAAATCTTATAAAATTGTGTTGACAATAATAGCTCTCATTTCCCAACGTGAAGTTACTATTTTTAACTCAACACAATCTCTTCCTTTGAAAGCATTCTTTTTTATTTGTTTTGTTTTGGAGGATATTTTTGGTTTTGTTTCTTGGAGGGAACAAGGTCCTGCTGTGTATCTCTGACTGGCCTGGAACACTCCTTGTAAACCAGGCTGACCTCAAATTCACAGTTCTGGGATTACAAGCATGTGCCACTATACCCTGCAACTACTGTTCGAAAGCCCAAGTGTTGTATCAGCATTCGACCTTGGTTTTCTCTAAATTAGTTTACCTATGAGAATTCCAATTGTAAAATGTAATTACTATTAAATTAGATTGCTGAAGTGTAAAGTACTTTATAAACAAATAATAAAAAATTTAATCCCCAGTAATGTGGTTGCTTTAAGATGCCACTAAAACAGAAGTGCTCCTTTGGCTTCTACTTAAGGTATAAATAGTAAACAAATATGAAAATATTTAAAATAGTAAAGTAATATTGTACAAATGATTTATTTATAATTCCCACCTCACTGTGCTGGGTTGTTATTTGGGTGGGGGGTTAGTTTGATTACAAGGTCCTACTATACAGCTTTGATTGGCCATCGTCTCAGTTTTATCATCCCCTGTAAATCCTTCTAAGTTAATTGCAGTTGAATGCTGAGCTGCAACTGACAAACAGAACAAGAATGACTTACTCAGGGTTCCACTGCTGTGAAGAGACACCATGGCCACGACAGCTCTTATAAAGGAAAACATTTCATTGCGGCTGGCTCACAGTTTCCGAGGCATAGTCCATTATCATCATGGTAGGAAGCGTGGCAGCAGGCAGACATGGTGCTGGAGAAGGAGCTGAGAGCTCTACGTCTGGATCTTCAGGCAGCAGAGGGGGACTCTGTCAAAGAACTCAACTAGAGCATAGGAGACTCAAAGCCCACCCCCACAGTGACACACTTCCTCCAACAAAGTCACACCTCCTAATAGTGCCACTCCCATGGGCCATGAGTCTGTGGGGGCCAAACCCATTCAAACCACCACAAAGTCAAAGACATTCTTTATTAATTAAAAAAAAACTACTGTGTATTACACAAGCAATAAATAAAATACTTATTAGGGATGCTCATGAGCCATAAACCATTTTCCAGTATTGGGTTTTATCATTATTATGAATTTTTTTAAAGGCTAGTAAAATAAAAGATAGAATAACTTCTTCCCAAGGAATGACTGTGAAGATGAATCTTGGAGGAACTACGCTTTTCCTTTTTTGTTTATTAAATAACATAAGGCAAGAACTCAAACAGTAATTAAACTATCAAACCTAATTACTGTTTTCCAGTAGCATACTAGTTCCTTCAATATCTGAAACCAGCTAGCACCCTTTAAGACTTTTAGACAATATAGGAAATAGAGGTGGTTTTCCCCCTACTTTTTTGTTTGTTTTGAGAGATGGCCCCTGCTGGGTGCAGTGGCACATGCCTGTAATCCCCACACTCAGCCTCTGTCTCCCTAGTGGTGAGACTGTAGGTATCTAGCCCTTAGTTCTAGTTTGTTTCTCCAGCATATTGTTTCAAAAATTTAAATCATGCAAAAAAATTAGATGAATTGTACAGTAAACACCCACATACAACCTCTAGATTCTAGATTCTACTATTGGCATTTTGCTATATTGGGTTGGTTACATATCCACTCATCTATCCATTCCTTAGCTATAAGGGGTTTGTTTCATGTATTTATTTCTTTATTGTGTGCATGTAGCATGTTGAGTGAAGGGGTATGAGAGCCACATCATGCATGTAGAGATGAGGGGACAGTTTACAGCAGTCAGTTTGCTCCTTCAACCATGGGGTCCTAAGAACCAAGCTTGGACCCTAAGGTGGGCAACAAGCACCTTTACCATGAGCCATCTTGTTGGCCCCTTCTAGATTAGACGGTTTTAAAGAAAAATGCTTTAGTTTTCATTTCTATGTGTATTTTAGATGTCAACCTAAAGAAAACTAAAAAATCATTTTGATGCTTTATAAGCAACAATTTTTGAATGAGTTTTACATTAAAGATTACTACATACATAATATAAAATATGAAGAGAAAGAGAAGCAGCAAACTCAAGAGTGTGATTACTGATAGCGGGAGGAGTCAGTGAGCTCGGGAAAGCTTACCAGGGCCTTTTAACCAATGTGACATTTTTAAACTCTAAAGAATAAAACAGATACGTGTATGAAATATTTCACAATTAAAAATGAATAGAAGGATTTGCTACTTAGTCCTCATCTCCCTTGCAAAGTCTTTTTTACTTCACTTAAGATCCATGGTCCCATTGGCCTTCCAGCTGAAGTTGATGGGTGGACTCTGACCAAAGGTCCAGCTGAAGAGTGACTACTTCCTAGCATGGATTAAGGAACGAATACTCCTTGGTTTTTTCCTAACTCAAGAGTAACATGGTGATTAGCATTGTTCTTAAATTCTTTTTTTTTTTTTTTTAAGATTTATTATTTATTTATTATCATGTATACAGTGCTCTGCCTGCATGTACACCTGCAGGCCAGAAGAGGGCGTCAGATCTCATTACAGATGGTTGCAAGCCACCATGTGGTTGCTGGGAATTGAACTCAGGACCTCTGGAGGAGCAATCAGTGCCCTTAACCTCTGAGCCATCTCTCCAGCCCCTGTTCTTAAATTCTTTGAACATATGGCACATGGCTGTTTTAAAGTGCGTAAGTGTATGTGTGTGATTTTTGCGTGTCCACGTGATTTCAGAGTAAAAGACATAGCAAGTGAAATGCTGCCAGGGAAGCTGATACATGAAGGCTCAGAGATAATGCTGCTGCTGCGCCAGGGCCTGGAAACCTGACCATTCCAGCAAACTGCACAGCACTAAACTGCTGGTGAAAAGGCTGAATCAGTGCTGCTGCAATGTGAACTTTTGGCTCCTGAAAGTCTAGGGCAGGCCTGAAAATAAAAATAAAGCCCTTGCCTATTGGGCTGTACTCCAGGCTGTCTCTGGGAGTATCTGTATGAAAGGCATCCAGCTAAGGAGCGAGAGGCAGCAGGGGAGAGAGGACGAAGGGAAAGGGGATCTCGGGTACTATTTCTTGTACCAGGTATGAGAATTGAACTCCCAAGGACAAGAACTTCAGTAATTAATGTATGGGCTCCTTGGGAAATGTGTGTCCTTAGAGCCTAAAGTGTGAGTAAATGTAAAACAGACAGTCTCAAGAAGGATACAGTGGGCTGTCATCCAATCAGAATGCACACTGGGCCTCTCTGTATACAGTGCTCCAGAAGCTGACCACCTTTCGTCTGCTTCTGTACAGAGGTAGAGGCAACAATTAGAAGATGCATATACATTCCTATCTGATCATATGTAACTGTGCATTTATATTACATGGAATAAGGTAAAGAATGAGACCTTGAGCAGACAGGGTGGTTTTTATTTGTTTTTGTCTTTGCCTTTTTTTTTTTTTTTTTTTTTTTTTTTTTTTTTTTGACAAGGCCTCTCTGCATAGCTTTGGCTAGTCTGGAACTCAATATAATTAGACCAGGCTGACCTCTAACTCAAAAATATCTGCCTGCTTCTGCCTCCTGAGTGCTAGTTTTAAAAGCGTGTACCACCACACCTGGCTTATTATTTTGTGCATACAGGTGTTTGCCTGCATGTATGTCTGTGCACCGTGTGCATGTCTGGCACCAGAGACGGCCAGAGGAAGGTGCTGGGTCTCCAAGAACTAGAGTTATGAATGGTTGTGAGCCACAGTGCAGGGGCTAGGAACTGAACTTGGGTCCTGTGCAAGAGCAAAGCACGCTCTTCACCTGACGCATCCCTCCAGCCCCTCTAGACTGGTCTTCTGCTCTGTTCGCTCTGCGTACCTCCCACTCAGATGCTAGAGTGCTGGGACAGCAGGTGGGACCCACCATGCTCACCTGGAATAACACAGTTTTAAATTCTAAAGGCGTTAGAAACGTCTAATGCCACCCTATAAACCTCAGATCAATCACTGGACCTAACTGGAAGAGCTCCACGTATGCCTGGTGCTTACAGAGCCCGAGAGGCACAGGACCCCCTGGAACAAGCGTTAAGATGGTTAGGGACTGCCATGTGAATCCTGAGAACTAGGGGCTTCTGCAAAACAGCAGGTGACTTACACTGTTGAGCGTCTCTCCAGCTCCAGTGCATGTAAATGTTTAATAGGGCACTGAATGCCAGCTAAATAAGTGTCAGCCCACCACTTATTTTCCTTTTTCAAGGTCTTATTTTAACTCCCAAATTCACTTCTAGTTTTCCTGTCTTAATCTATTCTCCTGTACTCTTAGTATTAGGTTATAATTGGCTCATTCATCTATATTATATACTATGATGGTTCCCATTAATTATATTTTAAAGTTTTAGGGTTTTTTTCTTTTTTGAGACAGGGTTTCTCTGTGTAGTCGTGGCTGTCCTGGACTCACTTTGTAGACAAGGCTGGCCTCAAACTCAACAGAGATCTGCCTGCCTCTGCCTCATGTGCCACCACACCTGGCTTTTAAAGTATCTTTTTAAAATATATATTTCTTTTTATTTTATGTATACGAGCATTTGGCTGCGTTTACGTGTGCCTGGTGCCCAAGGAAGCCAGAAGGTGTTGTCAGAGCCCCTGGACCTGAGTTAAAGATGGTCGTAACCCTCCATGTGGATGCTTAGAACTGAACCTGGGTTTTCTACAAGAGTAGCAAGTGCTCTTACCTGCTACGCCATCTTTTCAGCCCTATTTCAAAATATATTATGAATTTATACTATCTTACAGGGGAGTTGGGTTTTTGTGGGTTATTTTTTTCTGAGACAGGGTTTCCTCTGTGTAGATCTGGCTGTCTGGAACTCACTTTATAGACCAGACCAGCCTCAAACTCTGCTTCCCAAGTGCTGAGATTAAAAAAGTGTGTGCCACCACCACCCGGCTCTTTAAGGTAGTCTAAATTGATTATATTTCGTTTTTAATGTAATAGACAGACTATGACACAGAAGACCATCTTTGGGCCCTCAGTTAATTTAATAGATCATGGAATAGTTGAGACTAAAGATTGCAAAGAGAAAACCATTTACTGAGGTCAATTAATGAATATCTACCAGATATTTTTTTATGTATACAGTATGCATTAAATCACACTCTAGATGGTTGTGAGCAACCGTGTGGTTGCTGGGAATTGAACTCAGGACCTCTGGAAGAGCAGCCAGTGCTCTTAACCACTGAGCCATCTATCCGGCCCTATCACATCTTAAGATATTTAAAACATGTTTAACTAATTGCAATTCCACCTCTGAAATATGCAGGCAACAGTTATGTTCACAAGTATGCACAAAATTTTGAAAAACTACAAAGCCAACATTTGCAAAGCCCTGGGTTTAATCCCCAGTAACAGCTGACTCCTCTCCCTCAGGGTGTAAAAGCATGCTCATTGATTAAAACTGGAAGCCAATGCCTATCAGCAGAGAATCTCTAAAACAAATTATATCTAATTATACAATATAGGCCAGGAGTGGTGGTGCATGCCTTTAATCCTAGTGCAGGAGGCTGGAGTTAGAGGCCAGCCTAGTCTACATAGTGAGGTCCAGGACAGACAGGGCTTTGTAGAGAGAGCCTGTCTCTATAATAAAAAAAAGCATTAGGTAGATTTATATAACCATGGGAAGACAATGATAAGTCGTGGTAAAAAAACAAAATAAAACACATCATACCATTGTGTGTGTACATTTATCATGTGAACTTCCTAAAGAGCAGCTACATTCACATTTAAATATGTGGGAAATTTTTCTGAAAATAATTCTAGTTACCAGAGAGTGACATCATAGAGATGAGAAAAGTGACTTCTTTTACCTTGCTGAAAGCTGAAAGTGGGGAGTAACACCATGTTACTGTGTCTTTTAAGTAGTTTAAAGAACAGAATGAAGACATGAGCAGGGACTAAATAGTTAATGTTTTGTGAAGTGTGTTGAATGTGAAAAGTGATCCATAAATGCCTATTATTTTTACTAAACAATAGAAGTGTCAGGCTTTTGTAACCTGAAGAAAGTGCATTGCAGCGTACCCTTGCGCAGGAGCATATGGTGGCTAAGACCAGCAGTGAATGCTTTAGTGATCTTTTCTCCGGTGTTGAGATGCAGGTCTTCTCAGTGTCCCACGGCGCTCTAGTGTGGGAAGTTCTCTGCAAATGACTAGAAAGGCTCAGTGACAACGGTCAACTCAAGTGTTTAAAACTATTGTTGGGTATTTAAAACAGAACACGCACAAAGCCGATTGCTGTTAAGAGCTATTGTTAGCCTGTTGGTGTGTTGTCTGAAGAGTGCCTTTGACCAAGTATAGTAAGACAGCTCTTAGTCCTGTCCGGACAACAGACCTGAAACAGGGTGGGGGTGGGAGGGATTATCTTCCCAGTTTTGTCCTGGCATTTTGCAAATTAACCAAAGACAGCAGGTTGTGTTACTCCAGGTAACAAGATTTTTGTTTTGTAACATTTAAAGTGTTGGCTTTCTTCCCTTTGACACTCAAGGGATCAATTTACTATTTATTTCTCTAGATCAAGCCCTGAGAGAAAACAAAGAAACACAAGTAGGTCCTCAGCTTAGTATCATTATTTTTTCTTATAATCAGGTACTTAAAGAATACAGTTGCATAAGTTAATGTTATTATTTGACATCTTAAAAAAAATAGAAAAATCAAGTAAACATTGCAGAAATCAGATGATTACAGGCTATAACAGTGAGTTAATGTGACCAACTTGTAAACAGTAACCGTAAAACTTCCTACATGGAATGGTGATACTTAACATGTCCCGTGTATGTCCGTTTTCATTCATTTCATCAGCTTCTGGATAATAAAACAAACACTTTCTATTACTGGACACTGACTGATCAGCTTATGATAATAAAAACGTGTCATTTTGTCCACACAGGACTTTTGTCCACATATCTCAAAAAGAAAAAAACATTACTTTTTTCTGTGTGGAAACTTGCAGGAATCAGTTCTCTCCTTCTACCGTGTGAGGCTGAACTCAGGTCATAAGCTGTAGCTCTTAACTGCTGAGCCATTTCCCTGGTCCTATAACTTCCTCTCTTTATTTTAGACAGGATCTCACTATGTAGCCCTGGCTAACCTAGAATTTGCTATGTAGACCAGGCTGGCTTCAAACTCATAGAGATTCTCCTGCCTCAACCTCCTGAGTGATGGGATTAAACAGGTATGCCACCATGCCCAGCCCTGGAACTTATTGTATCAGAGTCATTACCACTTTTTAATGTTTGTGAAAAAGAACAAGGAAATTCATCTAAAATATATTCTCAGTGAAAAAAAAGTAAGGTACATAGTGGGCCTTACCTTAATATGCCAAACATAAAGCCATGGAGTAGATCTTTGTGCTTAAGTATTTTTTTAATATAGGTATTAACTTTAATTAACCCTCAAAATAACTTCATAAATTAAATGCTAATACTAAGTCCCATCAACTCGGTTTATTAGTTCCAAAACCAGAGTCCTTAACTGCTGGTCACTGTTGATTTGAACTAGGAGATTGTCTTAAGTGAACTAAATATATTTCATGTTTCGGAGTTGTGTGTGTGTGGTTTTTTTTAATCTATTTGTTTTCTTGCTTGCTTTAAATTATACCTATTGTGTGTGTGCATGTGGTGTGTGCGTGCCACAGCACCACAGTGCCAGTGTCGAGGCTAGAAGATAACCTGAGGGAGATATTTCTCCTCTTCTGCCGTGTGAGTCCCAGGGGTTCAATTCAGGTTGTCATGTTTAGCAGCAAGGACCTTGTCCTAGAACTCACGTTTGGCCCAGGCTGGCCTACAACTCAGAGATCCACTTGCCTCTGCCTCCTGAGCTCTGGGAAGAAAGGCGTGTGCAGCCACCTCCACCTCCATCTGGGGATTTTTTTTAAGGTCTTATTATATCATTTTACAAATGCCATCAAGGGACTTCATCAAAGGTATTATTCATCCCAAATCAGCCAGAAGAAACCTTAAGAGAATGACACCCCATTTCTTTTAAGGGAGGTCGGGTAGGTTTTTGGTTGCCTTCTTGAGCTATAGAGGGTTATTTTCAATGGGAGTCAGTTATACATTATTATTGGTCTTATTTAGAGTGAAAACAAGGTTAGACTCAGCAATGTCTCTCTTTTCCTTTATCTCCCATTCTTAGGTTTGGAGATAGGGGTTGAAAAGAAAGAAGGGGGAATATAGAAATATATAGGGAAGATAGAACAAAAAGTAGATTAGTGAATCTACTCCTCAACTTAATGCCTCAATTGTCACTCACAAGGTTATTTTTAATTCACTGGTGTAGAATTTTGTATATAGATGCAAATACATTTAATTTTTTTTTTTTTTTTGAGATAGGGTTTCTCTGTTGTAGCCTTGGCTGTCCTGGACTGACTTTGTAGACCAGGCTGGCCTCGAACTCACAGAGATCTGCTTGCCTCTACCTCCCTAGTGCTGGGATTAAAGGCGTGCATCACCAGTGCCCGGCTAATAAGCTTAATTTTAAATACAGTGGTATAGAATTCAAATGTAAGATTATTCTTCATACACATTAGATATATTTCTAATCTAATATGAAGTACTGTACCCTTATAACTCAATTATAATGCAAGGTTTAACTTCTAATACTTTGAAAGTGATATTACAGGCTGTTTAGGATAAGTAAATTATGCAGGTTAATTGTTAGTTGATCAAATCATGGTCATATCAATTACTAGTCTATTTTTTTCACAAGAATATATATCTTAGGCGCAACAGATAGATATGATTGTATAGAAAGATAAGGTAAAATACTTAGACAAGGTCGTCAAAAACCTCAGAGACAAACAGAATATTGCTTTAAAATATTTTTATTATTTTAAAGATTCACTGACAATGAGACAGGTCCTGGCAACACCCAGCTGACCTCAAAGAGGATGATGAGCATCAAAGAACCTCCTTATGGAGATGGCTTCAAATGTGGCAAACAAGCCACTGGGCAAAATGTCCTCATTTCTACCACAGATAGAATTCTGCCTAAAAAAGGGCAAGCTTGGATGCAAGCAGAGTCAACAGCCAAACTCTGCCAAGACAGGATTAGCAAGTCCTCAATAGTTCCTGCCTCACAAATATGTCTGTCAGATATATTGGGCCAAAAGGCTGAAGATGATGCTCCAATGTTATAGAGAGTTTTGGGTGACTGATCAGGCAGCAAACTGTCTCTGTCTCCTTCTCATTTGGAAAACTACTAACCTGCACTCCCAGTTACTCAGGCAATCAATTTTATTCCTTCTCAAGTCTCTGATGGGGTTGAAGACCAGGTAGTTTAGTTTTACAATTAAGCTTAGTTGTTTAGGGGTTAAGATGTTTTTAGATCTAGATAGCTGTTTTAAGTTGATAGAGATGAGATATGATAGATATTGATTTACATTCAGAATTTTTTAAATTTTATTTTATTAATTTATTCATATTACATCTAAATGGTTATCTCCTCCATTGTATCCTCCCATTCCTCCCTCCCTCCCATTTTCCCCTTCCTCCCCTCCCCTATGACTGTGACTGAGGGGGACCTCCTCCCCCTGTATATGCTCATAGGGTATCAAGTCTCTTCTTGGTAGCCTGCTGTCCTTCCTCTGAGTGCCACCAGGTCTCCCCATTCAGGGGACTTGGTCAAATATGAGGCACCAGAGTATGTGTGAAAGTCAGACCCCACTCTCCACTCAACTGTGGAGAATGTCCTGTCCATTTGCTAGGTCTGGGTAGGGGTTTGAAGTTTACGGCCTGTATAGTCCTTGGCTGGTGCCATAGTTTGAGCGGTACCCCTGGGCCCAAATCTGCCTATCATAATTTTCTTCTTGTAGGTTTCTAGGATCCTCTAGATCCTTCAACTTTGCCATTCTCCCATGCTTCTCTCATCTAGAGTCCCAATAGGATGCCTTCCCCTCTGTCCCAGTTTCCTGGTTAGTGAAGGCTTTCATGGGACATGCCCCTTGGGCTAGTGTCCAGATATAAGTGAGTATATACCATTTGACTCTTTCTGCTTCTGGGTTAACTCACTCATAATGATCATTTCTAGTTCAATCCATTTGTCCACAAATTTCGGGAATTCCTTGTTTTTAATAGCTGAGTAGTATTCCATAGTGTAAATGTACCACAGTTTTTTTTATCCATTCTTCTACTGAGGGACACTTAGGCTGTTTCCATGTTCTGGCTATTATAAATAAGGCTGCTATGAACATGGTTGAGCAAATTTTCTTGTTGTGTGCTGGGTGGGCATCTTCTGGGTATATTCCAAGGAGTGGAATAGCTGGATCTTGCTGAAGCCCTATTCCCAGTTTTCTGAGATAGCACCAGATAGATTTCCAAAGTGGCTGTACTAGTTTGCATTCCCACCAGCAATGAAGGAGTGTTCCTCTCTCTCCACATCCTCGCCAACATGTGGTGTCACTTGAATTTTTGATCTTAGCCATTCTGATGGGTGTAAGATGGAATCTTAGAGTTGTTTTGATTTGCATTTCCCCGATGACTAAGGAGGTTGAGCATTTCTTTAAGTGTTTCTCAGCCATTTGATATTCCTCTGTTGAGAATTCTCTGTTTAGTTCCAAGCCCCATTTCTCAATTGGGTTATTTGGTTTGGTGCTGTTTAATTTCTTGAGTTCTTTATATATTTTGGATATTAGACCTTTGTCAGATGTAGGGTTGGTGAAGATCTTTTCCCAGTCTGTAGGTTGTCGCTCTGTTCTGTTGACAGGGTCTCCTGCCTTACAGAAGCTTCTCAGCCTCATGAAGTCCCATTTATTAATTGTTGACCTGAAGGCCTGGGCTGTTGGTGTTCTGTTCAGGAAGTTGTCTCCTGTGCCAATGTGTTCCAGGCTCTTCCCCACTTTTTCTTCTATCTGACTTAGTGTCTCTGGTTTTATGTTGAGGTCTTTGATCCACTTGGATTTAAGTTCTGTGCAAGGTAACAAATATGGGTCCAGTTGCATTTTTTTATACATAGACATCCAGTTAGACCAGCACCATTTGTTGAAGATGCTATCCTTTTTCCATTGAATGGATTTGGCTTCTTTGTCAAAAATCAAGTGGCCACATGTGTGTGGATTCATATCTGGTCTTCGATTCAATTCCACTGATAGTCTATATAAATGATCCTCAAAATTCCACCAGAGAACTACTACAGTTGATAAACACCTTCAGCAAATTGGCTGGATACAAAATTAACTCAAAAAAGTCTGTAGCCTTCCTATACACAAATGACAAGCTTGCAGAGGAAGAAATTAGGAAAACCACACCCTTCACATTAGCCACAAGCAATATAAAATATTTAGGAGTTACTCTAACCAAGCAAGTGAAGGACTTGTCTGAAAATTTTTTCAAAACTCTGAAGAAAGAGATTGAAGATGACATGAGAGGATGGAATGATCTTCCCTGCTCATGGATCAGGAGAATTAACATAGTAAAAATGGCTATCTTACCAAAAGCAATCTACAGATTCAATGCAATCCCTATCAAAATACCTACACAATTTCTTAAAGAGATTGAAAGTTCAATTCTGAACTTCATATGGAAAAACAAAAAACCCAGAATAGCTAAAACAATCTTGTACAATAAAAGATCATCCGGAGGAATCTCCATACCTGATCTCAAGCTGTACTATAAAGCAACAGTAATTAAAACAGCATGGTACTGGTACATTCAGAATTTTAGACGCACCAAGATATGAAAGATGTTTTCTTCAAGGCTGTCAAATACAAATAGCCAAAACACTAAGAATGGAACATTTATATAATTCCTGATTGTGTCATGGTTCTTCTTGCTGTAGGTAGTTTATTGTATATATGTGTAATAATATAAATGTATGTGTAAAAAATAAAATATCCTTAATTAAAAAAGAATAACTTCTTTAAGCAAAAAAAAAAGAAAAGAAAGTAGCTTAAAAAATTTCATGCTTTTCACTCTAATTTGGAAACATTTTGTTTGTTTTCTCTGAGACAGGGATTCTCTGGGTAGCCTTGATTATCATGGACTCACTTTGTAGACCAGGCTGTCCTTGAACTCACAGAGATCCTCCTGCCTCTGCCTCCCTAAGTACTGGGATTACAGGCATGCACCACTGAGCCAGGATTGGAATAATTTTTTAATTCCTTTCATTTTCTTAGATTTAGATAGCTTGCTCCCCAGAGCTGTTTCCTGACTGTGGAGAAAGGAGGATTAAATTGAACTGAAACTAAACTGACATTTTGGCACTACAGACTTCAAAAAAAAAAGTTGTTCATCTTTTTAAAACAGACAATAGCAAGCCAGGAGGTGGTGGCACACGACTTTAATCCCAGCAATTGGGAGGCCGAGGCAGATGGATCTTTGTGAGTTCCAGGCCAGCCTGATCTACAAAGCCAGTCCAGGACAGTCAAGGCTACACAGAGAAAAACCAACCAAACAAACAAACAAAAACACAAACAAAACAGATAATAGCAGAACTAGTCCTTAAAGGTTTCCCAGCTTAAAATGGTAACTTGGCCAGGGGGCGGCAGTGGTGGTGGTGGCGCACTCCTTTAATCCCAGCGCTTGGGAGGCAGAGGCAGGTGGATCTCTGTAAATTTGAGGCCAGCCCGGTCTACAGAGTGAGTTCCAGGACAGCCAGGGCTACACAAAGAAAAAACAAAACAAAAATGATAACTTGACTTTTTATTTTTATTTTTTAAATCAAGAAATGTATCCTACAACTTTCCAAATTTCCCATGTTACCACTCAAAGAGAGGATTTAAAGGGACTAGGTTAGCAGTATTACTCATCTACTTATGTGAGTGGCTGGCAGAGGTCTTTTAAGGGAAAACCAAAGGATTGTGCATTTCTGGGGCATCACTGTAGGAACCTTTTCATGTGACATAAGTATACACATTTACAAAATCTTTATCTATGAAATTTTTATCCCTAGCATTTTTAAAAAATGCATTGAGTTTGATCAAATCAAGTAAGTCACAATTTCTGCTGAATTCTTTTTCAGATAAAGATGACTACCATGCCATCATCTTTCCTAAATGACATCATTTAATAGTGACTTAAATAAAAAAAAAAAAACTCATCTCTTGCTGTGTCATGAAAGAAACTGGGCTCACCTTAATTCTGTTCTAAAGAGCCTCCTGCCTTTTTTTTTTTTTTAATCGCAGCAGGAGACTGTAATAAATTGCAGCGTGGAAGATGTTTCAAACTGGCAAGTTTGCCAGATATTTTAAGCAATTTATTTTGGGGTGTATCAGCAGATTTTTTTTTCTTACACTGCCATTTGGGTGCCTGCTGACACAGCTTGAACAAATCTTTAAAACACTTCCTTCCTAGAGCAGAGGAAGATGAGGACACTCTAACATCCAGACTTTCCCTTAACTCTTCCCTTGCCACCGGGGGCCATCCTATTGCCACATGTCTGGGAACCATATATGCTGCCTTCTGGAAGTTTCACAGCAGTCTGAGCCCCTCATTACCCTGGTAATGGCTTGAAGTTTTATGGACAACTAATAAAGTAATTCTGGTTTTAGACACAGAATTTTATATTTAGATTAATTTCATTGTCAGCATATTGAAAATTGGCAAACTTCCCTGTAGTTTTATACAAAACAAAGATTTGGTTTTTTAACTCTAATACATTGAAAGTGACTTGTCTTTTCTAATTAGTTTAACGATATTGTTTTTAAGTTTATTAATTTCTGGCTTTTGGATTCCTATAGGAGCTCCATTAATATATTTTAGTCAGATATGCTAAGAGGATAGTGATTCCTAACATATTTGCTCTGGTGCCAGGCTGGAAGGGCAAGAGGATGGGGCTTGCAGAGATTCTGCCTCTGTGTGCTGGCCCCTTCTGTAAACCAAACAGAAAGCGGCTCCTTTTACAGAGCCGGTTACTGGTCAGGTGAAATGCACGTTCAGCCTGCTGGAAGGAGCATGCGAAGGGCGGAAACCTTGTAAGACTTCAGAGAATGCCGTTTGGGGGGAAAGCCGTGAAAACACAGGCTATTTTCGAAAACTACCGACATCTAGATCTCCTTCCAAAGACACTACAGTTTAATTGATTTAAAGTGTAAATTGGGCATTGGGATATTCTAATCTTCACAAAGAGTCATAAAGTGTCACTAAGGCTGTGAACCCTCTATGTATTTATTTACAAGGATTCGCAGATTTTGTCCACTGTAGCCCGCTCACAAACTATAGTCTCTTGAGTTCCACCCAGAGAACCTAAGAAAGCCATTGATAAATATTTAACTTACGCGTGTGTGAGGCCTTTAAAAACTTTGAAGGCCATTCATAAACTTGGTTCGTTTGAGGTACAGTGCGCAGAGCTGCTTAAGAGACTGTACTTTTCAGTTGAGCGGTCAGAGTAAAGAAATATCCTCTGCCAATTACACTCCATCACCCAGGCTGCCGTTTCCCGCAACCTTTTACCCAGCAGGCCCGTACGCGTTGCGGGAGCCGCGTGGGCGCTGCGAGCTCCGGGGCGGGGCGCCGGCGGGGCCCACCCTCCGGACGCTCCAAACCGCCCCGCCCCGGACGCGGGTTGGGGGAGGGCTGCTGGCGGCTCCCGGCAGCCCAGACTCCGCAGCGGAGCCCCGGGGCTTCGGCAGCTACCTCGGAGCTCCCGGGCGGACTCAGCTCAGCCGCCTGGAACCAGCCGCGCCTTTGGCCCGCGTTATTCCAACGCCGGTCCAGGATGCGGAGCTGTTCACCCTGAGTGGGCTCCATGACCCTGAGTACTTTGGCCGGCCAAAGGAAAGCGCCCCCTGCCAGCACCTGCAGCCTCGGTGGCCCCGACATGATCCCCTACTTCTCTGCCAATGCGGTCATCTCGCAGAACGCCATCAACCAGCTGTGAGTGCGCCCCTGCAAATGTTCAGAAAGTTTGCTTTTCCAAGCGGCTTTTCCCTACATCCTGGGGCGAGAACTAGCGAGCAAGGGCGAAAGTGCCGCGCGCGCGCGCGCGCTGCGAGGTCTTGGGTGCAGCTCGGTTGGTTGGTGGGGTGGTGGTGTTGGGCGATTCGTGAAGGCTGTGAGTGTGCGGGAGCCCGGTGGGCAGATGGAACTTTTGGAAGAATGTCGGTGAACCTTGAGGGAATCTAAAACTGGATTAGCCTCTTAGATGTCTACGGTGACCGAGTGACAGCCGAGTTCTGTAGCACGCCAGACTGAGGAGAGTGGTTGATAGAATCAGAATAGCCGCCAGAAACGCAGAGGTCCTGTGGATCCTGCTGGCTGCCAACTTCCTGTGGAAGTGGGTCTTATTTAAGTTTGCAGATGACCATAACTTTCTGTTATGATTCACACAAAGAAAGACAATCCACTCTGTTCGCACTGTTGTAATCTGGAGTTATTTCCGAAAATTAGATTTCAGTGGTTTTCTTTTATAGCCCCTGATTGGTACATGTACTCCTTGAATCCCCGAAGTGCAGGATTCACGCGCATCTTTCCACCGTCGTTGTTTTTGAAGCCGGGCTGTTGCTCCTTTCCGCTGTGGCTTGCCTGCCTCGGAGGGCTGTGTGCTGAAGCTTGTGGTTAATCTCACCTCGCAGTTACACAGTTGAAAGCAAAGGAACTCCACCAATTCACACTCCATCTTTAATCCAGTGGAGAGTTTCAAGGTTACTTAAGATGGTAGCAGTTTTAAATGAGTGTGTTTGAGCTCCTTCTAAATTGTTTTCAGAGCAATCACCTGCTGAGATTTCCCATGGCCAACCCCCAAACAAGGCTGCTACCGTCCTTCCTGAAGAACTTCATTTAATACCCAGCAAAAACTTTTCATTATCTCTTATTAAAAGCACAGAAAATATATAAAGTGATTTGTAGATACATTCACACCTAATTTACTATTTTAGTTATTGATAAACTGTCCTGTCCTTCCAACTGGACTAACCTGACTAAAGGCCCACCCTTTCCTTTATGCTGGTTCGTGGTGGAGCTCCTGAGAAAGATAGCATAGGGGGAAATGACGCACGCCTTGTACGCTAATGTCTGCACACTAAACTAACTTACTCATAATTTTCACTTTACAAAAGTGAGAGGGGATGGAGTGAAAGAGGAAGAAACGAGTGCATAATCTGAAAGTTAATAACCAAGTGTAAATGAATAGTGTTAGCAGTACTTAAGAAAAGGGGGCAGTATAAGATCCATCCATGGGTAGAAAAAGGATGAGCAAAATATATACATACACTGCAGCGTTATTCCACTTTTTAAAAGAAGAAGATCCTGTGGGCTGGAGAGATGGATCAGCAGTTAAGAGCACTCACTGCTCCTCCAGAGGTCCTGAGTTCAATTCCCAGCACCCACATGGTGGCTCACAACCATCTATAATGTGATCTGATGTGCACTATACACACAATAAATGTCTTTTTTTTTAAAGAAGAGAATGTCCTGGAGTTGGAGAATGGCTCAGCAGTCACAGTGAGCAGTACTGCTTGGGGAAGACGGGTGACAAGTTCTCACGCTCACTTTAGGCTGCTTACAACCACCTGCGACTCCAGCTCCAGGAGATCCAAGGCCTCCACCACCTGCACATACCCACACAGAGATCATTTAAATTAATAAATGAAAATAAATTGAAAAAGTACTTTTTTTAAAAGGGAATTCTGACACATGTTGAACATAATGAACTGTGAAGACACTGCGCTCACTGAAATAAACGCAGAAGAACAAATACTGTGTGATTTGCACAGCCCCAGCTCCACTAGTTTTTAAACTGTACTTCCTATGTGACCAAAAGGCCTAGGTCTCTTTTCATACTAACTTATGCCCTTGGGTAAATCATTTGACTTTGTTTTCTTCCACTATAAAATGGGAATACAATGCCATAGTGGTAGATGGTATTGTATTGGTTGATCAGGAGAGATCAGATATTTAGCTAACATTTTGCAAAACTATAAGTCCCATCAATAAAAATGAGTAAGCTGAATTTAATAATAGCTGCTGTTTATGGACCACCTGTCTCGGTGTTAGACGTCTAATGTGTATCATCTCAATAGTCATCACAGGAGTGCTCTGAACTAATATGTTCTGTTTGCACAGATGAAGGCGAAGCTCAAGGCCATGCAGAAGTGACAAGAGTTCTCAAAATCTAGTTTTTAATCACTCTTAGTAACTGCAGGGTCAATTTTGAGAATGACAGTAAAGACCTTCGCTGAGTGGTGGCAGGTAGATGGTCATCTCTTTTTGTTCAGTTTCTTTAAAGGGAAAGAGTTTAGCTCCAGATCCCATGTGAGCCCACACCCAGACCTCCCTGCCTCAGGTTCCCGAGGCACTGGAGTAGGTGAAGTGCCACTAGCTAGGCACATGCTGGAGTTTGTGTGTTTGTCTTGTTTTGAGACAGTGTCTCATTATCTAGTCTTGTCTGTCCTAGAACTGCTGTTAGACCAGGCTGGCTCAATCTCACATATCCTCCTGCCTCTCCCGCCTGAGTGCTGGGATTAAAGGGGTATGGCACCTAATTCTTCCAATCATTTTCCCTTTTTCCCTGTCCCTTATCTCTCATCTCTCTGGCTCTTTCTCAAATTCCTGGAGGTTAAACACATGCTAGGTAAGCACACTTCCTTTGAGTTATATCATACCCAGCTCACTTTGCTCTTCAGAGAAGCTTGCTGTAGTGTTGACTTCTAAACTATACTCCCTGGCATAGCTTTGGATATGTTTATTAAACATTACAGTGCTGCCTAGCTCATCATCATTTAAATATAACTATTGTTGCTACTTAATGCAAACATTCTCAGTTTCGAGACTATGGTCAACTGGAGGCCTGCGGCTTGGCTTCAGGAGATTAATGAACTCCCTGAAAGGAAATGTGAAAATGCGGAGTAGGTAAACATAGATTTTGGAATCACATTCTCAGTCTGTGATCTTAGAAGAGCAATGCTAAGCTTTCTAAAGGAGAGTGTTATTTACTAAGACCTGATAGGAACATTTCATGCAGTAGCAGATGTGTAAACAGCAAAGACTGATGGAGTAATTAAAAGGTTCAGATTTATAACTGGGAGCCCAGGTCAGTGGCTGTGCCTGTAGACCCTAGCTACTCTGGAGGCTGAGGCAGGAGAATCTTGAATTCAAGGCCAGCTTAGACAATGCACTGAGACCCCTGCCTCACAAAGGGTAGAAGTCAGGTTCAAGAGCCCCAAGTGAAGACTGATACAAACCTAATTTGAGTTTGAGGAAAAGGATTCATGAACACTTACCAAGCAGTTCTCAGGATAGGACTTGCCCTTTAGAGGATTTCTGTTTTCCTTTTCTGCTTGCTGGCTTGGATTGCTGTGTATTTAGAAACCAAGTAACAAATCTTAAGAGTGGAATGAATAAATAGGCCACAGTGAGATTATAAAGGATTCCTATCAGAGGAAACTGATGGTCTTTATGGTGTGGCTTTTGGACTCCTGTTTTGATGATTTCATAGACTCTGTAATTTTTAAGTTGTAATATACATGTTTGAAATATACAAATAGTTTGTATATTGATTTTACTGATAATTATGCCATTATTATTGCATTAAAGTCTCCACTTCCCACTGCATAAAGTTCACCAAAAGTGTTATTTTCAACCTATCAATGGAAGAATGTTAAGAAATCAAGTTAAACTGGGTGTGGTAGTACATATCTGCTACCTTAGCACTTAAGAAGTAGGGACCGGAAGATGAGTTTAAGGCTACCCTGTACTGTATAGTGAGTTACACAGCCTGGGATGCGTAAGAGTCTATCTGGGACCAGGGTGATGGGGTGGTGGTCATGCCGGGGTTAGTATCATAAGTGTTAATTCTACTGGAGGAGAAGGGGTGAGCGACCCAGAGAGTCATCTGATTAAACGTCAAGGGTCACAGGACAAGGCTAAGGAGACAGCCCAGTCAGTAAAGTGTTTGTTTGCAAGCATGAGTTACTTGATTCCTCAGACTCCACATACAAATGTCAGGTGTGGCAGTGTGCACACCCAACATGGGTGCTGCAGCTGAACTCTGGTCCTCTGTAAGAATAAAAGCCTTTAACAGTGGAGTCATCTTTCCAACACCATCCTGGTTTTAGAGACCCATTACACCCTCATCAGTCCCTGGGAAGTGAACTCTATACTGTAATTACATGCCAAACCAGTGGCTTACAGAAAAATAAATGGTCATGTGTGTGTCCTAAAGTGTTTAGAGAAAGAGCTAAATAAAATACCGGCAAAGAGCAGGGTAAAGGGGTGCACACCTGTAATCCCAGCACGTGGGGAGGCAGAGGCAGGTTGATCTCTGTGAGTTTGAGGCCAGCCTTGCCTACAAAGCGAGTCCAGGACAGCCAAGGCTAACACAGAGAAACCCTATCTCAAAGAACCAAACTAAATAAACAAACACAAACAAATAAATAAAAGTACTGGCAAATAACATTTTTAAAAATAATTCATTTTATATATCTTGGCGTTTTGACTGCATGTATGTCTAGTAATGGTGTCAGACCCCTGAAACAGTAGTTACAGACAGTCGTGAGCTGCCATGTGCATGATGAGAATTGAACCCAGGTCCTCTGGAAGAGCAGTCAGTGCTCTTAACAGCTGAGTCATCTCCCCCAAAAACCTTTTTGTTTGGTTGGTTTTTGATTATGTGTATGTGTGGGGATATGTGCTCCTAAGCTCAGGTACCTGGAGAAGCCAGAAGAGAGTGTTGGATCCTGTGGAGCTGAAATTCCAAGTGTCTGGTAGCCAGTAATGTGGGTGCTAGAAACTGAACACAGGTTCTCTTTGGGAGCAGGAGGAGCGCTTAACCATTGAGCCATCACTCCAGCCCAAGAGTCCTTTTAAAAGTGGCCCCATTATGAAAACCTCTACTCAAAAGTCTGGGAACTTAGGTATTTATGACATTTCTTGATTTGCTAATGAGGTTTTTTGTTTTTTTGTTTTTTTTTTTTTTAAGCTTTTTATCCTTGAGCTAAAATTTGTGTATTTGTTTTATTTGATTGTACTCTCTGAAAGTTCAAGCTCAACAATAACGAAGCATATTGAAATTACCCAAAATATAATCTTTTGAGACCTTGCTTTTGTTTTGGGTTTTGTTTTTGTTTTGGAGTGGTCTGTTTTCAGGTGTGGTTTTGGATTTTGAGACAGAGTTTTTCTGTGTAACCCAACCTGACTGAACTCATGATCCTCCTGCCTTAGTCTCTTGTAATTTCGTGATGTTGGGGTTTTTTGTTTATTTTCATTTTTCAGTTCCTCATTCTGGTCGTCCAGTTGATTTCATGTGCTCTTTCCCAGACTTAAGTTTCATCATAAACACCTTGAGGGCTTGTTAAACACAAATTGCTAGTTTCTGAGCCTGTAGGCTAGAGAGTTTGCACATCTAACAAGCTCCTAAGCGATGCTCATGATGCCGCTGTGTTTTATAGTTGGCAGCCACTGCTTTTTAAAGGCAGATTAGGAAAAACATCACCCAAACTTTATGTTGTACATAATTAGGGAAAAAATGTTGTGAAGTCATTTGGACAGAAATACATGGCTTGTTTCTGATAGAATGCAAGCCTAGAACAGCACTTCCTATCCCTGATCCAAGCTCTTATGAAGTTCCATGTGCTTGCTTTGATGTGTGTGTGTGTGTGCACTTGTGTGTGTGCATATGTGTGATCGTGTGTGCTTGTGTGTGCTCATAAGTGTGCATGTGTGTACGTGTGCCACAGCATAGATGTAAAGGTCACATGATAAATTTTGTGAATTGTTTCTGTCCTTCCATCCTATTGAGGCAGAGTCTGTCTTGTTTCTGTCTCGCTACATACTCCAGGCTGGTTGACTTTGAGCTTCCAGGGACCCCCCCTTAGCTCCCATCAGTAGTTCAGGAATTACAGACGTGTGCCGCCACGTCTGTCTTTTTTACGTGGAGTCCAAAGCTTGACGTCAGGTTGTTTGGGCTTGTGCAGCACTGTTCTGTCCAATGACAGCTCAGCAGCCTACTCAGTGTGGCTGACCACATTGAGAGTGACATTAGTGCTGTGTTAATAGTAACTAAGTAGCTGGGTTTGGTTGTCGTCTTTTTACAGCACTCTTACCCTAATGACACAGCTCTGAGTACTATGTATATTATCTCATTCTCTTTAAAAACCTTAGTCCAGACTTTCTTTTTTAATTATTTATTTATTTATTGTGTATACAATGCTCTGCCTGCATGTACACCTGTACACCAGAAGAAGGCACCAGATCTCCTTATAGATGGTTGTGAGCCACCATGTGGTTGCTGGGAATTGAACTCAGGACCTTTGGAAGAGCAGACAGTGCTCTTAACCGCTGAGTCATCTCTCCAGACTTTCTTTTTTAATTATTTATTTATTGTGTATACAATGCTCTGCCTGCATGTAGGCCTACAGGCCAGAAGAGGGCATCAGATCACATTATAGATGGTTGTGAGCCACCGTGTGGTTCCTGGGAATTGAACTCAAGACCTCTGGAAGAGCAGTCAGTGCTCATAACCCCTAGCCATCTCTCCAGCCCCTCTCCAGAATTTTTAGTGCTGTGCTGGAGATTAAATCTCAAGGTTTACACATCTCTGTCAGGCATTTGACCACCAAACTGATACTCTTAGAACCTTGATATATTTGTTATACTAATTTAAGCTGCTAGGCATAAGTATAAAAGTCTACCCTTTTCAGATTTATTCTTAGTTTTAATTGTGTGGTGTGTGTGTGTGTTTGTGTACGTGTGCACATAAATGCCCTCAGCTAGCAGAAGTGTCAGACGCCCCTGAAGTTGGAGTTACAGACGGCTGTGAGCCACCTAACGTGAAAAGGAGCCGGGAACCCGAACTCAGGTCCAGTTTCCTAAAGGCAACATGGACTCTTAACTGCCACGCCATTTCCCAGCTAGATTTAAGGCCGACTTTCCTTACCTTAAGTCTTTTGGCCTGTTTTATACCCATGCACCAACGCCACAGCATCTGCTTAAAGACTTGGTTGGTGTTTTAATGCCTGCTTTGGTGAGGCCTACCTCGTTGGGTTTTTATTTTTTATTTTTCAATTGTCATTCAATTTTCCAAGTCTGTTTTTGAAGAGGTATAGGATGTCAAGACTTTTTTTTTTTTTTTTTTTTTTTTTTGTCTTTTTGAAATAAAGTCTCACCATGTAGCTCTGGCCATCCTGGACCTCACTATGTAGACAAGGATGATGTTGAAACCATAGAGGTCCACTTGCCTCTGCCTCCCAAATGCTGAGATGAAAGGTGTGTGCCAGCACCCCAGCCCCACCCCCTGACCCCACCCTGGCTGTGTTAAATACTTTTGATACTTACTGAGATGATAAGATGTATATTCCCTTTATTAGTAATGAAGTGACATTGAGTGGCTAAAGCTAATAAATTAATATGTTTTATGATTATTTCTGATCCTTAAATAGTCTTAAAGTTATCGATTAGTTTACATTCAGTAAGTCTTTTGAGTGTTGTGGCCTACAATGTGAAAGACAGGTTACCAGAGAGCTGTTGGGAGCTTCCAATGTTATATTTTTGTTTTCATTATTGACAGTAAGTGTGTATGGCTTTATCTATACTTGGTTTTGTTTGTAGTCTGTGGAGCAATGATTAGTCTAGAAGGTAGGGTGTCTGGCAGGCATGAACTCTGAACTTTGGCCTTGGAATTACACTAGACCAAGTTAACTGAACTGTAGATTTGCACAGCAAAGAGGATTTCTGCTGGATAAAGAATGGGTATTTTTTCTGAATTATTGCTACTTAACATCTGTCCTCACTCCCGAAATTGGTCTGTTTTTCTGGACTTACACTAAGAAACCACTCCCCAAAGCCAAAATGATTAGAGATGTCAGCCTCTGTGTCCAAGAGCTGTTGGACTTTGGAAAAAGAAAGATGCTCTGGCTTTCACAAACCGCCTGTGCCCTTCTCTTGGATCTCTCTAGTAAAAGTGAATGTGTGTGTGTGTGTGTGTGTGTGTGTGTGTGTGTGTGTGTGTGTGTGTGTGACGCTACCTTGAGGCTAAAGGAAGTGATTAAGGTACTATCGTACAATTTGTGATTCATCATATAGTTTCTGGATTTCTAAAAGGAAAACAACTAAATGCTAACTGCAGATAGAATTAGTTAGCTTTTCTTTGTTGAATACAGCAGGATGTGACCACCCGTCACTCAGTTGTGTTTAACTTGAAGAAATGTGCTCAAGACATTAAGGACATTTTAGACTTTCTTGTGATTTGGAATAAATATAACTAATGATTTATAAATAGATTGTCAGTGTTACATACTAGACATCAAATTTGGTCCGTCTCCTTTTCAAATGTCGTATGAACTTAGCAAGTTGGCTTTCTATGTTAATCTGTTTTTAGAGGGATGTGACCCCTTTTTCAATAACCAAAGGGATTTTACATTAGTTACATCTGATAAAACAACAAAAATTGAAGTCTTGAATCATTCTCCAGTAAAGAGAAACCTCAGTGCTAACCAATTCTAACAGTTTAGGTCTTAGTGCATAGAAATAGAATAATTTTTTTGATTTTTTATTTATTTATTTTTTTGAGACAAGGTTTCTCTGTGTAGCCTTGACTTCTTGAACTCGCTTTGTAGACCAGGCTGGCCTCGAACTCACAGCAATCTGCCTGCCTCTGCCTCCCGAGTGCTGGGATTAAAAGCGTGTGCCACCACTGCCTGGCTAGAATTATTTTTTTATATGAGCTAAATGGTCCAAATTGTTGCATATGTTAGATTTAATGGCTGCTTCATTTTATAAGACTGTAGAGTTGAAATGAGATGATTCACAAGAAACGTCAAACCTTTTCAGATAAGAATGTTATGTTTATTCTCTACACTTAGTATTTATTGATCCAAGGTTCATATGTATACCCACAATCCATATAGGATGCTTTTAATACCTTAATGTTTTACTTTTGGGCTATAATTATATTGACTATCTTTTGTAATGACTATGTAAAAAAGCCATTATCTTTTTGCATCTTTAAGCATCCTTTATCCCCCAGGAAAAGGCTGTTGGGGCTTATGAGCTCAGAATTGGCCTCTTGCATCTTATTTCTGTTATATTTTGAATTTTGTGTTCTAAAAGTCAGTTGATGTCTCGTGAGACTATTTCTGACCTTCCTGGTTTGAAGTATTACTTATAACAGAGTGAGACAACTTCTTCAAACCTCCTTCCAGCTCATGTTTCTTTAATTATAGTTTATTTAAGTGTTAAGATATGCTAATAAGGTAAAATTTCCTGTTATTGTTTTGTTGTTATTGTTTGTTTTGGTTTTTCGAGACAGGGTTTCTCTGTGTAGCCCTGGCTGCCCTGGACTTGCTTTGTAGACCAGGCTGGCCTCGAACTCACAGTGATCCGCCTGCCTCTGCCTGGCTGTGTATCATCTTTTTTTTTTTTTTTTCTTGAGGAACTTGTCAGTGGAGCTGTGGTGATTTGAGTGAGAATGGCCCCACAGGCTTGAATGCTTAGTCACCGGGAAGTGAAGTGTTTGAAAGGCTTAAAGTATTAGCAGGTGTGCCCTTGTTGGGGAAAATAAGCCCACATCAGGCCCTGGCTGGTCTCCACCCCCACAGGGGTGATGTAAATTCTCAATGTAATTTTCATTAAAAAATTTTTTTATTTGCAGTGGTGACACACCACTGGCCTTTAATCCCAGCGCTTGAGAGGCAGAGACAGGCTGATCTCTCAGTTCGAGGCCAGCCTGTTCCACAGGGCAAGTTCTAGGACAGCAAAGGCTACACAGAAAAACTGTGTCTCGAAAAACAAAATAAAAATTTGCCTCATTTTATGGTTGTGGATCTGAGTAATATATATATATATATATGTGTGTGTGCGAGCACCTGCATGAGTTTATATGCACCACTTGATGCAGGTGTTTAGGAAGCCAGAGGGATTCTAGGAGCTGGGGTTACAGGTGGATATGAGCCACCATATGGTGCTGGAAACAACCCAAGTCCCCTGCAAAAGCAAAAAGTACTTTTTAACTACTGAGCCATTTCTCCAGCCCCTTTTAGAAAGATTTCTTAAAGTGTGTAAGTGTGTGTGTGTGTGTGTGTGTGTACACACATGTGAGTGCAGGTGCTGCGGAGGCTGGAGGAAGTATTTGGATGCCCCTGGAACCTGGAGTTACAGGCAATTGTAGGCCACCCAGTGTGAGTGCTGGAAACCAAACTCATGTCCTTTGAAAGAACAGTAAGCCGTCTTAACCACTCAGCTCTTTCTATTTTCTAAGCGATGAATGAAATTGATTCAGACAATGAGTGAAACTAAATCACTTTGAAACCCCTTTGGTCATGTTTAAATATATATCATTGTCGGTTCAATCACAGTAAAATCCCAAGCTTAATTCTTACCTGCCAACCCTTGTAGTTTAGTTTTGTTTTGTTTTGTTTGTTTTGTTTGTAGTTTTGGTGTAGCCCAAGTTGACTTTAAACTCAGTAGTTGCTCAGTGATATCCTTGACTCCTGCACTCCCATCCTCCAGTTTTAAGTGCTGGGAATCTGGGCGTACGTGTGCCGCCATGCCCACTCATCACACGTTCTCTTAAAGCGTCCCATCCTCTAAACACTCTTTTGAATGACTCTTGACTCACATATTCAGAATAACTGCTTACCATATGCCCTTGTTCCTAATACTTTAATACTATAGTATTTTAATAAAAACAACTCTGATCAGGCCCAGTAAGTATTTCCCCATTAGCTGTGTGACAGATTATATAGCCTCTCTACGCCTTCATTTTGTGTGTGTAAAATGAAATTTGTAATACAAGGCTTAAGTATAGTATTTGTGAATTATAGGCAATAATAGGAATTCAGTAGATGTTAACTAATTTTTTGTTTTGTTTCAAGACAAAGTTTTATTATGGCGTCCAGGCTGGCCTGAAACTCAGAGTCCACCTGCCTCTGCCTCCTGAGTGCTGATAGTAAAACTTCTGTAAGTTGTATTATTGCCATAATTGCACATATTTCATATGATGGAGGAGATCAGAAGGAATGCATATAAGGACGGATCAGTATGTTGAGAAGATGAGACATGTAATGAAGGATGACCAAGAGCACAACCTGGACAAACGGAGTGCCAGCGAGTGCTGTAGGAACAGAGGGCAGGAAGCTGCTGTGAGCCACGCAGTGAGGGAGAGCAGGTGGCAGGATCGAGCGGGGACTCCGCCATTTATGTTAAGCCCCCTTGAATGTCTTAGTCTATGTAGACAATGGCAAAAGTTACAGAATAACTGTGGCAGATGTTATGGCCATATTACAAATAGTTAATTTTTAATTAATGACTTACTAATCATTTGTTGTAAGAAAACTCTAGAAAGGCATTTGCACAGAGGTTGGTTTTGTTTTTGTTTTTGTTTTTCAGGATAGCTGAGTCTATTAAATGGCAGGGTTTAAAGTCTCCAGATGGTTGTTACTGTGCTGCAGGCCCAGGTAGACTTTACACAGATGCTTTCAGAAGGCTGATGTTTCTGAAAATCTGTTGTTACTGAATCAGTCCAAGAGGCTAGGATAACTACGTAAAACCCCCACAGGCTATCCAAGAACAGAACTCATTAAACTCTCTACTAGTGACCTTATACTTAAAAGAATACAGAAGCAATATTCAAGTAGTGCGAAGTAAGCCCTGTGTGCTTCAGTCGGGTGCTGAGCTCTGCACATTTCATTGACCAGCGTTGACCAGCAGAGCATATCACATGACACAAGGCTTTACACTATTTAAGAGAGTGAGCTATGAAAGGAACATGTTTTGCTGCTGCTGCTGCTCCTCTCCTCTTCCCCTCCTCTTCTTGTTCCTCCTCCTCCCCTCCTCCTCCTCCTGTCCCACCTCCTCCTCCTCCTGTTCCTCCCTCTTCTTCCTCCTTCTCCCCTCCTTCTCTTCCTCCTCCTCCTCCTCCTCCTTTCTGGCTTGATTACCAGCTTCCTGGCCTAACACCCATTAATATCTTTCCATCTTAGCACTGTGCATAAGCAGTATGCAGTTCTTATAGTTTCTAAGTTAAGTACGCATGAAAACCATCCTAGTGGATATGGCAATCTTTTTCACAAATAATAGCCCTCTGATTGTGTCAGAACTGCACAGAGGCATGTTACTCCAAGCCCAAATGGTGGTTGGACTCACACTGAGTCTGAGGAAAAATTACTCTTCTGTACTCCAAAGCTAGAGATTGTGCCTTATCAACACCAAGAGAACCGGCAAACGGAGACTATGTAAGATAAACTACATATTTATTTTAATTTAATGGGTTCTGACCAAATGAATTTAAACAGTGCAGTTTATTTTTCAGACTTAAGAAAAATGAAAATTTTAAACTTGTTAGTTGAGTTATCTTCAAAGATTACGAAGAACTGTTTAGTGTTTCTGTATTGCTCATGTCTTTGAAGTGCTTGCGTAGACCCACTGGGGCTGGCTCCTTCACCCTGTGGCTCTCAGTCTCCAGTGGGGTTAGTCTGCCACACCCACACAACTGCAGCTTTCTCCCTCTGCCCTGCAGGTTCAGTGGGACCTTGTCTCAAGGGAAGAAGATGAAGAGTGTGATGGAACAGGGCCTCTGATGTCCACGGGGTGCTCCCTGTGCATGCGTCCACACACCATTTCTAAAAACAGAAAGCCTTATGCACATAAAACTTTGTGTTTTCCTTTCACTCTTCATCATCCACTTAGCTAAAAGTGAGCTTGCCTGGGTCATTATTTTACATTGAAGTGGCCCTCTTAGTACATAAAATACTGGTTAGTATATATTTTTGTTATACAAAAGCCAGAAAACATTGTTTCTCCTCCATTCAAAATATATTTCTCATCGGGCGTGGTGGTGCACGCCTTTAATCCCAGCACTCCGGAGGCAGAGGCAGGCAGATCGCTATGAGTTCAAGGCCAACCTGATCTACAAAGCGAGTCCAGGACAGCCAAGGCTACACAGAGAAACCCTGTCTCAAAAAAACAAACAAACAACAACAATAATACACACACACACACATATACATACATACATATTCCTTTTGCCAGGTGCAGAGGTACATGCCTACTATCAGCACTCAGAAGACTGAGGCAGGTGGATCTTTGTGAGTTCAAGGCTAGCCTGGTCTGCACAGTGAGTTCCAGGACAGCCAAGAGCTATATAGAAAGGTCTTGTCTTGAAAAATAAAACAAAACACCAAAAAGTCATTATTGTTATTCTTATCTTCCAAAGATATTTCCTGTTAACACTTTTTCTGTGTGTGTGTGTGTGTGTGTGTGTGTGTGTGTGTGTGTGTGTGTGTGTTCTCTCTATGGGAATGTATTGTATGTATGTGTGTACACCTGTGTGTACATATATATTCACCTGTGTGTTGGTGTGTAGAGACCAAAGGTCAATGTTGCGTGTCTTCCTTTCTCTATAACTTTTATTTCAGTAAATTTTTTGTACTGAGGACTAAACCCAGGGCCTTGCACTTGCTAAGTAAGCCTTTCGACCACTGAGCTACATTCATAACCTTTCTACCTTATTTTATGAGACAGACTCTTTCACTGGATCTGGAAGGAAACCCCCACTACCACCTGTCTCTTCCTCCAGAAAATAATTAAGGATGTATGTGTTGCCACACTCCACTTTCATTGGGGATTTGAACTCAGGGACTACCACATGTACAGAAAGCATTCCCACTGAGCCATCTCCTTAACCGTGTGTGTGTGTGTGTGTGTGTGTGTGTGTGTGTGTGTGCTTATGTGTGCCTGTGCTTTTAAAAATGTGTTATTGGGGCTTGAAAGATGGCGCAGTGGTAAAGAGCTCTTGCAGAGGACCCAGGTTTGAGTCCCAGCACCTACATGGTGGCTCACACCCATCTATGACTCCGTTCCAGGGTCTCTGACACCCCCTTCTGACTTTCATGGACACCAGGCACACATATAGTACACATACAGGCAAAACACTCATATAATAAAATAAACCTAAGAAAAGTTTCTAAGACATTTTCACTAGGTGCACGCCTTTAATCCTAGCACTGTGGAGTCAGAAGCAGGCAAATCTCTGTGAATTCAAGTCCAGCCTGGTCTACTTAATGAGTTCTGGGCCAATCAGACAAGGTTTGCTCTCCTGGCTAGTTTTATGTCAGCTTGACACAAACCAGAATTAACTGAAAAGAAAAACCTTAATTGAGAAAATGCCTCCATAAAAATCTGGCTGTGTGTAGTCAAGCCTGTAGGGCATTTTTTGAATTAGTGATGAATGTGGGAGGGCCTAACCTGTTGGGGGTGGAGCCATCCCTGGGCTGGTGGTTCTGGGTTTTATAAGAGAGCAGCCTGAGCAAGCCAAGGAGACCAGGCCAGTCAGCAGCTCCTGCCTCCAGGTTCTTACCCTGACTTCCTTGGATTATGAACAGTGATATGGAAGGGTCAGCAGATTTAACGCTTTCTTCTTCAACTCGCTTTGTTGTTGTTGTTGTTAATTTTATTTACTTTTATTTCATGTGCATTGGTGTTTGCCTGCATGTATGTCTGAGTGAGGGTGTTACATCCCCTGGAACTGGAGTTACAGACAGTTGTAAGCTGCTATTTGGGTGCCGGGAATTGAACCCAGGTCCTCTGAAGAGCAGTCAGTGTTCTTAACCACTGAGCCATCTCCCCAGCTACCACCATCCCCCAACGTGCTTTTTGGTCATGGTGTTTGATCACAGCAATAGGAACTCAGCCGAGACAGATAACGTAAGGAGACTCTTGTCTCAAAACAACCACAGAACATTTTTAATGCAGTTGTTCTCGGGGACCGTTGCAGAAGTGTGAAGGACCATAGTGAAAGTCCCCTGTTGTTAGGAACTCAGAGCTGCTGTCTGCCTACGTAAGACCTGCACAAGAGCAAGCAAACCACTGAGGCCAGCATGGAAGGAGGGGAAACGCGCTCGCAAGCCCCGCCTCTAGCTGTGTGAGGAACTGCGCTCTAGTGGGTTGCCCACACCCCTAAGTACTTGTGTAGACAAACTAGACTTGGTGAGTTATTTGAAAAAGTTGGAGTAAGATGTGGATCTGGGAGGACTTGAGGGGAGGAGGTGAAGACAATTGTATATATGTATGCAATTCTCAAAGTTAAGAAAAAAAAATTAAAAAAAAAAAAAACTCAATTCTTCACAGTTGGAATTCAAAACACAAAGATGCAGTTGCCCTACATCTACTGTTTTGTGGTTTTAGGGTTGTTTGTTTGTTTGTTTAGTTTGGCACATTGAGGAGATTCTGCCATTGTCTTAGAAAGCATTCCTTCCATAGCCCTTTCAATGGGTCCTTCCTTCCTTCCTTCTTTCCCTCTATCCTCCTTTTTTCGCTCTTTCACTTATTTGCTTTGTTCTGTTTTTAAAGACAGGGTTTCTCTGTGTAGCTTTGGCTGTCCTGGAACTCACTCTGTAGGTCAGGCTGGCCTCGAACTTATAGAGTTCTCTGACCTCCCAAGTGCTGGGATTAAAGGCATGCCCCTGTCTCATTGAACTGTTTTATATTCGCTCCACTGTTAAACATTTCATGACCTTTTTTTTCCCCTGCAGTTATAAACAGATTCAGTGAGCATCCTTGTTCCTAAATCTTTTGTACAAGTTCCAAAAAACCCCAAACAAACAAATAAAAACACCAAGCTCAATTATGTGGTCCCTAAGCTAACGGGTATATAGCATTTTTAGGCTTTGACGTAGATTACAAATTTGCTCACCAGAGGTGATGTTCTACTTCCACCCATATTCTAGTAATTTTTTTCCTGAAGTTTTTATTCCTGAAGCAAAATAAAAGTCAAAGAAAGCCAATTTTAGACTCAGTTTATCTGAGCTACTTGGGACCCAGAAAACTTGGCCTTTACTTGGCTATGCTATCAAGACCTCCTTTCAGACTTATGCACTAATTTTTTTAAAATGTGTTGATGTAGAATACAGTGTTAAGATGAAACAATTATAATGTATTTTTAAGCATATATAATTTATTAAAGTTTCCAACTCAATTTTTCATTTTATTCTAAAGGCATCACCATTTAAACTTAGAGGATTTTAGGATGAAAAGATAAGCAGATAAGCTTGCCTGGAGTCTTGTATGAAATTAGCTCAAGCCCATGATGCTTGTCTTAGGGAATGTTAAGTATCCCTGAGGTTTCCCATGGCACTGTTTCACTAATGGCACTGAAATTCTAGAATGATACTATTTTATTCTAGTGACCTTACGAAATTAGAATTCCTGGCCCTATTTATTGTAAGCAATGAATGCATGTCACTAACTTTTGAGAGAATGTCACTTAAATGCTTGAACCAATAGTTTTCATATTCGAGACTGAATGAGTATTTAGTCTCAGTGTGAAGTGACAAGCGCTTGTTCCTTAGAGATGCATCTGAAGGTCACCAGCAGATTTGAGTCTCCCAAGGACGCCTCTGTGGGAGGTTTACAGGGGTGTGGGGCGTGATAGCTAAAAGACAAAAAAGGAAGTCACAGTTATACACCAGTCCATTAGTGTTGGGTGCTCAGCTCTCTTTTAAATCAGCCTGCTTCCCACGAGTGTGTTTGTGGGCAGGAGAGTCCCTTCGGGTAAAGCCCCACCTGTGTAGTGGCAGCAGTCCCGCACACTCTGCACAGAGGGCGAGCGCAGCACCTTGTCCGTCCCATCTCTGCCCACAGCTCATCTCCTTTACACAGTGAGCCTTTGTTCGTGAGAGCGGGCTTCTGTGATTGGCCTGTCCAACCACTGTCAGAAATCACAAGTCTCTGAGAAAGAGTCGAAAGGTCAAAGTGAGTAATGCGCAGTCACTTCTGCTTTAAGGGGATCAGCTTTTGACCTGTTAGAACGGGAATTTGAACTGTAGCTCAGGAAATGCTAATTTCATCAGCTTCAGCATTTCAGCTCCAGAGAAAAATTACTAGCTATTTCTACAGTCAGCAGAGACAGAAAAGAAACAAAATGTCTTTAAAGAGTGTTTCTTGGGGCTAAAGAAGATGGCTCAGCCATTAAGAGTGGTACATGCAGACAAAACAGTCATACATATAAAATAAAGATATGTAAATCTTTCTCTTAGAAGAGTGTTTTTTAATTAAGTTGGGGTGGGGGTGGTGGGTACTAGAGATCTTAGACTCCAGAGATTGTTTACGTAAAAATGTTACTGTGATAACAGGCAGCAAGTAAAAACAACCAGAATTGTCATCAGTTAGGTGAGATTCCTGCAGTTCATTTATTAACATGTCTTTTTTGTTTGTTTTGTTTTGTTTTTCGAGATCGGGTCTCTCTGTGTAGCCTTGGCTGTCCTGGACTTGCTTTGTAGGCCAGGCTGGCTTCGAACTCACAGCAATCCACCTGTCTCTGCTTCCTGAGTGCTGGGATTAAAGGCGTGGGCGACCAGGCCCGGCTTAATGTGTCTTTTTTATTATTTAAGTTGTAACGTTATGTGTATGGGTGTTTGCCTGAGTGTTTGTCTGTGTGTATCAGTTGTTTGCCTGGTGCTGGCAGAAGTCAGAAGGATCTCCTAGAGCTGGGGTTATAGATGTGGGTGCTGAGAATTGAAGCCAGGTCCTCTGCAAGAGCAGCCAGTGCTCTGCCTGCTGAGCCATCCTTCTAGCCCTCTAGTATCATCTTTTGAAATGAGCCAAAAATTGGAAAAGCCAAATAATATTTCCATTTCTTACTAGAGCTATTAAAGTGGGCATTTTTACTAAGCAATTTTTGCAAATTTTGGAATTGAGAATTCAGATACTACAAATACACGATCTTCAGCCTAATTAAAAGTCTCTTTTCAAGTCAGGCATGGTGGCATACAGCTGTAATTCCAGCCTTGGAGATAGTGGGGCAGGAGAAATGCATTAAAGACAACTGTGGTTACACAGTAAGTGCCTCAAAATAAACTCAGTCTCCTTTTTTATAGTTAGCAGTGGCCCTTGTATATTGGCCTTGAAATGGTAAGCTGTTGTCCTTGTCCTCTAACTTATCAAAAAGATTGTAAGCAGGACAGCTAAATAATTGTGAGACCTCGTACAAATTAAATACACAGGACCCCTTGTTCTTAGGTCTCTCAGAATTCTAAGATAACTCCAGGGGAGGATAAAGCCAAGTGTGAGCCATCTAAACCCCAGGCCTTCTGTGACTGTACAAACCCATGATATTGCCCTGACTTTAAATTCAAAGAGCTAATGAGAGCTCTGGCACTTACCCCTGTGTATGCTGGGTTTTGTTTGGTTTGTTTATTACTGTGGTGGAGCGGTAAACACACATGCCCCAGTACGCGTGTAAAAGTCAGGGGACCACCTGTGTAGCCGTCTTTCTTTGTTCACCTTTTTGAGGGTTCCAGGAATCGAACTCAGATTGCCAGGCTTGTGTGAAAAGTAACTTTAATCCACTGAGCCATCTCACTGGTACCATATTAGCTTTTAGATACAGGCTGATTTTGAACTCACAAGTAGCTTGAATTAGAGATTCACTTTTCTCAGCCTCCCAAGTGTTTAGATGGCATGTCTGCACCACCATGGCTGGCTTTTTTTCCTTTTGTTCGTAATCTTTCTCTTTTGATCCATCCTTGTCCGTGTCGGAGCACCTCTGGACAAGACCTGGAACTTATCCATAGTAGAAGAAATGTGTACTCTTGTGTTGTCCATGTGTAACTTGTGGAATATTCCCTTCTCTTTGGTTGGTGGAACAACTAAGATTTGGATTTCTTTTTCTTTTTCTTTTTTCCTTTTTGTTTTGTTTTTTGAAACAGGATTTCTCTGTATAGCTCTGGCTGTCCTGGAACTTGGCTTTGTTCCAGGCTAGCCTCGAACTCATAGAGAAACGCTTGCCTCTGCCTCCCAAGTGCTGATTAAAGGCATGTGCCACCACCACCAGGTTTATGCCTGGGTTTTACATGAATATTTGGAATCTGAACTTAGGTGTTTATTCCTGCATAGCAAGCATGCTATCCACTAAGCATCTCCCCAACTTTTGAAGTTCAAAAAGATTAATTGGGTTATTCAAGGTTATTTAATGAATGAATGAAGGAGCAGGAACTAAAAGCCAGGTCTTCTAATATTTACCACTTGCTTATTTTGTAAGGTTTATTGCCTCTAATTAGTTTCATATGCCTACTAAATGAAAGTCCATCTATTGATCACCAACACTGATCTAGGCACAGAGGACACTAAATCAGCTCTCCGAACTTATATTCCAGCTCGCTAGCTGGGAGGCACTCAAGCCCAGCCTCAGTTACATAGTGAGTTGGAGGCAAGCCAGGGCTATATGAGATACTGTCTCAACAAAAAAGAGCTTCAGTTCTACGTGTAAACAAAGTGCTGTAACTAAATAATCAGGCGATGCTGCTGCTTTAAAGAAAACAATGAAACACACCACGAAAAAAAAAAAAAGAAACAAGCTGGGAAGACAGTGCCGAGTTAGAGAAAATAAAGCAAAAGCTAACAAGCTATAATTTGAGTCACAAATTGAAGTGTGGACATCTCATGTAAATATATAAATGAATTGTAGGCATAGATGGTCAACAGTCTTACGTTTCTGCATCATAGACATTGATAGAAGTTTTTGTTGTTTGCTTTAATTAAAATAACATTTTAATGGATGGAAGTAGAAATGATCATACTGAGTGAGTTAACCCAGAAGCAGAGAGACTCACATGGTATATACTCACTTATAATTGGGCACCAGCCCAAAAGGCATGTCCCTGAAAGTCTTCACTTACCAGGAGATTGGGATAGATGTGATGACATCCCACTGGGACTCTAGGTAAGACAAATATAGGAGATGGGGAAATAGAAGGATCCAGAGGGTCCTAGAAACCCACAAGAAGAAGAGCATGATGGGTGGATCGGGGCCCAGGGGGGTCAGCTCAAGCTATTGCACTAACCAAGGACAATACAAGTAGTAAACATCGAACCCCTACTCTGATCTAGCCAATCAGGACAGGACATTCTCCACAGTTATATGGAGAGTACGGACTGACTTAGACATGAACTCTGGTGCTCCATATTTGACCACCTCCCCTTGGTGAGGAGGCCTGATGGCACTCAGAGAAAGAGTAAGCAGGCTACCAAGATGAGACTTGATAACCTATGACCATATAGTGGGGGAAGAAGTCCCCCTCGGTCATAGACGTAGGGGAGGGGAATAGGGTGAAAGTGGGGGGGAGAGAGGGAGGAATGGGAGGAAACAAGTGATGAGATAACAATTGAGTTGTAATCTGAATAAATAAATTTAAAAAAAAAAAGAAAGAAATACCATCTTTAATGGTAGACCACAGTAAGAACTAGGTTGATGATGTCTTCCTTCACTTTCCTGAGTACAAGACTTCGAAGGCCTAATTACCTTATTTTGTTTAGTTTGAGGTTTTGGGGGGCGGGTAGCGTTTGTTTGTTTATTGAGTCTTGTGTTTTTGAGACAGAGTTTTTCTGTGTAGTCCAGGCAAGCTTCCCATTTGTGGACCTCAGCTTGTAGACCTCACACCTAAGGCTCTTCTGCCTCAAACTCCAGAGTGGTAGGATTCCAGGTTTGCACCACCATACCCAACTGCGGAGCGTCTAACTGTTAAGTGGGTTAGCCTTGGCTTTAACTGCTGCACCTCACTTTTGACCTCCTGCTCTGGGAGCGCAGTCATTTCCTTGTGCACTGCGTCACAGCACGGCCAGCTGCTGCACTCGTGTTCTTACAGTCCTTTCAGTGCCGGCCTCTGTTAGTGCTGAATTCTCTAGAGTAGTCAATAAATGCAGGAGATGGAAGCCCTTATCTGTTTGTCAGATGTAATTAAACTGATTTCAAAATATTCTCTATTACGCTTTATAGTACTGAACTCCTGCTATGTGTAGTGCTACAGGCCTAGAAGTTCAGAAAATGAACTTGTCTTTAGTTTTTAGAAGTGGTTACAATGTAAAACTGTTTATTAGAGCAGGAGTTCCAGAACTGGGGACAGAAGGGAGCAGAATGAGAGATGCGTTGTCTTTGTCACAGTTGTCTGCAGATAGCTGTCTCAGAATATTCTAAAATTAATAAAGACCTGCTAGAAACTCCAAAGCCTTATCTTTCAAAGTTAAATCCAAACAAATCACTAAGGGATTGCCTCATTAAAGCTGAGATGTCCCCTGATAAAAAGGTAGACGTGGGAAGAATGTCAGTCCCCAGTTGAGTGTGGCTCCTTTAAAAGTATGGCCAGGTTCATTCAGTTCAAAGCATGTCTGTCTTGCAACACAGTGTGTGTGATCGCAGCCCAGCAGCTGTGTAGGCTTCACCAGCATCACAGCACCAAAGGGCAAGAAAGTCACAAATATACTGAAAAAATATGCAAAAGAGGATCTATATAAGAAGGTTGCAGAATTGTTCTAGAAAAAGCAAAAACCATGGTTTTCATCAGTTCTCAAAAGAATCCAGTGACATCCTTCACACTGCGTGACACACACTATTAAGAATCTGGAATAGAAGCCGGGCATACTAGTGCAGACCTTTAACCCCAGCACTCTGGAGACGGATGCAGACAGAGCTCTGAGTTTGAAGCCAGCCTGCTCCAGATGAGTTCCAGGACAGCCTGTTAGGACTACAAAGTAAGACCCTGTTGTTTGCTTTAAAAAGAGTCTAGGGACATAGGGTAGTGATAGAGTGCTTGCCTAGCAGCTCTGACTTTAATTATCCGTACAATTTTTTAAAAAATGAAATCTGCCATTCTACCTTGAGAATTTCTGACCTTGGCTGATCTCAGAAGCTAAGGAAGGGTGGTCCCGATCAGGACTTAGATGGGAGATCATTTGGGAATACTAGGTGCTATAAGCTTACATAAAATTTCAAAAGAAAAAAGTTAGAAGGAATATTCTATCATAAGCCAAAATAACCTTCCTTTTAAAAAAAAAATGGGAGTTTTATAAATAAGGCCTTGGAAAAAAACTAGACCAGTTTTATTTTCTTAGAATGCCAGGGGCTAGCAAGATGGCTAAGCAAGGGCTCTCCCACCGAGCCTCACCCCAGCCCTTCGCATTAAGTTTTTAAATGCAGGGGGAAACAAAATTATAGTCTAACTATTGTTTCAATGTGCTGATATAAACATTTTAAGATGTGTGAAAAATATTGCCCCTTCTTTTTTATCAGCTCTTTGACTAACACCATGCAGAGCAGATGTCACGAGCCTCTTTGGTGACATGAGGGGACCTGGGGAGACATCCCCCATATACGCATCTCCCTCCAGTGTAGTTAGGAAGGTTCCCGAAATGTCTGCATATTGTCGTGGTTTTCTTAGCTTTATTTTAAGGTAGTTTTATTTTTCAAATATTTTCTTCAAAGTCTTTGGACTCCAGATTTAGGGACCACTTAGGAAATACGAGGTTTCAGCTGTGGTGGTGCACACCTTTAATCCCAGCACTCGGGAGGCAGAGGCAGGTGGATCCCTGTGAGTTCGCGTCCAGCCTGGTCTACAAAGTGAGTCCAGGACAGCTAGAGCTACACAGAGAAACCCTGCCTTGAAAAACCAAAATGAAAGGGAGAAAGGAAAGAAAAAGGAATATGAGGTTTCCCCTAGCCATTAAAGAAAGAAATCAGTCAGTTAGTCAGTGAATCAATCCAAGTTCTACAAGCTCATTGGACTGAGCGCAGAACAGGTGAAGAGGAAGTGTCAGCTTTGCCTCAGCGGGTTCTTTGCTATGTGATGGAGGAAGCTGTCAACCAGAACACTACTGGATACCTCTCCACTCTTAGTCCCTGGTGCTTCCAAAGATTAGTGACTCCCAAGTTGAAAACCTGTTTATTCTAGTGCCCAGGAGACAAAACTGCTGAACATTTTATTTTACCCTGTTCACCTGGGCAGCTCTTTGTGTCTGCCTGAGGTGTGGCAGGCAGTCCTGGCAAGCGAATGACACGACTGTGCCAGAGAGATGCATGATAGAGAGACTGCTCTGTGCGGTAGCTTATACCTCTGTGCGGGGTGGGATACAGTTGAGCGTTAGTTGTTCTGTGGCTGTCAAGGAATGCTGCATTGATAGTTTTGCTGTTGGTGTCTTTCCCATGACACAATTACTAACCCCACTGCTGTGAGCTAAGCCTGGGACTGAGTCGCCTTCTATCTTTAATAGGGTGAGCATATCTTGTCTAAAAATAGTAAGGTAGTCTTGGCTAGGACTACGAGAGACAGTAGAATGACCTTCACTGGTCTTCGTCACTAGTCTTATATTTATTTATATTTAAAGAAATAGGAACACTCTTTCTAGCAATACAAGTTTCAAAAGGTAAAAAGTTATATACTAGATGAAAATAAAATATAAAGGCCTACTTATAAAAGAAGATAGCCGGGGGCTAGAGAGATGGCTCAGAGGTTAAGAACACTGCCTGTTGTTCCAAAGGTCCTGAGTTCAATTCCCAGCTACCACACGGTGGCTCACAACCATCTATAATGCGACCTGGGCCCTCTTGTGGTGTGCAGGCACACATGCGGGCAGGATACCGTGTAAATAATAAATAAATCTTTAAAAAAAAAAGAAGAAGAAGATGGGCAAACCAGGTATGGAGGTACATACCTGTATTTTTAGCTACTTGGGAAGTTGAAGTAGATTACAAGTTCAAAGCCAGTCTCGGTATCCTAGGGAGACCCTTGTTTCAAAGGGAAAGAGAGTAAGAAAAACAAGCCAGTGGTTATTTTTGTATGAAAATATGCCTATTGCGTGATTTATTTTTCTACTCTATTAACCAGAAGTTAACAACTCCTGAGACTGTAAAAGATCCATCATAAGCATCGTGCCTTTAGGTCCTTTGGGGTAACAATTCGTGCTTCATAATCCTGGCTGCTTTTTACAATGCTCTTGTTTGCTAAGAAGAAAGAGCCTTTTTGTGAAACATGTATAGATATCAGCAAACCTATCTAGCAGAAGCCACTCGCTCGGGCACGGAAGGAAGCTGACTTTGCGAGGAGACTAAGTAACCCGATGTCACAGGCAATGATGTGATTTCAGTGTGCACCATTTAGCTTAAGTGGCCTTCTTTTACTTTCTTTTTTAAATGATTTCTAGTTTTGTACTATATGTATGTGGGTGTTTTGTCCTCATGTATGTCTGTGCGTCATGTACATGAGTGGGGCCTAAGGAGACTAGAAGAGGGCGCTTTCTCCCTTGCAACTGGAGTTACAAATGGTTGTTAGTTGCCATGTGGGTGCTGGGAATTGAACCTGTGTCTTCTGGAAGAGCAACCAGTATCTTAACTGCTGAGCCATCTCTCCGGCTCCTTACTTTCTTTTTAGAGTGTAAAACTACCTCAGCAGCCGAGTGTGGTGGTGCACGCCTTTAATCCCAGCACTCGGGAGGCAGAGGCAGGCGGATCACTGTGAGTTCGAGGCCAGCCTGGTCTACAGAGCGAGTTCCAGAACAGCTAGAACTGTTACACAGAGAAACTCTGTCTCAAAAAACCACACACACACACACACACACACACACACACACACACACATTCTCAGTAATAATTTCCTGAAATCAAACTTACAGGGTTTTTGTAGTGTTACATGAAGAAACTGAGATCTACACTAACTCACTCCATATTTTATAGGGCACTAATGATTCTAAAGCTGTGAGTTCTGTGGGTTTTTTATTTAAAAGTTTACATTACATTTTTTATTTATTGTGTCTGTGCATGCCACAGTGGACATGTGGAAGTCAGAGGACAACTTTTCCCAGAGTTGGTTTTCTCCTTCCACCATGAGGCCCTGGGAATAAAACTCAGGCCATCAGGCTTGGAGCAAGTATCTCTACCTACTGAGCAGTCTTGAGGGCCCATGTTCTATACTCCCCCCCCCCCCCATTTCTACATATTTCCCTGAAGTAAGTGAAATAGTAATCATGTCTTAGAGAAAATGTCTAAGGCAACAAAAGTGACTCAGAGGCAGCTGATGCCATATGCATTGTCATTAGACAGCCCTGGATGTGTGGTGCTCACCTGCAGTTCTAGCACTGCAAAGGCAGCAGAGTCTTGAGTTAAAGCCCAGCCTGGGCTACACTGCCCAGTGAGACCTTTTCTAAAAGAATAAAAATGAAACAACACTAGCTAATTAAGTAGCTGGTGTTTACTGCTTCCTGTAAGGCAATCAAATGTGGTCTGAGAACTGGAAGTCTTATTTGTAGAGAGAGATGTTTTGGATTGTCAATGTTGAGCTACTTCTTAAATGACTGTTCGGAAAGTAACAAGCCATCTATGCTTTTCATCCTGTTTCATTCAGCATCTAAAGTGTTACAATCTCCTTTACAGAAGAGGAGCAGGAAGCAACGTTTCTCAGCAACTTTTCTGCAGTTAAGATAACGGTTGGATCAAATCTTATTGTGTAGATTTAGAATTCTCTCTGTGGATAGCCTACAGCTGTATTTTATGTTAGCTCTTAGTTCTCATTGTAGAGGTGGAGACATTAGTTAACTTTCTGAAAACTGTCTTCCTGGTAGTATTCTTAATAATGGGCAGTTTAGCCGAGAGTCGTGCATGTGTAGTGTCCCCTGATTACCAGCTCACTGTGGCACCCTAGTCCAGTGGAATACAAATGATTTTCTATAAAATTCCTTTGCTTCTGATTAAACTTGGTTTTGCATTCCTGGTTTATCTTTTGCGTGCTACATTTCTTTAAAATTGATTTTGCAAGTGGTGGTTTTAGAACTAACATCTACTTAAGCCATCAGTGTGCTGTCATATCCGTTAAAGGGGAGGAGGCAGGAGGGAAGCCATTTGTGTAAGAGCACTCTCCCAGCTGTTCTTCCTTGACACTGGAAGTCCAGGGCCTGCAGGAAGTGATACAGACGTGTGGTGACAAAGTGACGTGAGGAAGAGTCGCTTGTAAGGACACATTGTCCACATTGTTAGCTGGCAGATGGGGCAGACAAGTTTGATTTCAAATGCGAGGTTTAGCAAAGTCTAACTTAAGAGAGGACCTGAGATTGGGGGAACTAGTTTAAGACAGAAGCAGTGCTGTAAGAGTTAACAGCCATGTAAATAGACTTTTTTTTTTTTTTTTTTTTTTTTAATTCTCTTGGGTGAGAGGCTTAAAGCAGTGGTGTTTGTTAAAATCCAAAGGACCTGTCAAGAGGGACAAAGAAAATATTTTTTATGAGTAGAAGGAATTTGCACCTATCAAAGCATTTCTGTCTGCTTTTTCTTTCAACTGGAATTTCTTCATGAGATAAATTTCCACTGTACCAGAAAATGAACTGAACAGATAGTGCCTCATATCCATCTTCTCTGTGTTCTCCAGCTTTGCCCCACCTTCTGCCTGGCCTAGAGTGCCAAAGCAGCACCTAGCTCCCATTTCTAGGCCTCCCCCCCCCCCCCCCCCCCCCCCCCGTGTCCCAGCCCGCTTCCTCTGCTGTAGTTAGAGGCGTCTTTCCATAGTGTAAACTGGCTTTCTGCTATGCTCAAGATAAAGCCCAAATTCCTTGGCAGGCAGCACAGGATCCGTGTCCTGCTCGCCTTCCCCTGTCTGCATTCAACTACAGCAATAGAGCTGAGCTCGGGGTCTGTCTGTCTGTCCAGGAAAGGTCACCTGGATGATCCTGAGGACATCTCTACCCCCGCCCCCTTCTCGAGGAGGGCAGTCATGTATTGCACTTATTAACAGCCCTTTACCCTAATGTCATCTTTGTCAGAGAGCCCTTTCCTGACCAGGCGTCTTTATCACTTTTACCATCTGAATCAGTGTTTTCCCCAGCACATTTACACCACCTTACATTTTACTGACTTGTCTCATCCTACCTCCGTCTCACAAGTTTTCAGTTCTTTGAATTTTATGTTTATTGCTTATTACCAGTATTTAGAATAGTAACTTGCTACATGATAAATACTCAGTAATTTTAATGAAGCCTATGATATAATCTTTTTCACATTTATTTTGTTTTATGTCTGCGGATATTTTTGGTAGCACTTTTGTATGTGCACCACTTACAAGCCTAGTGTTCTCAGAGGCCAGAAGAAGGAAGGCATTGGAGCCCCTGGAACTGGAGTTACAGGCGGTTGTGAGCTACCATGTGGGTTCTGGAAATCAACCCAGGTCCTCCAAAATAGCAGCCAGTGTCCTAACCACCTGAGCCATCCTTCTAGCCCCTGTGTTGTTTTTAATGGTGTATTCTTGAAAAATAATTTAAAACTAGATTTTTCAGAAGAACCTGCAGCACACACACACGTGTGTGTGTGTGTGTGTGTGTGTGTTACTGATTTGGAATTCTTGGAATAGGTTCTGACAGCCACACTTCAAGACTGCTGCTAGATTACACAAATACAGAAAGATCAACCCCTTCCTCCTTTCCTTTAGTGTGTTGCTTTTGAGCTGAGGTCTCCACATGGTTGATCGCCTTTGATTTCTCTGTTCTCTGATTTTTCTGCATTGCTTAATAGTTTCATCAGTGGGAAAATATAGTTTTGATCGATGTGGAATTAACAGGAGATTAGGTTAGCTCTTTGGAAGTTTTAATCTAACAAATTTATACAAACCTATATATGATATTCCTTTGTCACAGAAGGGAAAAATGATTATATATAAGACCCAGGGAAGGTTCCACTATCTGAACAAGAGATTCCTAAATCTTTTTGTAGTCAGCGTGCCCAGAAGACAGATGTAGGACAGTAACCCATACAACACACCCAGCTTCTCAGAAAAGGAAGTTCAGGACAGAAAACAATGTCGGATATTGCAAGTCAGTTGAAAGTGTTTTTGAGTAGAAGACACCAAACAAGGTCAAGTGAGAGAACTCCTCCTGAGGCCTGTTACCGCGTGTGAACTTCCTCATTTGCCAGGTAAACACCAGAGAAGACACAATAATGGGCATACTTTATTAATTTTTAAAGTGTACCTCAGTCTTTAGCATCTCTTACCATTTTCAAATCATATTTATTTAACTATATACGACGCTATCCTGGACACTGTATACAGCAATGTGACAGTCTTCATGCAAAAACAAACCATGCAGACTAAAACAGCCATCTAACTAAACAGAAATGAAACTGCCCATACATAAAGCACACGGCAGCAGAGCAGAGCAGCAGTTGTATTGCCTTTGTTTTCCCCTGAGCTTCTCTGCATATGGTAAGCTTTCTTAGTGAGAGTAAGACCCAGGAGTGGGGAGGAGGAAGGCAGCTGTAGGCGGTGAGTGCCGCCCAGTCCCACAAGGTTTGGATAGCTGTGCCTGAGGGAAGTGGTGTTGCTGCAGGGAACCTCAAGCACTGAGGTAAAAAGACACGGGCAGGACGTGGAGAGGAGGCTTTGCCAGATAAGAGCACGGGCTGCTCATGCAGAGGGCCTGGGTTCCATTCCCAGCACCCACCCGGGAGCTCACAGCCATCTGTAACCTCAGTTCCAGGGGCTCGGGGACTCCTTATGCTCTGCATCAGGCATGAGACACACATGGAGTGCACGTACAGACATGCACACAAGGCAAAGCAGTTAGACATATAAAATAAAATTTTAAAAGGAAAAAAAAAGACAAAGGCAGCTCGAGTTCCCCCTTGTTTTACTAGTAGCCACGGCAGGCGCGAGGCGTTGTAGACAGAGATAGGCAGTAAGCATAGATGTTAACCTAGGACTCCGTGTTCCTCTGCCCTGTGGGTTGTAATTGTTGGTTTCTTGGCAGCTCACTTTCCCTCGAGCCCCACCCTCATTGCAGAGAAAAACTTGTTGACCACAGCTCCACTTTTCAAGTCTTGCACAAAGGCAGATGGCTCTAAAATGTAACTTACGCAAAACATCTGTTTGTGTGCTTGACTCTGTTCCCACGGTGGTGTTTTCCCTCACTGCCTTGTTTAGTTTCCTTCCTTCCTTCCTTTCTCTCGCCTTCTCTCTCTCTCTCTCTTTTTTTTCTTTCTTTAAAAATTGAAAACACATTATAACTTTAATTTTTTTATATAAAAGGGAAAGAGGAAAAAACAACCAATGAATGCTACCATCCTGACTGACAACCATTTCTATCCTTCCCATTTTTAATACACATAGTTTTTTTTTTTAAACCTAGTTTTTCTTAAGCAGAAGTTCAGTATTTTGTCATGCAGCCACTTCCCTGTTTTTCCCTGGTTCTGGTATCATCATTTGGTTTTTTGGCTGTGAGTTAACAAAAGGGCATTGTATCTTATCAGCACTCTGTCAATAAAGCTGTTCCTGTTTTTAAATGTCTTTTATGTGTATGTGTGTAAGTATATGTACATGTATGTAGGTGCCCTCAGACTCCAGAAGGGAGTGTCAGATATCCTGGAGCTAACAGTGCAGGCAGTTGTGAGCTGCCTGACGTAGGTGCTGGGAACTGAGCTCAGGCCTTTGCAAAAGCAAGTGCTCTTAACCACAGGCTAGCTCTGCATCCCACCTTCTTTTATTTTTGTTTGTTTTTTTTTTTGTTTTTGTTTTTTTTTTTTTAATTAAAGGTGAGAACTTTATTTTATCCCACCTATTTTTATTTTTAAAAGTAAGAATACTGGCTGGATGGTGGTAGTGCACACCTTTAATCCCAGCACTATGGAGGCCGAGGCAGGTAGATCTCTGTGAGTTGCAGGCCAGAGTGGTCTACAGAGCGAGTTCCACAACAGCTAAGGCTACACAGGGAAGCCCTGTCTCAAAACAAACAAACAAACAAACAAACAAACACTAATATGTATAGAATTCTTTAATCTCTTAACACTTAAAAAACTGTTGTAAAATTTCATTACTTTTTCAAGACACATTACTATACCCATCCCAAGATAGCCATATTTTAAGCAATAAAATAAAAATTAATTATCTATACAGTAGGCAGGAGATAATGGGGAAAGGAAAAGGATGCAGGAGCAGGGAAGGTAGAGAAAAAGGTGGTGGGCACACACTGTCAGAGCACACACGTGCGTCCATGCATGTGTCGTGATGGAGCCCGGTGCTGTGCACAGTTGATAGCATGTTTTATGAGCTTTTGTGTGAGTCTACGCTTTTGCCCTTGATGGTATTTGGGATTCAACTCTCCCATACCTGACTAATCTTACCGCTTCCCCTGTACTGTGGCTGGCTGTCTAACAAGAGCTATCCGTGGTTCTCACCTTTGTCCTCTCTTTACTAGTGAATAAAGTCGTGGCTGTGTCTCACATCATCCTTTCTTGGCTAAGGAGTATGAGAGAGGGATATACCACATCTTGGCTTTTGCCTTTTGTTTATGAGACAGGGGCTCACTATGTAGCCCCAGTTGACTTGCTATGTAGACCACGTTGGAGACCTGCCTGCCTCTGCCTCCAAAGCTCTAGGATTAAAAGCATGTAGCACTGGGCCCAGCTTTGTCTTTCCTTGTCTTGTTAAAACAATTAAATACTGGTTATCTTCAATCAGCTTAAATGATAAAAGGCAGACCTTTGATAGGTGGGGTCCTCTACTGGCTTAAGAAATCTATAGACATTATAGATAGCCTTGTTAGCTACTTGTTACTATGTGAGGCTTTCCTGGCCATCATTCTAAATGTTCTCTTTAGTATTAAAACTAGGATTTAAAATCATTCATGTTTACTCCTATGTTTTTCTGGGTCCTGAGTTGCCCTAGATAGGTGATTGGGTGTAGCTCAAAGAGACTTAAAAGCAATCTCTGTAGCCAGTGTAGGCTAGTAGTATTTTTTCCTTTACTGGAACAGATATAAATTTTAAAAATTTCCCCCTCCAACATACTTAAAACTCAAAGTCTCATTTACTCTTAGATCGTTTTGATTTGGATTTCTTCTTCCTCCAAATCCTAAGTAACTCATTGCTGTATGATACAGCTTGGTGAAACCTCTGTCCCTGGAAAATGATGAGCTGTGTATCATTGCTCTCTCATGAATTTATTTTAAAGTGTATTTTGATTGAATTTCATGTCAGTTGTGATAGTGCATGCCTTTAATTAATCCTAGCACTCAGGAGGCAAAGGCAGGCAGATCCCTGGGCAGTTCAAAGCTAGCCAGGTCTACAAAGGGAATTCCAGGCCAGCCAGAGCTACACAGGGATGTCCCTGTCTCAAATAAACAAAACTTTTAGTGCATTTCAAAAATAATCAATTGTTAGACACTGGATTGGACATCAAGAAAGCCCAACAATTCCTCTTTGAACTTTATTTTTCACTATTTTCTCTTTCTTTCTCTTCCTTTGTCATCATTATCATTCGTATTATCGTTTACAAAAGTTAATTGTTTCTAACCAGAGCAACTAGGTGAAGGAGGGAAGAGGAAAGGATAGGGAGGGAGGGAGGACAAACATCCACATTGGAAAGGAATAACATGTTGTTTGAAGATGACAGATCTCCTTTGTACAAAAACCTGAAGACTTTCACAAAACTGCTGACTTCTAAGTAAAACTGTTTGGACTGGACAAATTCAGAAAAGTTGTAGAATATAAGATGAACATAGAAAAATTATGTTTTCACACACTAGTGACAAACTAGCTGAAAAGGAAATTTAAAAAGCAATATCCTATTTACAGTAGGTACCAACAAAGAAAAGCTCCAGAGGGAAAATTCAACCAAGGTGGTTGAAATAACTTTTCAATAAAAGACACACACACACACACACACACACACACACACACACACACACATGCGTGTGCACATCTGTAATGCATGCTTAGCAGGTGATAAATGCACCTTCTGTGTTGTGTTAGGCCCAGACCTTTAAGGTTGCTTATTGTGCATGAACAGACTATCAGAATTATCAGCATACAGGAAGAGGACCGTAAGGTTAAAAGCATGTATGTAAAACAAGCAAAGAAGAGCAGATAATGAAATCAGGGAAGACATGATAGTTTAACAAGTTGACCAAAAAAAAAAAAAAAAATAGTAGCCACAACTGAGACTATGAAGGGATAGTCTGGAACATAGGGAATAATAAAGGAGTTTAAAGTGGGAAAAATGTTGTCAGTATTAAATGGAGCCAGGCATGGTGACACATGTCTGTAACACACTTAGAAGGCAGAGGCAGGAGGATCACTTCAAGTTCAAAGCCAACTTACTCTATGTAGCAAGTTCTAGACCCATCAGTACTATCCAGTGAGACTCTGTCTCTAAAACAAATCAAAACAAATCCATAATAGGAAGTAATTGAGCAAGGTAAAAACTGAAAGAAAGAAATGCCCATTGCATTTCAGAGGCAGAAGTTTCAGCTAATCCCATGCTTTTAATCGAGGCACTTTGAGAGACAGGTGGGTCTGTGAGTTCAAAACCTTCCTGGTCTAAAGAGTGAGTTCCAGGATAGACAAGGCTACAAAGAGAAACCCTGTCTGGGGATGTGGGGGGCGGGGACGGGGAAGCAGAAGTTTGAGTTGTAGCACATTGGAAGATGAATTACAGCCATCATCTTTCAGGAGACCGAAGCCTTGTAGACACCTGCCCTTTCCTCCTTCTTTGAGCTCCTCTTCTAAAACTTGGTGCTGACCACTGCGCTCCCCCAGCACCTTACTATCTCCCAAACCGCGAGCCTCAGACCTGCCTAGAAGACAGTACTTCCTGTACCTTCTGTCTTTAGTCTGCCTTTCCCTAAACCCCCTTCTGACTACAAAAGCAGCAAGTTCACACTGTGGAAAGTCCAAATGTTACTTTCTTGGAGAATTTTCTCTGACTTTATAACACAAATATGTACATTAGTATTCCCTGTCACTTTTCCTCTACTGTTCTCACTGTCCCATTACATGGTTGTCTAAAGTGTCAGCACTACTGCTTAGCCTTGACCAGGTATTAGAAGGGACTTTATATATTTCTGTTTAGGTATTTTTATTTTTGGTTTTTCCTGTGTAATAGCTCTGGCTGTCCTAGACTTGCTTTGTAGAGCAGGCTGGCCTCAAACTCCTAGTGGTCCACCTGCCTCTGCCTCCCTGAGTGCTGGGATTAAAGGCACAGCAGCTCAAATATTCTAATTTTTAAGAGAAGCTAGAACTTCTATTTTTTTTTAACACTTTGTTCCATTTGTGTGGGTGGGGAAGGTGTGCTCGAGAACCGTGAACACCTGTGAAGGTCTGAGGACAATTTGCAGGAATCAGAGCTCTTACTCAGACCATCATGAGGCGACAGGCTCTTTTACCCACTAAGCAATCCTGCCAATCCATGATTTTTAAATACACTTAGTTGTTGATGAATTTATTTTCAAATACCATCTTTATGGTATAAATACAGCAGACAACAGGGGAGGGTAGTATTACTGGCTGAGCTGGGATGCTCACGAGCGGTACAGAGTAGATGCCACATTTTAGAAACTGTCTGGAAGTCTCAAGAAGATGGAAATCATTTGCATTTCCGCTACAGGAGGCAAGTTAACAGTTAAGCGTGGGGTGCAGGGGAGCAAGGAAGCTTTGGACTAACAGGAAGGACAGAGGAGCTATAGCAAGGTGTAAAATGCCCTACCGAGTTACCTCAGTGTTCATGCTGTGGTCTCCGACACCCATGCGGAGGCATGGCTTTATAATCTCTTTCAGTGTTAGGCTGCTTTACTCTTGCTTATACACTATATTTTTATTGAATATTCACTTAGAGTTAGGCGCTGTCCTTGACATTGGAAAGATAACATTAGACAACATGTTTACTTGCTTGGACAGGTAATAAATAATTCATTAAGTTGTACAATTTTACTCGGGGCAAAGAGATTGAATTCTATGGGAAATGGTTGGAAAAGACATGAGATTATATAGTGGATGTACACATGTTTTTGTTTTGATCACAAGTGTGGGATGGGGAACAGAGGAGAGAACAGGTGATGTTTATCCCTGGAAGACGAACCACCTTGTGCAGGGGCTTGGTTTTTACCACCTGAAAAACATCCTAGTACAGACTCTGAGAGGAAATATATATATATATCCATAGAGTCATCCATCCATCCATCCGAAACAGGAGGTGGGGGCTTTTTGGGTCTTGGTATTGTTTGGCTGTTCGTTGCTCCAACTTCAAGAAGCTCCTAGAGAGAACCGCTCCAGAGAACGCTTTGGGCCTCCAGGTTCCAGCAGCAACTTTGGCGGAATTGCTGGTCTGCTCAAAGCTGCCCACTACACCAGGGGAAACGCCCCAGGAACTGAGTCCCAAAAACGTCTACTTCTTCTGTTCCTGTTAACCTCTTTCTCTCCTATCTAGAGTAGGTGGGTTGGAGGGGAGGGGTGTAAGAATTAAAGAACCCCAAATAAAGTAGGTTTGGAAAAGGCCAAAACCTACAAGATTGTGTTGATTAGGAAAGAAAAGTCACAAAGAAGTTGGTAGCCTAGAAGAAGAATGAGGAATTAAGGAACTAGAAGTTTCCCTCAGGTTGAAGAGAGAGTGAACGCATGGAGTCAGAAGAAGGAAACTGGCTTTAGTCAGAAGAGTATGATTTCTGTCGTCTAATCCATCCAGATTTTGTGTCTTCTAGCGGGAACTTGGGAAGTGGAGGTCTATTTGAAGAGCAGCAGTGAAGGGTTTTGAATATTGGAGTGATGAGAAGTGTAGGGGCAAAGTTGTTAAATATTCATCTCTATTAACAATAAAGTCTCATTAAATTGTAGTAAAAATGAGGGTGAAAAGAGATTGAGGAAAAAGTAGCTGACAGTAACAAGGGTGTGGAAAGGTGACGACAACAAACAGAGTGACCTGAACCCTGGAGAGGCCGCCCCGAGGGAGAAAGGAACATGGATTGGCTGAAAACTGGGTTTGACTTCTTAAGCAAATGCTTGAAAGCCTAACCGCATTGCTCCTGCCACAGGGAAAGCATCAGCTAAATCACGAACATGAACTGGCCCTTTCACACGCCATGAGTGCTTTCCTTTTCTTTTGTGTTGGTTTTTTTTTTTTAAATTCCTATCAGTTGCTTTAAATTTCCTCTGTACCAGTGTTGACAAGTCTCTTGGTGGTTTCTCTGTGTAGCCCTGGCTGACCTGGTACTCTGTAGACCAGGCTGGCCACTTACTCAGAGCTTTGTGAGAATACCATAGCTCTAAAATAATTTGATTTCAGGATGGCAAAGAGGATGCATGCTTGGATTCCTTCAAGTCACTCCAAACTCGGACTTAACAGCCTTGCTTCCAGACACTTGCTAGTTTGAGTTAAGGCTGAGTCCAGACCTGCCTATGACTCCCCTGTTGCCTTGCCATCTCCGCAGCTGCCATTGCAAAGCTCAGCTTCAACCTTGTCTCTAACATCCAAAAATAACGCTCGTAAACAACGTAACCACCACAAGACACCGAGTGTCCACGAAAGCAGTCGATTGCAGCACAGAGCAGGCCTTAGGCTTCTGGTGACTGACAGAGATAGGGAGTTTTGGTTTTTTAGAAAGCCTTTCCTCAGCAAGAGGAGACCTTATGTTGGGCAGCAGTGGTGCATGTCTTTAATCCTGCACTCAGCAGGGAGAGAAGCAGCTGGAGAGATTGGGCCCACCTGCTGCCATGTGACGCCCTGCCCTGTGCCCATCCGCTCTGGTCTTTCACATTTAGTAGTTCTTTTAAAATATAAGCCAAATGCTAAATGCTTTACATTTTGTAAAGAGATGAAATGAGTGTATGGTCAGACAATATATAGAAAGAAATGCTTTGAGCCTCCTAGAACACCGTAAAGAAACCAAGGACCGGGTGGTCATCCGCTTCCTCACCTGGGGTACATTTAAGGCCACCATGGTCTTCCTGGATTTTAGGTTGGTTTGGGGTGGGGGTGCGCTGGGGGGCGGTTTGGTTGGTTGGTTGTGTTTTTTGTTTTGAGGCAAGGTCTCACTGTGTAGCCCTCACTGACCTGAAACACTATGTAGACCAGGCTGGCCTCAGACTCAACAGCGATTCATCTGCTTTTCTGCTTCCTGAGTGCTGGGATTAAAGATATGCCGCCAGATCCTGCCACCATTTTGGTTTTAATCGTTTTAGTATTTTTTAAAGTCAATTTTAATACCTGAGAAATTTGTTGATGGAAAAAGAAGCAACTTAGGTAGTATGAAAATATTTACCTGCCAGGCGTGGTGGCGCACGCCTTTAATCCCAGCACTCGGGAGACAGAGGCAGGCGGATCGCTGTGAGTTCGAGGCCAGCCTGGTCTACAAAGCGAGTCCAGGACAGCCAAGGCTACACAGAGAAACCCTGTCTCGAAAAACTTAAAAAAAAAAAAATAAATAAAAGTATCTACCTCATGGGAATATATCTCAATCTTTTCCCACTCAAAACTTGAAAAATAGAACAACAAATAAGATTTTGCCGTCAAATCCTACCATTGTTCTATGTACACAAATTGGCCAGATCCAGGACTTGAAGTTTTGGTTGGTTGGTTTAGCCAATTGGTTTAAGAAAGTGTCCTTCTCTGTAACCTAGGCTGGTTTTGGTGCTCCTGTCCAGCCTCCTAAGTGCTATGATGATAGGCGCATGCCATCACACTCAAATGACCAGAGTTTGTAATTTGCTTCTTTACATTTTAATTTTTTTTTTTATTTTAATTTATGTGTTTTGGTGTGAGGGTGTCAGATCTTGGAGTTACAGACAGTTGTGAGCTGCCATGTGGTTGCTGGGAATTGAACCCGGGTCCTTTGGAAGAACAGGCAGTGCTCTTAACCACTGAGCCATCTCTCCAGCCCCCATTTTAATTTCTTTTAAAGATGTATTTTTACTTACATGTGGAGGAGTCCAGAGAGGGTGTCGGAGCCCAGAGCTGGAATTACAGGTGCTTGTCAGTTGCTCATCAGGTTCCTCCACAAGAGCAGCAAGCAGCCTTAACCACGGAGCCAGCTCTGTCCACCCCAGGTGTGTTTTTAAATGCTGTTTGTTTCAAACAGAACAGCAGTATATCCTGTGAGGATGACATCTGAGGTTAAAAGGCGTCCTGGGTGTCAGGTAACCCGACTCTATTGCTAATCAGCTGTGGGGCTTGTGGCAAATGATTACGTTCTCTGGCTTCATTTGATACTTGGGAGTCTATAGCAAACTCAGAAATGAATTTTGACCACCTTAAGCCAGTGTTTATTGGACAATGTCAGAGTATACTAAGCAGGTGTGGGGGGCTAAAGGACCAACCTCAGAGAACTGCTAAAATGAAGGGTTTTCTAGGAAGGCCATGGCGCAGAAGCAAATTAGTACAGAACTTGCCGCTTCCCACAGTGAGCATGACCGTAGCCTACAATACCTCCTCTGATTCACTTGCTGAAGATTCTTAGCCCCAGAGGAAAGATTCTATCAGGCCAGACATAAGCCACGTTCCAGCTTCCCTCACAGCCCCTCACAGGTCCTGAGTTGGAGGCCACCAAGTCCACATTTCGTAGAGTTTCCAAAAGAAGTAAGAGTAGCCACATCTGGTAGTACAGACCTGCTCCCTCCACATCTGGTAGTACAGACCTGCTCCCTCCACATCTGGTAGTACAGACCTGCTCCCTCCACACCTGGTAGTACAGACCTGCTCCCTCCACATCTGGTAGTACAGACCTGCTCCCTCCACATCTGGTAGTACAGACCTGCTCCCTCCACACCTGGTAGAACAGACCTGCTCCCTCCACTGCTCAGGAGGCTGAGGCAGGAGGGGCGGGGTTCACAGTCTGCTTGAGCATCCTTGAGACACTGTCTCAGAAAAGCAGAAGGAGGCCAGGGAGATGGCTCCGTGGGTGAAAGTGCTTATTTGCCACATGAGCCCACATACGTGCTCACCCATAACCTCTGCACTCCTAGCATGAAACAAGAAGCAGACACAGAAGAATTTCCTGGAAGCCCCCAGGCCAGATAGCCTGCAATACGAAACATAGCCGCAGAAAAACAAGAGACAAGATGGAATAAGAGAACAGACTCCAGAAAAGTTGTCCTTTGACCTCCACTCATGAGCCATGACATGCATGCGTGTATACACAAATACTTTTATACATTAAAAAAAAAAGTCTTGGGATATACCTCAGTGGTAGAACTGTCTAACATGTGTAACACCAAAGACTCTAATACTAAAACAAATGAATGAATGAATGAATGAATGAATGAGAAAGATGGGTCATATTAGAAGAGAAAGGTCTTTTGGTAGATAGCCAGAAGGAGCAAACATCAAACCAAGTATGTTAAGCTGGAGAATTAAATTGTGTAACCAACAGTAAAATTATCGTTTCTAGCAAACATACCTATGATGTATGTTACCGGGGTGAAATAAGATCTTACTCATAAATTAGCATTTAAAATGAATAAAACTAAAAGGAATTTTCTGATATTTTAATTTTTGGTCTCCCCTTTTCCCTAATTGAGATCTGTATCAGTGGTTGTCAACCTTCCTAATGCTGTGACTCTTCATGTTGTGGTAGCACACACACCCCCCCCCAGCCATAAAATTATTTTTGGAGCTATTTTGTAATTGTAATTTTGCTACTGTTACGAATCATAATGTAAATATTTTTTGGAGATTTGTCTAAGAGTTTGTCAAAGGATTCATGACCCACAGGTTAAACAAAATTATAGTTATGAAGTATGAAAATAATTTTATGGTTGGGTCATCACAACATAAGGAAATGAGTTAAAGGGTCACAGTATTAGGAAGGTTGAGAACCACTGCTCTAAATGGAAAATAGCTAGAATTAAAATGGCCTGGTATGGTAGTCAGTAAGAGCTAGAAGCTAAGCACGTCTGTGAGCTGGTTTACTGTGCTGTGGTTGATAAGGAGAGAATTGAACTTGCTGTTTGTGTTCGAAGCCCTGCGTCTGGGAATCAGTGTCCCAGGGGATGGTTCCAGGTGTGGTTTGCTGTGTCCAGTGTGTCCAGTGTTGTCCAGTGTTGGGCTGTGTGTGGTAGGAGTGAGGATTCCTAATCACAGTGTGATCCTGCACTGTCTGTTTTCTCCCATTGTAATCTAGATTCCTTTAGGAATCTAAGTTACATCTTTCTCCTTTCTTAGAAATATGCTTCTGAGTTTCCTGCTGTCATGAAGTGAATAATATCTTTTTCCACCCTGTTTTTAATGTAGCTGTGTTTTCTCAATAGGCAGTGACATTAATAGCTGTGTGATCTGTTGGCCTCTGGCCTGATACTTGAAACTTCTAGCTACAAATTGCCCTTCTATTAGTAGGGACATGAACTCCTTCTCGCTCTGGGTTGACAGCAGCTGCCCTAGCATCACGTATATCTGAAATTTAAACTACTAAGCAAGGACAGCTTATCAGAAGAGGAAAGTAAATATTAAATGTGTAGAATGTGGGTAAAAGTTTCCTCTATGTGAATATTCTTTTTTAAAGAACTTTCTAAAAATAGCATTTTCTTTTTAAAAAGATGTATGTGTTTATTTGGGGAAGCACATTACATGGTACACATGTGGAGGTCTCCAACACTACATGAATATTCTTTTTTTAATTAATTTATTCTTGTTACATCTCAATGGTTATCCCATCCCTTGTATCCTCCCATTCCTCCCTCCCTCCCATTTTCCCCTACTCCCCTCCCCTATGACTGTGACTGAGGGGGACCTCCTCCCCCTGTGTATGCTCATAGGGTATTAAGTCTCTTCTTGGTAGCCTGCTGGTCCTTCCTCTGAGTGCCACCAGGCATCCCCATCCAGGGGGCGTGGTCAAATATGGGGCACCAGAGTTCCTGTGAAACTGTGGAGAATGTTCTGCCCATTGGCTAGATCTGGGTAGGGGTTTAAAGTTTACCGCCTGTATTGTCCTTGGCTGGTGCTTTAGTTTGAGCGGAACCCCTGGGCCCAAATCTGCCTATCATAATGTTCTACTTGTAGGTTTCTAGGACCCTCTGGATCCTTCTACTTTGCTATTCTCCCATGCTTCTCTCATCTAGAGTCCCAATAGGATGTCCTCCCCTCTGTCCCAGTGAATATTCTTTAAGATGAAAAATACCGCAACTTGAACTGTGTACTTGAATTTAACATAGCTGCCAACCAGCTCAACCTGTGCAGTGATGTTGTATGCAGCCAAATCCCACATTTACCTGTAAATTCTGGCCTCAGGCAAAAATACCAAACAAATTCAAGTGGCTGATATTATAAATATGAAAATAATCTTTCATTTAATTTTTTATTTATTAATTTTGAAATAAAAATATTATATCCACTTACTGAAACTTTTTTTAAGCTTTTTAAGATTTATTTTTACTTCTGTATATGTGCACCACATGAATATTTATTGCCTGAAAAGGCCAGAAGAGGTATCAGATCCCCTGGAACTGGAATTATAGATGCTTGTGAGATACTGTGTGGGTGCTGGGAACCAAATCCTGGTCCTCTGTAACCGCAGCCGGTGGTTTGAGCTGCTGAGCCGTCTCTCCATCCCTGAAACATTCATACTAAATTTTCCATTTCTTTCTCTGTATGCTTCATTATAAAACAAAATTTCTGGTCTGGCCTACATGAAATCAATTGGTGTGTTGCGTTGTTTTGTTTCCATCTTGCCTGGTCTCAGGCGACCACCCTGACCACATTCCACAAAGCGTGGTTCAGTATCAGAATAGCCAAATATTTTCTTCTTTCCCTCGGTCGACCTTTTTCTTTATGTACTTTGTCTGAGAAGAAACTGCCAGCTAACACATGCCATGCTCTAGGAAGTGATTTTGATCTAAGGGGCTTGGCAAGGGCTGTTTACCCAAAGACATAGCGCTGTTTCCCCCAGTTTTGAGGCTGGAGCGCTGCTCCTGCCCCAGCTGGACTAGCCTCTCAGCCAGTCTGCTCACTCTGGGCTCTACTTTTAAATTCTCTTTGGAAATTCCTGTAGAGAAGATACTATATTTCATTCATTATACTAGAGTGACAGAGGACGTTTCCAGAGCACACGCTTTCACATCAGATCTTGAATCTCAGGCTTGCTGGCTATATGATCTTGGACATATAATATTTTTGAGCTCCTCTGATTCCTACAAGTAAACTGGAACTAAAAATAGTAGTCTGTGCTATAAAAGCAAGACGAAGTACTTAGTGCCCAGCATTTCCCATTTAGCCAGGTTAACTATTACTATCTCATGTCTTGTATGTAACCAGGAATGCATTCCCCTTGCTGAGCAGCCTGAAGAGCATTAGCACCGTCACTCTTCAATAGAAAAGCAATGCTCTAAGTGCTGTTTTGCCATCTTTAGATGAAGGAGTTTCTCTATCATTTTTGGTTTTTAGCATAGGGATTTTTATGTCCTTTGGCCTTAAGACGGTCAGCAGACGTGGCAGCACAACTCCTTTACCCAGCATGAACCACCAGCTGGCCCCTCGGAACAGCCCCGTCTGCTGAATCTTTGAACAGCTCTTTAAAAACCCTGATATCACAGCCGGGCGTGGTGGCGCACGCCTTTAATCCCAGCACTCGGGAGGCAGAGGCAGGCGGATCGCTGTGAGTTCAAAGCCAGCCTGGTCTACAAAGTGAGTCCAGGATGGCCAAGGCTACACAGAGAAACCCTGTCTCGAAAAACCAAAAAAAAAAAAAAAAAAAAAAAAAAACCCTGATATCGGCACAAGTAGATTTCTTCCTGTTCTGGCAAGATCGCCACACTTCCTGCCTCACACTGAAGTACAGGAAGTTAAGTGTACATAGGATTTTATTCAGATACAAAGTGTTTAATGTGGCTCGTTGAAACTAAATGATCACAAATTTTGTTTTCCCGCCTTTATACCACTGAGCTTCCGTTCATCTTTGATAGCATGATTACACCCACAAATAAACTCAGAAATAATAAAATGTAGTGAGCCACTTCTCATCCCTGGCCCCTCTTACCTCTTTGTGACCACTGAGGACTTATATCCGGGACCATAGAATAAAGAGGATGGAATGTGTCATCTAGAGTATATAGTGTCACTTTCAAGGATCCTCTGTCACACTTAAGTGACAGTCTTCTGCCTGCCCAGCTGGGTCTGCTGTGAATTTATTGATGTTGGTGCAGATGAACCGCACAGAAAGACTGGTTTCCCATGTGGCCTATGTGGCATGGTCCCTGATCTGCTTTTACAAATCTGTGTCCCTGTCACCATAGCCAGCCTGTGCAGTGCTGGGGGTGGAACTCAGTGCCTTGTGCATGCTGGCTAGGCTCGCACTTTCCAAGCTGAGCTAAGTCCCTGACCCTCCTGTTCTTTCTAGCTGTGAATTGATAGAGCCCAAACAGCTTTGAGTTACCTGAGGCTGTGGCCTCAGTCCTTACTCTTGAGAAAGCACTACATACACTTTGAAAATCTCATGTATCTGCAAAGAAAGCACATAGGTAATTCTTTAAAGCATAAGCAACAGAAGAACAGTAATACAGAACTCCCCAAACCAGGAAGTTAAAGCACTGTTTGTCAAAGAAAACTAGTGTGTCTCACAAAAGGGAAGGCAGGAGTGTGCTCAGCTGCTAAGCTCACTCAGCAAGCACTTCCTTTGTAGATACAGATAACTGCTTTGTTTACTGGAAACCAACATACCCAAAGCTGGTCATGTTGCCTAGGGAGTAGGTAGACTATTTAACTCTTTTGATTTCTCATTTAGTAAAGCAGACAGTTGCTGTGTTGGCAGAAGTGTGAATTTCATTTCCTGTCTGTGGTGTACCCTGCTCATCCTGTCATTCAGACATTCTGTTTTAGATTGTTCCCGTAATGTCAGTGAAACTGGTCCACAGCACAGTAGCGTGTGCACACCACGGATGTAACAGGAGACAGGGCTTGTGCAACAGACCACAAGAGAGCAGCGCTTTATTTAAAGATGAAAACAAAACAAAATCAGGGCAGCCTCTCCTTGCCAGCACTCAGGTTTTTAAAATGACGTTTATAGATTATGAGGTTTTTTGTTTTTAAAACTGTATCCAACCCTGAAAGTTTTCTCAATCTCATACCAGTTTATTGACATGAATTGAGTCATAACTGAGCCTGGTCATTTCCCATAAACGGTTTCATTTTATGACCCATTCATCTACCACATGCATGGAGTTCTGTAACTTGTTTGTTTGTTTGTTTGTTTGTTTTGTTTTTGAGACAGGGTCTCCTGATGGGCCTGTAACTGGCTGTGCAGACCAGAAGCTGGCCTCACAGAGACCTGCCTCTACTTCCCAAGCGCTGGGATTAAAGACAGGTGCCCCGGTGTGCTCTGCTGTAACACATTTTAACTTGAGTTACACCTACCATAATGCTGGGAGTTGGAGGTAAACTAGGATGCATTAACTTATCATCATACATTTTTTTGAACACGTGATGTGTTTCTGGCCGTGCTTCCAGTGCAGAGGGGACAGTGATGAGCAAGGTAAGGTCCTTGCCATGGATCTTATGTGCTGAAAACTGCAACCCAGAACACAAGTGAACACATGTTTTTTAATTCATGGAAGAGCACTGAAGGGACCAGGACCACAGGATAGAATGTGCTTGGGATAAAGGAAAGGGGAGATGGTGATCACAGAGCCGAGATTGTAAACTACTGAATAGTTAGGAGAACCCAGCAAAGGATGGTAAGCACAGAGGCTTTGAGAAGTTGTTCATAGCTGCTGCCGTGCAAGGAGAACATTTTAAGTTTTATATTAGAAAATTATTTAGAGTAGGTAGCACTGTATGTGAGCAACCAGAATCATGAGTAATCTTTTCTCTTAAATTTGTTGTAGGGCTCTTTTGTTTGTTTGATTGACTGATTGATTTTTTTAATTTGTTTTTTGTTTTAATTTCCTTTTCATTTTGTTTGTTTTTTGAGACAGTCAAACTGTTTGGCTCTGATTGGCATAGAAGTCAGTTTGTAGAAGATGCCTGCATCTACCTCCCAGTACTAGGGTTAAAGGCACGCTTCACCCTGCGAAGTGGGAACTTTGGAGAGGGAAGAGAGAGAAATTATAAACTGGGTCTTCATCCTATTTACTCTCCATCTTTAAATAATGTTTTTCTCTTAACTTCTTCCTCACAGCATCAGCGAGAGCTTTTTAACCGTCAAAGGTGCTGCCCTTTTTCTACCACGGGGGAATGGCTCGTCTACACCAAGAATCAGCCACAGACGCAACAAGCATGCAGGTAAAACTGCGCAACTATGTTCTGATTTCCTTTTTGTTGGTAGGATAAGATATCTAAGTAAAAAACAATTTGGGGAGAAAGGGCTTGTTTTGGCTCATAATTCCAGATTACAGTCCAGTAGTAGTCACATCACATCCACAGGCAAGAGCAAAGAGAAGTGACTGCACACGTGCTCACTTGCTCGCTTGTGCTCAGCTCAATTTCTCCACACTTCCTCAGTTTATGACCCATCCTGCCTAGGTAATGGCACCACCCAGAGTGGACTGAGTCCTGCCCCATCCGTTAACTTAATTATGACAGTCCCCTAGAGCCATGCTGGACACAGCCCCTCGTTGACTCCCTCTTCCCAAGCGCGTCTAGGTGTGTCAAGCTGACAGTTAAAGCCAACCGTACAAACATTTTTGCCTTAACTTTGGTGACTTCTGACCTCCAGGAATGGAATAAATTACAAGGAAGGGAACTTGAACATACAGATCAGAGGTGAAGGCTAGAAATACTGGAGCCTGTCGCGGCAATAATTGAGTTTAGCTATAATCAAAATACTCTTGTCTACTTTAGAGGCTGTTCCACTTCGAATGCGGGCCTCTGTCGCATTGCAAATGTAGCAGTTCACTGTCATAACTAGTTTCCTTAGGCCATGCTAATAACTTCCTACAAAAACTCTCTGACAATGGCAGCTGTTTTTAAGTAAGGGAGGGAAGACATTTGAAGACCAGCTTGAGCACAGGTGCTCAGTGCTCCCTCCCCAGCGGGCTTCATCAGGCATGGGGTAAGCATTTTGTCAAAAAGTGTGAACACTCAAAGGAAATAAGCCAAGCTAAGCTTTTTGTTTTTGTTGGGTGTGGGTATTTATGACAATAAAAAGACGATGAATCCAACTCCTATGACTAACTCTGGGTAAATCGCCCCAAGGTATATAATAGTAAGTGGGCTTAGTTGCTTTTTGAGCTCCTACCTGGCCTTGGTTGACTTTTTTGAGGGGAGGGCTGTGCAATTTTTCAAATACAACTATTTCTACTTGACATTATTCACTTAGATAAAAAGAAAAAGCAGGTTTAGCCCAGGCTTCCTGGAGTTGATTTATGATCCAGACTAGACAGGTGAGGCAATATCCATAGAAATGAAATTTATAAAAGTCAAGCCTTCACATACACTGCCCTGGCTAAGCTCAGCACAGTGCCTGGATAACGCACATCAATCCACAGCGTCTGATCATGAGTCCCTATGCATGTTTCTTGACTCTGATAGAGTCTTTGCTCTGGGCATTTAAAATATCCAAACACTATCTGGAAATTTAAAGAAAAATGACAAAAATTCTTTAATCAAATTTAATCTACAGTTCAGTTACTACTGGTGAAATATGTGCAAAGAGTTTAAAATAAAGGAGAGACTTTAAATGTATATTGCGTGTTAATCTCTGTCAACATGAATTTCCCTGTAAGAAATCATACCCAGCTTGCTCATGGCACAACTACTCACAGGGAAGAAAACTAAGCTGTGGACACACAGCTCAGATTAGAGGCCTCACAGGAGGAGGAGGAGTCCTGGGCTTTGTCTTTGCATCACTAGTACCCTGAGCTGAAACGTTGGCCTGCTCTTCAGGGTTCTCCAGAGGTTCTGCATCTAAAGTCCCCTCCAGGGCTGCTTGGCACGCTCTTCAAGAAGAAAGTTAAGCTCGTGTTATTGTTTGTTGTCTCGCTGTTCAGTATGGAACTCAGGGACCTTGCTCTCACGTGAGGCGAACACTCTACTGCCTTAGTGTATCCCCAGCCCCGATTTTAGTTTTATTTTTCTGTTTTTTAAGATACAGTTATATTCTGTAACCCAGAATGGCTTCAGATTCATAGCGTTCATCCTGCCTCAGCATCTTGTGCATTGGGGCTGCAGGCGTGAGCCACCATCCCTGGTGTCCTAGTCAGGGTTTTGTTGCTGTGAAGAGACACCATGACCACTGCAACTCTTACAAAGGAAAACACTTAAATGGGGCTGGCTCACAGTTCAGAGGGTTAGTCCATCATCTTGGCGGCAGGGAGCGTGGCAACGTGAAGGCAGACATGGTGCTGGAGGAGCCAAGAGTCCTGCATCTTGTTCTGCAGACATCAGAAGGAGACTGTGCCACACAAGCATAGCGTGAACACGGGAGACCTCACAGCCCACCCCAACAGTAGCACACTTCCTCCAACAAGGCCACAGCTACTCCAAAAAGGCCGTACTTGCTAATAGCGCCACTACCAATGGCAAAGCATTCAAACATATGAGTGAGTCTATGGGGGCCTTTCTATCAAACCACCACACCTGGCATAAACTTGAGGGTGTGTGTGTGTGTGTGTGTGTGTGTGTGTGTGTGTGTGTAAAAGGAGAGGAAAGGGTACCTGTTTATTTCTTTGTTTCTTTTGAGACAAGGTATTATATAACCTAAGCTGGCTTCACACTCACCGTGTATCCAAGGCTAACCTTGAACTTCTGATCCTTCCGCCTCACCCCTCAAAGTGCTAGCATTGTAGGCTATATGAATAATAAACAGAGCTTGTGTATACGTTTTCATCTGTACATGTGTTTTCATTTCCCTTGGGTTAATATCTGTAAGGCCATCCAGCTTCTTCAGATTGTGTTTCTGGGCTTAAAATATAGTAGAATGGATCCTCTTTTTAATATTGAAAGTTACATAAGGATTATTTTATGGTGGAATTAGATGCAAGCAGAGAAATGGGGAGGGAAGCAAAATATGTTCTTTGCGAAAAATGAGGAAAGATCTCCAGACTTGTCACACCTACTTGAGTTTTTCCTTTCGACCTCACACTACATCTTGCACAGTTAATGTCATACTTAAAAACTGTGACATGAGCACAAAGGAAATGATATGTGTAGGCTTCAAGGCTAGTGTGAAAACCAGTCATACTGGCATCCATGATTAGGTGGCTGTATCAGATATCTTAAAACTCTTTATAAAGTGCCCTAGGTGGGCAGAAATAAAGCCTTGCATTCTTAGATTGACGCCATTAGTGACAGCATATTGTCTGTCTCCTGCTAGCCAAGGCCTCGGGTTTCCTAGTACAGAATAGGGGAAAGGAGAGAAAACCTTTGTCTTAAATCTTTTTAAACTGATCTCTCTTCTTTAAAGACTTGTTTTTATTACTTTTAATTATGTATAGGTGTGTGCATGTGGGTACGTGCACATGACTACAAATACTTTGGGGGGGAGGCATAGCGTCACATCCCTGAAGCTGGAGGTATGCATGGTTGTGAGTAGTGAGAATCGAACTCAGGTCCTGAGGAGAGCAGCAAGTATTCGTAACTGCTGAGCCAGCTCTCCAGCACTGCCACACACACCCCCGCCCTGCTTTTTCTTTAATAGAGTAACTTTTACTTATTCTTTGACAGTTCCATAATATAAACAGTCTTGATTATATGCACCCCTGCTTACCCATTCTACTCCTCCGAGAACTCCCAACTCCTCCCTCCCACTTTCCTCCAGCTCCTCCAGCACTCGCCCCTCTTCCTTTCATGGCCTCTCCCTCTTTTTGTTAACAACCCACCAAGCCAGTTGGTGCTACCTGTTAGAATGTTTACTGATCTTGTTTGACTTGATCTTGTGCTGGTGAGTTCCAGGGTGTGATGGCCAACATCTCACATTCCTTCCTAGCTTTCTGCCCGTCTACAGTTTGCTAAACTTCTGTTGCAGAGGGGGAGGTGGATTGATGTCCCATTCAGGAAGGAGCCCTCTACACATACACTGTCAGCACTTGGACAGTTAGGAGACTGTATTAACTGTTGACCACTGCAGAGAGACGTTTCTCTGGTCAAGGCTGAGGGCTGCAGGGCAGCACTAATATATGGGTCTAAGTGCAAATATTCCAAAGGCAGTTCAACATGTTGTTGAAAAATACAAACGTAATAGATTCTTCCCTAGAGCCTGTGACCTCCAAAACCTTGAGCTTTTGACCAGGCTTACAGTACCAGGCCTGAATTTGTTCCTGTGGAACAGGCTTTAAATCCAATCTAAAAGCAGGTGGTTACCCCATCACTTTGTGCCACTATTGCACTAGAGGGTGATCAGTATTGCAGCATGCAGGGTTAGCTGCATGGTTTTTCTCCCCAGAATGGCCTCCATAGCACTTCCTGGCACTGTGAAAGTTGGTCAGTAGAGAGGAACTTGCAAATCAGTTCCAGCTTGATATCTCTATGTCCTACAACCAAAATGTATTGTATCTTCAGGAGTAGGGTTATACCATTTGCTCTGGTGGGCAACGAAAAGCAATGACAATAGCCTGTGTTGTTTGAGGTGCCTGCGGAGCCTCCCTGAGCAGTACCCTGTAGAGAGGGAACCCACACCTCACACTTAATAATAACCCATGTCTTCTGGGGGAATCATTGTCTACCCATACAAAGTATATGTGTTCAATATCACTTTTATCATGTGCATATATACACATGTGTGTGTGTGTATGTATGTATGGATATAGTCTCTTTTGGGTTTTATTTTGATGGTGGTGTTGGTGGAGGTTGTTGTTGCTGCTGCTGCTGCTGTTTGAGGCAGGGTCTCGCCGTATATCCCTGGCTACCATGGACCTCACTATGTAGAGACCAGGCTAGCCTTGAACTCAGAGATCCATCTACCTCGGCATCCTGAGTGCTGGGATTAAAGACATGAACCACCATGCCTGGCATCATCCTTAGTATCTTAACTATTTTTTAAGATTTTATTTATTTATTTTATGTGTATGAGTGCATATATACCTGCATGCAAGAAGAGGGCATCAGATCACATTCTAGATGGTTGTGAGCCACCATGCGGTTGCTGGGAATTGAATTCAGGACCTCTGGAAGAGTAGCCGGTGCTCTTAAGCACTGAGCCATCTCTCTAACCCCAGTATCTTAAATCTTAATACAAATAATTTTTTATTTGGTTTTATCAAATATGTAAGAATAAGTGAGGTTTCAAATAGTAGTTAGGCATGTTAAAACACCTAATTTATTCAGAGCAGCTACTCCTAATATGTTCTATTTAATAGGTACTCATATTTTTATGTCATCCACTAGCCATTTTAAACTACTGAGTATAAAGGGAATCTAACAGTATTTAAGTTAGGTACATCTGAATATTGTTATTACAGAAATAGAAATGATATATATCACTTAAAACTTAGGGATAATTCTTGAAACACTTCTTTTGCTACCCCCTTTTTTTTTTTTTTTTTAAGATTTATTTATTTATTATGTGTACAGGGCTCTGCCTGCATCTGCAGGCCAGAAGAGGGCATCATATCACATTAAACATGGTTGTGAGCTACCATGTGGTTGCTGAGAATTGAACTCAGGACCTTTGGAAGAGCAGACAGTGCTCTTAACCTCTAAGCCATCTCTCCAGCCCGGCTTTTGCTACCCTTAATGGGGCTCTACCAACATACTCACCAACAGATCCCTCATCCCCTTCTACCATTGTATGAAACAGAGATTATTCTCAAGTATACCTTTTCTAGGACAGACACATTTTTTGTTTGTTTGTTTTTGTTTTTTGAGACAGAGTTTCTCTGTGTAGCCTTGGCTGTCCTAGACTCACTCTGTAGACTAGACCGGCCTCGAACTCACAGCGATACACCTGCCTCTATCTCCCAAGTGCTGGGATTAAAGGCATGCATCACCGCCGCACAGCAGGACAGATACTGTAAACTGGAAGTAAATATATAAAAAGGCAGCCTACTAGTCTCTTACTAGTTAAAAAGTCAAACCAATCCTTTTATCTGATTTTGGCGTCTAGTTAAAAGACTCGGGGGCCTGGGGAGAGATACCCCAGCAATTAGAAGCACACTCTCTGGTGCACACCTTTAATCCCAGCACTCGGGAGGCAGAGGCAAGTGGATCACTGTGAGTTCGAGGCCAGCCTGGTCTACAAAGTGAGTCTAGGATAGCCATGGCTACACAGAGAAACCCTGTCTCAAAAAAAAAAAAAAAAGAAAAGAAAAGAAAACAAAGAAGCACACTCTCTCTTATACAGGACCCAAGTGTATTCCCAGCACCCACATCGGTTGGCTCAAAACCAGCTCCAGCCCCGTCTTCTGGCCTCATTGAGCACCTACACGTATATACAAATACACATGACAAAAACATGAGAGGGAGCTGGGCATGGTGGCTTATATTTTCAATCGCAGTACTCCAGAGGCAGAAGCTGGCAGATCTCTGTAAATTGGGAACCGTTCTCATCTACATACTGAGTTTCAGATTAGCCAGGGCTACATAGTGAGACCCAGTCCTAAGTGACAACAGAAGTGTATGAAATCATTCATGGGCTAAAGGTGCTTGCTGCCAAGCCGACATCCCGAGTTCAGTTCCTGCCACCCACATAGTAAAAAGAGAGAACCAACTCCCAGGATGTCCTCTGGTCTCCTCGGAAGGTGTCAGGATACATGAACATGTGTGTATTCACACACATGAAAATAAATTAAAAATAAAAATTTAAGTTTTTCAGTAACTTATAACTTTACAAGTCACTAAGGTAGAAGGAATCTTCTTTCTTGGTTTTTGAATGAAGAATAATCATCTTTTTCTTTGTAAATTTCACCAGGAGATCTCCAACAGCATCTTCAAGCAATGTTCATATTACTCCGCCCAGAAGACAACATAAGGCTGGTAAGTTAATGACATTATCATAATTTTCTTCCTCAAAAGGCTGCCTAAAATAGCTAGTATTAAAGTCATTTTTTGTTCAAACAAAGTGGTATGAACTATGTAGAGCAGAAATGAAGAATGGCGTAGCCATACCATCTTGCTGAAAATTTAATTACTATAAAATGTAATATAAAGTGATGTAAAATACATTGGCTTAAGGTTGTTGTTAATTGCTGGTTTGTAAGCTGTTGTCCATAACAACAGTTGAAGTTCAGAAAAAGGAGAGAAAACTTGGGAATTTGACCAGCCGGGGAAGCCTTTACATTAGACTGGAGCGTGAGGAGATCTTGAAGGATGGTGAGACAAGCAGACAGAACGTGGCTTTTTAAAAAAAACATAGAGGAAGGGACAGTGTATGAGTGAAGCAGCCAGCAGTTGTTCTGACCTGAGTCAGGAGACCTGGCCTTGGCTCCTTGCTAATCATGCAGTGCTGGACAAGTTACCTTAGGCTGTCTTTGCCTTTCCCTCACTTCCTGACTACTCTGACAGTTGGCAGGCCTAAATAGAAGCATTAAGAAGTGTGCCAGGCACAGTGGCTCACACCTATAATCCCAGCACTCGGGAGGCAGAGGCAGGCAGATCTCTGAGTTCCAGTCCAGCCTGGTCCACATAGCGAGTTCCAGGACAACCTTAGACTCTATCTAAGAGAAAACAAAGAAATAAACAAAACCGAATTGGGATGAGCATGTGAGTCTACTTGCTTAGTGTCCACGTGGCTTATTTCACATCTACATTTGTATCTGCTCTTCTAGACTACTGTAGAGCCAGCCAGGGCCTCTCCTTTAGGAAGCATTGTGAGCCAAGAACTTACATGAGCAGCTACAGTCTCTAAGGAAGTCTCTAGAAGCTAATACAGAGTAGACAGGAGGAAGCACATCAGGTGCTTACTGAAGTTATCCAGGTGTGTGGTCCCCAAACTCTGTAGGTTTAGCTGGGAAGGTGACGAAGACCCATGAATATATTAAATTCAAATAGCTAGTTCCTACTTTCTATCTGAGAAGAGAAATAATGAGTAAAGGGTGAGATTGACTGGAAAGTTGAGCAAGCATCAGAACTCTGCTGATCGCTGATTCATCGTCTACTTTTTAAATTTTGTTAACTTTCCTACCTTTTCTCTCGAATGCTGACTCTGTGACCTGGGGGTGCACACGCTGTGTGTGTGTGTGTGTCTGTGTGTCTTGTGTCTGTATGTACATTTAGAATACCATGTAGAAGCCAGAGGTTAACATCTTTATTTATTTATTTATTTTTATTTTTTAAGATTTATTTGTTATTATGTATGCAGTGCTCTGCCTGCATGTACACCTGCAGGCCAGAAGAGGGCACCAGATCACATTATAGGTGGTTGTGAGTCACTATGTGGTTGCTAGGAATTGAACTCAGGACCTCTGGAAAAGCCAGTGCTCTTGACCTCTGAGCCATCTTTCCAGCCCCAATTTTTTATTTTTTATTTTTTGGGTTTTTGAGACAGGGTTTCTCTGTTTAGCCTTGGCTGTCCTGGACTCTTTGTAGACCAGGCTGGCCTTGAACTCACAGCGATCCGCCTGCCTCTGCCTCCCGAGTGCTGGGATTAAAGGCGTGCGCTACCATGCCCAGCGTGTCAACAACAAAAAAAGGCAGCTGTGGAACCCGGAGCATGGTTCTCATACCATTAGTATTCTAAAGCAGTGGGAGACCCCAGGCTATATCAGAATTACCTCCAGAGCTACTGTAAATTACCAGTTTGGTTGTCCCAGGGGAAGCAGAGATTATTTACTTTTGTTGTGGTTGGTTGGTTGGTTGTGATAAGGTTTCTCTGTGTAGCCTTGGCTGTCCTGGACTCGCTTGCTCTGTAGACCAGGCTGTCCTCAAAGTCACAAAGATTCACCTGCCTCTGTCTCTCAAGTTCCACCATGCACATTAATAACGTAAATTTTTAACAAGTTTCCAAAAGATGCTGATCACACTTTGAATGTAGTCCTACTAAAGCCAGTATCCGCAGTCACTTGCACAGGCTGGGTATTTACTGACATTTTTAGGACATGGTGTGGTTTGGGAAATCTAAAGCTAAGGATGTCATCGCATGTTTTATCTTTTTCTCATTTATAGCTTTTCTGGAGTTTAGTTTGAGCCCATAAATATGAAATTAATTTCCCACACGAAACTTCAAAGAACGAAGGATAAAGTTCAGAAGGCAGAGTTGAAGATTAAAGCCTCTTTTTCTACTAAAATATGCAACTTCAACTGCGTTACTTTTTACGTTTTGACAGTCTCGTGTATGTTTACAGAATATAAGTTCAAAAAATGTTCTGCATTACTCATTAAAATGACAAACCATTTTACAGTTATTTTGAATTGTTACAAACACATAGTCATTATGTTTCAGATTATTGTGTTAGTCATCTTCAGGAAAATGAGTAAACGCATTGTATGACTTTGGACAAATTAGCACTTTCTGACTGAAAGGGACATTTGTAGACCAAAGCAAAGGCTTTTGTTTGGAGTTAAATTTGGAATGCTAAAACTCTTATCTCAGGACTTGTACATAAGGTTAAAAGTTGGATAGTCCACTGAAAGTCCTGCTTTTTCTTTCTTTCTTTTTTTCCTTCTCTTTTTCTTCTTTATAACCCAATCAAGCCTCACGTTTTGCTTAATCGTTGAAAACAGGACACAGTGTTTTCTCTGAAGGAGCTCTGCTTTCCAAGTGCAGGTATAAACGTCACTTCATTATTTAAGAAACCTCTCTTAAGTAAGGTTTTATAGTGTTCCTTATTATCAAAAGTCCACTTAAAAATCAAATGAGAAATTAATCATTTTTAGAATATTTACAGTAGCCTCAATGACGTTTTTACAAAAGCTAAGAACTTGGCAGGATAATTTAAGGAAATTAGTTTTTTTGGTTTTAGTTTTATAAAATGTTCAATTCTTTCAGCAATGAAAATGAGTTTATCTTTTTGTGAGTATAAGTGCATTGTGTGGGGTTTTGTTCTCCAATCAGACAATTAAAAAGGGAATGAAGATGAAATAGCTATATTTCTGAGAAATATGAGAAAATGGTTTTCTGAGAAAAACCATTCCTTATTTGAATAAGCAACTTTCCATTCTGTCTTGGTATTTGCATGGGGTCAGTAGCATAGCCCTCCTTAATTTTACCTTGTTTTATAAAAGTAAGATATGTAATGTCTTATACGATAAATAATTATTTTTACCCTGTTTATCATAGGTATTTTGCCATGTCAGTAAATTAATCATGAATTGGGCAAGGTTGTGTTGATTGTTCTGGGCATCAGGTGTGGGGTCTGCTGTGCTTGCTGGATAGATGCTCTACTGCTCAATCAAACGTGTCTCTAGCCTTGGCCATGGTTTTCTTTTTTTTTTTTTTTTTTTTTTTTTTTTTAGATTTATTAATTAATTAAATATATAGTGTTTCGCCTGCATGTAGACCTGCAGGCCAGAAGAGGGCACCAGATCTCATTCTAGATGGTTGTGAGCCACCATGTGGTTGCTGGGAATTGAACTCAGGACCTTTGGAAGAACAGGCAGTGCTCTTAACCTCTGAGCCATCTCTCCAGCCCTTGGCCATGGTTTTCAGTGATCCTAGAGAAGATCATTTTAGCTTTTTTCACCCAGACACTTCCTCTGAGTCTTGAAGACAGTGTTCTTTGATTTATGAATGTCGTACCTAAAGTCTATCTTAATCTTAGCTACTGATTTTACTTTGTTCTTTTGGCTAGAATTTAATGCATACATACTTTTGAAACATTTCTTTCTAATGGATCGAGTGAGCTGCTAGTCTAGACAGTCTGTCTTTATAACGTGGCTTCCCTCCGGATAAATACTGCATGCAGAGGCATGGTCTAGTCTTGCGATGAAAATAAATGTAAAGCAAAAGTGTGCTGTATGCCTCAAGGAATCCATCTTCGGCTATTAGACAATGGGGATGAGAAAAGCTCTTGTGCAAGATAGGATGTGTGGACAGCTCTGCTTAGGCTCAACACGCAGGTGGGACTGAGAGACTTAAAGTGATTCCTTGTGGTGACCTCTTGATATTATATGTTAAATATTAAAAAGACATATAATATTTGTACTGAATATCACTTTATCAAAACATCTTGGTGCCCACTTCTAGTTTTGCCAGAGATCGTGCATTATATTTAGAAAGATTTTTTTTCCTCTTATCAGCCTTGATTTAGTCAAGCAGTTGGCAGTAGTTGGCACTAGTTGGCATATGAGCTGTCATAGAAGCTAAAGAAATGGCTTAGTCTTCGAGTGCTTATTGCACAGCCCTGAGGCTTTGCGATTAAAAAGCTGGTGTCACAGGGCATTCCTATAATCCAAGCACTGGAGAGGCAGAGGCAGGGCATCCCTGGGGCTGGCTGGCCAGCCAGTCTGGCCAAACTGATGAGCTCAATGTTTGGTAAGAGAGCCTGTCTCAGAAAATATGACAGAGAATAATAGAAGAAGATACCACTGGGAGAGACCTCTGGCCTACACACACACACACACACACACACACACACGAATGCAGTATACACATATACACTACACACACAACTAAAGAAAACTGAGTCAAGATTTTTTTAAAGTTGTCAGAATCACGGTTCAGTTGTTTCCATGCCATTTGTGTTTGCAGGTAAAAATGCTCCGAACACATTTTAGAAAATGAACATTTAGTTTGAAGACTGCCAAGACATGCTCAAGTTTAAACTTGTAGGAAGATCTGAGATCCTGGGGTATAGCTCAGTTGGTAGAGTGCTTACCTAACTTGTATGACGTCCCAGGGTGCAATCCACCGCCATACACATGAGGCATAGTAGCACCTGCTGTCTTCTCTGCACGGGCGGGGTCGGAAATTCAAGGCGATTCTCCTCCCAGACTATGTAGCAAGCTCAAGGCCAACTGCTAAGCCTGATGACCTGAGTTTGATCCTCAGGCCCATGTGGAAGAAGAGAGTCATCTCCTACAAGGCTGCCCTCTGACCTCCACATGTGCACCATGGTACAATTAATTTAAATTTTTAGTCTGATGTCACCTGACTAGACACTCTGGTTAGAATAGCATGTATGGGGCCATGAGATGATTCAGGGTTAGGGCTAAGGCACTTTCCACTAAGCCTGGCAATCTGAGGTCTAGTGGAAGAAGACAACCGATTTCCACACCTCATCCTCTGACCTCTTTACACCCCTCGCTAAATAAATAACTATAATTGTAAAAATAACACGTGTGCTCTGAGTGTTTCTGTAAGAAAGTCCAGAGCTGCCTCCCAGTCCACCTCATGTGTATTTCCTGCTGTCCACAGCTTTGTGTGATTATGTGCCTCCCCAGTATCAGTTGACGGTGATCCATTCAAATATTAGTTCCTCAGGGCATCTCATAGGAGTACGGCTTGTGTATTTGGCATCAGGATGATGGCATTATATCCTGATTATGTTGGTTCTTACAAATAAGCTTTCATGTAGCCCCTTTGCTGTTATTTTTACTTCCCTAGGTTTTCTTAGGACTGTAAGAACAGAGGCATAAAGCTGGTAGATAAGCTCATTGGTGGCGTGCTTCCCAGCATCCTTGACGCCCTGGGCTCCACCTCTGCACTGTAGAAACTAAGCATAGTGGTGGACACCTGTAACCCTAGCTCTTGAGAAGTGGAGTCGGTTAAGGTTTATCCTTGCATATATAAGTTAGAAGCCAGCCAGCGATACATGAAACTGCCTTTATTTAATTTAATTAATTAATTTGAATGTTGAGACAGTAAGAATAGAGCATTCAGCCAGGCTTGGTGGCACACGCCTTTAATCCCAGCACTTGGGAGGCAGAGGCAGGCAGATCACTGTGAGCTCGAGGCCAGCCTGGTCTACAAAGGGAATCCAGGACAGCCAAGGCTACACAGAGAAACCCTGTCTCAAAAAACCAACAAAACAAAACACAATAGAGCATACATTTCACAAGGGGGAGTATATCTCTGTCTTCATCATTGATTTCTCAGCATTTATGCTGTCCTTGTATTATGCAGTATATGTATATCGAATACTCCAAATGAGTGCTGCCTGGAAGCCATTTTGCTTTGTGTTTATGATTTATGCAGTGGCCTTTTTTAACTGACTAAGAAAATTTTCCAAGCACTCAAAGTAGAAAATATACCCCAGTAAATCTATGGGTCAGCTTTAGTAGCCATCACCATTTGCCTATTTTCTTTTTTCCATTCCCCTCCTTTCTCTTTCCCTTTGAATATTTTAAAATAAGACTCAGGCACCATGCCATTTCACTTCAGGTATTTGGAGGCACAGCAGCCACACTGCCACTATACACTAACAGCTAAACCCTTAATTTCACCTAAGACCCAGTTCACACTCCAGTTTTCTGAAAGTACCTTGAATGCATATGCCGTGAATTAAAACCTCTAAAAAACTAAGAAGCTTCTGAAAAATGAATCTTTTTGTTTTGTTGTTTTTTCGAGACGGTTTCTCTGTGTAGCCTTGCCTGTCCTGGACTCCCACCACTGCCCAGATGAAAAAGAAATCTTTAACTATTGAAATAAGTTGAGGCAGAGGCAGATGGATCACTCAGAGTTTGAGTCCAGCCTAGTCTATAGTTCTAAGACAGCTAGGGCTATATAGACAGGCTCTATATTAAAAATAAAAATAAAAAAAGAGCTTGATTGTTGCCAGCTGAAAAGATCCATGAACAGACTCTGGGAGGAGATGTATAAATGAGCCCAAAACTAGAGGAGACTTGGGGTGGTTAGTTCTGGCTGTTCATTGCTCCACTTCGAGACGCTCCTAGATAACCACTCGAGGGAAGGCTCCAGGGCTCCGGCTCCGGCTCCTGCTGAGGTTCTGGGTTCTGGTTACTCCAGGTTCCAGCAGAAGAAATCCTGCTGATTACGCCAGGAGAATCATTCCTTGGAACTGACATCCTTACGGTTTTGTTACTGTATTCTTTAATCCTCTTCTCCTATTGTTTTGGTTAATTGGGTTATAAGTAACGTACTCTCAGTTAATAAGCTCATAATAAAATATATTTGTTAAGAAAATTGAACCGACAGGAGACAGCCCCTGAAATGGCTTTGCGGGTAAAGCTGCTTGCTGTAAAAAGTGGTAAACTAAATTCAATCCCTAGAGCCCAAATAATGTGGAAAGAGAAAACCAAGTTGTTATGTGACTTCTACACGTGCACTAACACACACACAAATACATTAATAATAAATCATAAGTAGGAGAGGGAGAAAATCCTATTACATACATATATGCAGACGTTTGTTTGTATATGTAAATAACTGTTGCCTTTGCACAGAGCCAGTAACTTCCCCTGTATAATGCTAATATTTTGCCTCATTCCAGTAATTTGTGCAGATTTTATCTATAAGATCAGTTTTTGCATTCATGTTCCTCATCTTTCCCACTTAGGTCTAAAGAATGTGTTTGGCAATTGTTATTGTAGAATCTGTCCATGTCTAGAAATGCACACTCAGGGGTAGTAATCATTTACCTGTCCGCGCACTGGTTCACACTTATTACTCCATAAGATCCCTTTTTAAGTGGTAAAAACAAACTTTCCTCAGGATTAGAGATAAAAATAGATCTCAGTATAGAACTTTACTTAACTGTAAACCCAGCATGGCAAGCAGAAGTTCATAGCCAAAGGACACAGTTGAGTCCTATGATAAGGGCTGCTGAGAGGAAATATATTTTGTTGAATCATTATTGAAACTTGGAATGAATTCTAGGGAAGCAGGCCACTAGACTATACCTATTCTCTTTATAAATGCGTTTCCCTAGACTGTTTGCCCAGCCAATCAAGAAGCAGTAGGTCCTTCACACAGAGCGACCTCCGTCCCAAGCTTCTGCCTGCTCCTCCTCACTTCACTGTGTCCTGTAGTCAGCGTGGGCTCAGTGTAAATGGCGCGTGCTTTCCCTCTCAGATTTTCCAGTATAAACCTGTGGCTTGAGTTTAAAATGTTTCCTATGGGCTCGGGTATTTGAAAAGTTGGTCCCCAGTTGGTGTTTTGTTTGAAAAGTCAGTAGAGCCTTCCTGGAGGAAGTCCATGGGGAACGGGCTTTGGGGGGGTGGGGTTATAGTCTTACCCACTTCCAATTTGCTCTTTGCTTCCTGCCTGTGGGTGGAAATGAGATCTCTCAGCTTCCTGCTCAGCTAACTGCTGATCTGCTCCCCACCATTGTGGACTCTTCTGCAGTCCTGAGCCCAAATAAGCTCTTCCTTCTAGAAGTTGCTGTAGTGATGGCGTTTGGTCACCCGGAGGCCCAGCAGCCATAGTTTTCCCTGCTGCCTCACTTCCCTGCAGTGGCTGAAAACCTTACCCATAGATATGGTCCTTCTCTGCTTAGCATCCACAATGGCTGAATGGGCCTTATAAGCCAGAGAACCCTCAGGATCAAGTTTTGGTTTAAAGTGACTCAAAGGAGAGCCAGGCGTGGTGGCACACGCCTTTAATCCAGGCACTCAGGGGCAGAGGCTGGTAAATCGCTGTGAGTTCGAGGCCAGCCTGGTCTACAAATTGAGTCAAGGACAGCCAGGGCTACACAGAGAGACCCTGTCTCAAAAAAAAAAAAAGACTCAAAGGATTTTTGTTGAAGATAGGCCAGGGTGGTCATATATCGCTTAGGGGATGATGGAGGATGAGAAGCCCAGTTAGATGTCGTGATTGTTGGACAGAGATGATGTAGATTCCAGATAAACAAATTTAGTGGTGGTTTTTGCTAAAGTTTAATTTTGCAAGAAATTGCACAGATAGATCCCAGACAGAGTCCAGGAGCCTGACTTAAGGCTCAGTGAGGCAGATAGACTTTTTCAGGAGAAACAGCTTTGGTAAGAATGGCTGTTACCTACCCCAAGGCCTGTGGAGGCAGGTAAGTGCACATAGACTATATAAGGGACACATGTATTTCTATATTTTATAAAATATTATATATGCTTTATAATGTGAATACTATATGCTTCAATAGAATACACATTTGGAGTTTGATCACTTAGTGAATATTTATAGTGACTTATATACTTATCCTGTATATAATGTTCATCTTTATTTTTTATTGAAAATAAATTTTTCATACCATATATTCTGATCATAATTTTCTCTCTCTCATCTTCATCCATGCAACTCCACATCTTCTCTTTCTTTAAAACAAACCAGAACACACTGGGCGTGGTGGCGCATGCCTTTAATCCCAGCACTCAGGAGGCAGAGGCAGGCGGATTCATGTGAGTTCAAGGCTACACAGAGAAACCCTGTCTTGAAAAACAAACAAAACAGAATAAATAAAAAGAAAAAAACAATAAAAAGATGCAAGAAACACAGACTCATGCACACACACACACACAAACCAAAATCTATGATAACACAAAATCAGAAACCATAATATGCAAGCAAAAGACCAGTTAGGTTAAAAAAGCAAAGAAAGCACCATGAGACCCCACCAAAAAAAAAAAATCTACAAAAACACTATTGAGTTCATTTTGTGATGGACACCTACTGCTGGGCGTGGGGCCGTTTTTAAGTGTGGTTTGTATACCCAGTTATAGGACTCTCAAACACAGCACAGCAGCTGGTGTTTCAGCCCCCTCCGTGTAGTATTATGCCAAAGGTTTATCATTACTGCATGACTTGAAATTTGAATTTAGGTCTCCTAACTATTGACTCTTTTGCCTTGGGAACATGCTATGAGTTGCTGGTTTAAAAAAAAAAAAATCAGATGATTTAAAATTTCTCTAAATTTTTTGTTTCTTTCTTACCTGTTCACCTCAGGCTGTAAGACTGGAAAGTACGTACCAAAATCGAACACGCTATATGGTCGTGGTTTCAACTAATGGTAGACAAGACACTGAAGAAAGCATTGTCCTAGGAATGGATTTTTCTTCTAATGACAGGTATGGTACCATAAAAAAATGGGAAAGGGAAACAGCTGGGTGTGGTGGCGCACTCCTTTAATCCCAGCACTCGGGAGGCAGAGGCAGGCCGATCGCTGTGAGTTCAAGGCCAGCCTGGTCTACAGAGTGAGTCTAGGACAGCCAAGGCTGTTACACAAAGAAGCCCTGTCTCAAATAAATAAATAAATAAACAAATCAAGCAAAAAATGGGGAAGGGCATGAAAACTACTTTTTAAATGTCCTGTTACAGTTGCTCTTGTACAAGAATGTCTTGGGTAACTGTGGTTTTAAAGCTAAAGCTAAAGTGGGACAAGAAGAAAAAGGGTGAGGTTTGTGTATGTGTGCTATCTTTATGAGACAGGATCTGTCTACTCTAACCCTGAGACCAGCCTGCCTCTGCCTCCCAGTGCTGGCACAAAAGGCAAGAGGCGCCATACGCAGCTCGTGCTCTTGATATGGTCACTGTCCTGTTGCTGTGAAGAGACACCATGACCACAGTGTTTAATTTAAAAACGCATTTAATTGGGGCTTGCCTGCAGTTTCAGAGCTTTAGTCCACTATTATCCTGTCAGGGAGCATGGCAGCACTCGGGCAGACGTGTACTAGAGAAATCACGAATAGTTCTGCATCCAGAGCCACAGGCAGCAGGAAGAGAGAGCCCAGGGACACACTTCCTCCTAATCCTTTTCCAGTAGTGCCGCTCCTGATGACAAAGCCTGTGGGGCGGTTCTTGTTCAGACCACCACAATGTATATATTTACGAAAAGGATGGACATATATGTATAAAAGTGTCACAGTGAAATCCATTATCTTTTACAGTGAGTATGTGGTAATGAAAATTTTAAGTTAAAAAACAATTCCTGACAACCTGAGGAGATGGCTGTTAGTAAAGTGTTTGCTGTGCAAGTTCAGGTACCCGAGTTCAATTCCTAACATTGGCGGAAAATCTAGGCACAGCAGCGTGTGCCTGTGATCCCTGCACTGAGGATATGGAGACAGGGTAATCCCTGGGACTTGCTGGCTGCAGGTGGCCAGAGAGCCAGCCTAGCCAAATCTGTGAGATACCCAAGGTTGGCCTCTGGCCTCCACATGTACCCCATAAACATAGGAACACACATATAGACACACAAATCAAGGCTTAAAACTAGAAAATAAGTCTTGGCCCTGAACTTCAGAGACAAGCACACTTGGTGAATGTCTTTGACTATTTCTGTTTTACTGTTATCTCTTACGTTTCTCTCATTGTTAGGAACCAATAATAATAGTTAAGCAAATGGAAACATATCTCTAGGGTAAAGTTGCTTTTTCCTGTTAGTCTATTCTTTCGATCAGTAATGCTTTAATTCTAATCCTAGGGTACATGCCTTTCTTGGTAATGTACCAGTGGTCCTGGGTTCAAAACTCATATGTACTTTGCTTCCTGTAATTAAAGATCTCTCAGATAGAACTTGGATTGTTGTTGTTGCTGCTGCTGCTGTTACTGCTGTTTGGTTTGGAGGGTTCTGGGGATGCGGGCTTGGATCCTTAAGGCTTGAGGCTTTTCTGCTTCATTTCCCTACTCTTTCTGAAGAACCTTTGAGAAGACTGGAATGTGGCTGCTAAGCACATCGTTGCACTCTGAGATAATAAGCCTCAGGAAATCCTGCCAGATGTCTCAAACCATGACTTCCTGGTTCAGGACTAGAATGGAATTGTGCAGTAGCTAGGGGTGTGACCTGGGCCTGGGGGAGTTTAGCCAAAAAAAAAAAAAAAGGCAGTAGTGTAAAGGGATTTGGAGCTAGCACAAAGCCCTGGGTTTGGAGGAAGGGGTATAGGTGACAGTCGTTGTCCCTCTGACTTGGGGATGGAGTGGAGATCCCAGTATTACCAGAAAGTTTACAAAGCACACATTTACCCTATTTGTACATAGACACTGCCTTGATTAAAACCCTGACCAACTTGGTGAGATGGTGCCTGTGAGAGAACCAGCTCCCTCAGGTTGTCCTCTCCTAGCCCCAACTTGCTACCCTGTGTGCACAAAATAAATAAAACTATTTTAAAAATAACTCAGGAGGAAAGATTTCCACTTATAGGTTATAGTCCAGCGTCATGGGGAGCCAGGGTAGGGCCTGGAGTCAGGAGCTGAGGCAGAGACCACAGGACGATCGATGCTCGTGCGCTTGCTCCAGGCTCATATTTAGCTTCTCTATAGAGCCCAGTCCCACGTGCCTCGGGCTGGCACTGCGCACCATAGGCTGGCCCTCCTGTGTCAATTAGCAATCAAGAAAATACGCCATGGACAAGCTGACAGACAGCCCAGTCAAGGCGGTTCTTTACTGGACCACCTTCTTCCCAGGTGTGACAAGTTGGGGAAGGAAAAAAAAAAACAGAACAAAAGTCTACTTGGGAAGTGAGTTGTGAGTTGATAAGATCTCAAGGCCAGAGCTGTGACCCTGTACACAAGTTACAGCATTAGTTACATGCTCTGTGTTTACAGGGGCTTGGCAACCGCTTTCGGGAAACTTTCTCTTCCCGTTTTAACTTCTAATGTTTTCCCTGAGTATCAGGCCTTTTAGTAAGGAAATACTCATTTTTTTTCCCGAAATGGTAGCATGCTTCAATAATAGCAGCACTCCAGAGACAGAGTCAGGAGAATGGCCGAGAAGGGGAGGCCTGTGTAGTAAGTTCTGGCCATCCTGGCCTATATTTAAAACAAGACTGTCTCAAGGAAGAGGAAGTGGGGAAAATACCTACCTTTCCAATTCTTTGGAATTTTATGACCTCTGATTTGGACTTTCACCTATCTGGACCTGTATTGCCACTAGACATCGGTAGCTATTTAAATAAACAAAGACTAAAATAATGATGTGTTTTTAAAGAATTCTCAGCCATAGCTAGTCACGTTCTCTGTACCAACTAGTCATGTGTGGTTAATGGCTCCCACTTGGGGCAGTATGGTACAGAATATTTCCATTATTGCAGAAAATTCAGCTAGACAGAATTGCTGTGGCCATATTTCCTTTGTTGGGCTCCCCTTGACCCCGCCCTTGAAAGCCCTGTAGAAGAGGAGCTAGAACTCCATGGAAATTTTGAGCTGAGGCTTCCCCTGGAGACGGGAGGCAGTAACTACAGCTGGCTGGGTGGACATGTCCCGTGGTGCCTGGGAGTTTATCCTCTGCACACCACACCAGTTTGTTCCAGTAGTCCTGTCTGAGTCGTACCTGGCAGGTGCCATAACATTAACAAAATTTAACCGTCTAGGAAACAAAGTAGACATGAAGAGCTAGAAACTAGTTTCTTTTTGGTAAATCTAGCATTATGAAATGCTATATGTCTTCTGTTTCAGTGAGCCTATTGAACAGTAAAAGAAATGCTAACTTCAGAATATCAGTGCTCACTTACTCTTAAGAAATGTGGTATATCATTTCATATATCAGACTTTGAAAATATGTTTCAAAACAGTTTTAAGTCAAAGTAGAAGCCAGATTGTTTGATAAATACAAGTAGTGATCTTTTAGCCGGTTCATTTAGCTTGTTTTGAGAACAGTATTGTAATTAAAGTGACAAAGTTTCCTGATAATACAGTGTAACTTTGTTTTCCAAACTACACTGCATATGCTTCTGGTTATAAAATAGCAGAGCTTTGTGGTCTGATGTTTGTTTGTTGCTCCCCAGCTTTTTCCCCCTAGAGAAAGGTTCTCATTATGAAGCCCAGGATATCCTTGAATTCAAAATCCTCCTGCCGTAGCCTCCCAGACGCTGCGGTTATATGCATGTGTCACCACATGCAGCTGTGGGGCTCGCTGTTTGTTTAGTTGGGGTGTGTGTGTGTGTGTGTGTGCGTGCGAGCGTGCACGTACCCAATCACATGCACATGCCATATTCATGCAGTTGCCCACATAGGTCAGAGAACTGTTGGGTTAGATCCCTGGCGTGGATGCGCATTACCTAGTGAGCAATCTATAGCCTCTGGGTTGGGGTTTGGTTCAGTTAGATTTGGGGTTTGTTGTGGCTTTAAAAAAAAAAAAAAAAAGGTTATGTGTCCCTGACTAGCCTGGAACTCATAGGCATAAGCAAATATTTGTTGAATGGGATGAACAGATGACCACTGTGACCTGAATACATGTTCCTTCATGTCCTTGTCACTGGTCACAAGTTCATACACAGATCACAGTCATTATGGATTTCTATATCTTCTCTAGTCACCTATATTGTTTGCAGTTAGAGTCTGCCATTGATTAGTTGTGCCTCTGGTTTTCGGGCACAGGTTCCATCTCCGTTTGACTTGCTCAAGTCTGCAGTCAGTAGAGTGTTGAGCAAGTGTAGGGAACAGGCAGGCACTAGCGTTCAGGTCAGCAGCACTTTCAGCATTTTCATTAGTATTCCTGATGCTTTTAAATCATTTGTATCTTGCTACCTGACACCCCAAATCCCTTTTAGATGCATTAAAACACCTATTCTAAGTTAATATTTGATATTCATTTTATACTGTAATGTATTAACATGTTATTTCGCTGTAAAGACTTTAATTCTTCTTTGCTCATTGAGTAATGAGTTGATTTATCTCCGTGAATTTGCATATTTACTAGAGATTTGTTTGCTACCTATTTTAAATTTTATTTCATTATGGTTAAATAGGGTACATGGCATTGTTTCAATTTTTCTGAACTTGTTAAAATTTGTTTATGTACCAGGATGTGGTCTGTTTTAGAGAGGTTTCCATAGGCTGCTACTGTTTAGGCAGCATTTTCTTCTGTAGGTATCTGTTAAATCCTTTTGGTGTATAATAGCATGTAATTCTCATATTTCTCTGTTTATTTATTTATTTTTGTCCAGATCACCTGTCTATTAGAGAAATGGGGTATTAACTCACCTACTCTTAACGGGCGTTCAGTTCCAGTAGCACACATGCTTTTTGTGACACGGATGCATCAGTCTGGTGCATCTACGTTTTAGACTATAATGTCTCCTTGATTCTTTGATTAACTGTTTAAAGAGAGAGAGATCCTAAATATTTTTCTTTCTCCTTCTGTGTTTCGGGCGTGGGTAGGTGGGAGTGTCCGGGAAGGCATGGGGAACAACAGGGTGCCACTATAAAAGCCAGTACCTAAAACACACTCTAACTTAGACTGACCTGGAGCTCACAATCCTCCTGCCTCAGCCTCCCATGTACTTTGTGCCACCATGTCTAGCTTTATTTTAAGATCTTTTGAAGTTTTTTTCTTTGTTTTTGTTTTATGTGTATAGGTGTTTTGCCTACATGCATGTCTGTGTGCTGTGTGTATATGTAGTGCCTGTAGGGGTCAGAAGGAGGCACTGGATCCTCTGGAACTGAGGTTAGAGACAGTTTTTGAAGCTGCTATGTGGTTCCAGGAACCGAACCACAAATTATTTTAACCACTGAACCGTCTCTCCAGCCTTTGTTTTTTTGGGGGGTGGGGGGGCTTGGGGAAGGGTTGGGTGTTTTGGGTTTTTTTTTTTTGTTTGGTTGGTTTTGGTTTTTGGTTTTTTGGATTTTGTTTGTTTGTTTGTTTGTTTGTTTGTTTGTTTTTTGAGACAGGGTTTCTCTGTGTAACCTTGGCTGTCCTAGACTCACTTTGTAGACCAGGCTGGCCTCGAACTCACAGTGAAGAAGCCTTTTAAAATCTGTTTTTATTTTAATTAAAATGTAATTACATCATTATATTTTCCCTTTCCTCCTCCTAACCTTTTTCTGTAAGGATAGGCTTTTAACCTACTTTTAAAGGCAAGGAACTTAAGGCTGAGAGGAGTTAAGTAACTTGTCAGAGTTTCAATACCAAAAGAGATCAAATCCAGATAGTTTTACATAGTAGATATTTATTAAATAGAAATTGTTGTTATGCTTAGGTTCCCTTGCATATGTTTTCATATACATGATCTTAAAACAGGGCAATAAAGGTCATTTTGTCCCTCCTTTATAGATGAAGAGGCAAACACAAAGCAATTAAGTAATTTGTTTAAGACTAGGTAGTTAAAGGCTGAGGTGTGGCTCAGAAGTATAGTTCTTGCCTGACCTGAACAAAGTCCTGGGAGAAAAGTTACTCTGTTACTGGAATCCAGGTTCTGGAGTCCGTGGGAGAGCCCGTGGTCTTAAGCTCACTGTGTTCCACTCCCACACCCAGCATTGGTCCTGCTACGCTATACTGTCTCTAGATATGTTGTCCAGAGCTTTCTGCATCAACCTATTCTATTCACTTAAAGCCACTTTCCTTCCTAGGCTGGTGTGCAGCTGAACCCAGGGCCTCACACATGCTGGTCACGTACTCTACCCGCTGGGTTACAGCTCGCAGAACCTGGAACAGTATTGCAGCGTGTCACAGTAGGGCCACACTTGTGTTCATTGCAGACGCCCCTATTCTGCATTTCAGCTGTGCTAGTTCAGTACATAGCATTATTTTGTCCGGTGTGGTAGCACATGCCTATAATCTCAAGGTAGAGAGGCTGAGACCAGAGAATTTCAAGTTCAAGGCCAGTCTAGGCTATAAGGTTAGAATCTCTTAAAATAAACAAAACAGGAGGGTAGAGAGCTGGCTCAGCAGTCCTCTTCCACAGAACCTGGGTTCAATTTCCAGCACCCAAATAACAGTTCATAACCATCTATTCCAGTCCCAGGAGACCCAACACCCTCTTTTGGCCTTCACAGGCACCAGACGTGCAAGTGGTACACAGACGTGCATGCAGGCAAAATACACATAAATAAAAATAAAATCTGTTTTTTTAACATCTCATTTAAACACATAGTCACACACACAAGACCAAGTAATGTATCATTTTAATTGTATTTTTATTTCTCTAGCTTGATAACAAGCCAATACCACTACTTTTGTAATTCCTTTCCCTGTAAGACTGTTGAGTGATAAAGTGTTCAATAAATCTCAGAGTTGAACAAATCATTTATTCCAAGATCTTGAGCAACCAGAAATAATTCTTGACGTTGAGAACAGGTGTGGCAGTGCACAGTTGTAATCCCCAGCATTTGGGAGGTGAAGGTAGGAGGATCAGGAGTTCAAGGCCAGCCCCTGCTATGTTGTGAGTTTGAGGCCAGCCTGGGCTATGTGTGACTTCGTCCATGCCTCCCAACTCCCCCCAAATAAAAAGATACAATCCTTGGAATTGAGTTGGGTACTGTATCCTGGGCAAAGACCTACCAAATGCAAGTCGGCAGTGGTCAAAATCATCCTGAGAATGTGAACGGGATTGATAGTAATATGACAAAACTGTCTCGGCTCTCACATTTACGAAACAGTTTGTTGCTTAGGGCAGTGGTTCTCAGCCTTCCTAATGCTGATGCCCTCTAGTACAGTTCCTCATGTTGTAACCCCCAAACACCAAATTGTTCTCCTTGCTACTTTATAGCTAGAATTTAGCTTACTGTTATGAGCATAGTATAAATATCGGTGTTTTCTAATGGTTTTAGGCGACCCCTGTGAAAGGGCTGTGACCCACAGGTTGAGAACCGCTGGGTTATCTTTAGGATAAAAACGTTAGGGGTTTATCCCTTGTTGATAGTAAATAGATGATGACTGCTTCCCAGAATAACAGGAAGTAACTTACTGATTGTTTCTTGTCTTGCAGTAGCACTTGTACCATGGGCTTAGTCTTGCCTCTCTGGAGTGACACCCTGATTCATTTGGATGGTGATGGGTAAGAGCTCCCCCGCCCCCTCCCCAGAAAGCCAAGGGGTGCAGTTCCATCCCGGTCTTAGTGGCTCATTCATTCTGCTGAATGGGAGGCCAAGTGTGGCCAATTGAACTGACATGTCAGCAGCTCAATGAGGCCTTTTAAACTGCCACTTTGTAGAGTAAAATACAACGTGTTAGGTCCTCTCACTCCTGTTCTTCTGAGCTGACTCTGTCAGGAAGCCAGGCAAAGAAGTCGTTCGCTGGCTCACCCTGTAACTGACCACGTGGCCAGGCAGCTCCTGCAGCGCTCTCCCAGAGGATGATGTGTTCTGTTTCAAATAACCTCTTGCGGCCCCTGCCAGCTGTCAGCCTGCTGTATAACCCCTTTCCTGAGCCAGTTCCTTCCAGTCAACCACCCCCACCTCCTGGTGTTTTTAGAATGTGTTTCTAAGAGACTGAAATGTTTGCTCCAATTTATAAAACCCAGGTCCAGTTTGCTATGAACCAAAAGACTTCCAAATAGGAATACACATCAGAACACTTAATTTTGCCTAGTAAATAGTAAATAAAAATATTAGTTGAAGCTTTTCTTTATTTAAGTTTATTTTTGAGAATTTTGTATATAAGTACTGTATTTATATCATTTCCACCCTCTCTTCAACTCCTCTTATGTTCCCTCCTTCCCTCTCAAATTTGCGACTATTTTAGTTATTATTTCATATTTATGTGTATGTATACACAGAGAGACTGCTGAGTCTGTCTGGGGTTGCTCGTATGTGTTTATGCTTAGGGATGGCCACTGTGACTGGACTGCTTGGCAGGGCACTTGTCCTAGAGAATACTTTGATTCTCCTTCTGTCAGCTGCCCTGTTGAGACTTTTCAGTCACATCCTACTTCTAGCTAATGTCTAGATAACATGTCTCACTGTTTCTCCTGTTTAGTCAGTCAGCTGTTGTAGCAAACTTGAAATGCCTGACCCTTATTTGTGGGCTTTTGTCTATTCTCTCTTACTCTTAGTGGGTTCAGCGTGTCAACAGATAACAGAATTCACATATTCAAGCCTGTGTCTGTGCAAGCAATGTGGTAAGGTGACTTTTGATATCTCTATCAAACCATGGGTTTTTAAAAACGTATTCTACAAAAAAAGTTATTTAATGTTATTTAAACAATTCTTTCTGAGAGAAATAGTATTTGAAATGGTAACAGTTCACTATGGAAATGCTGTATATGAAGACTGTGTGTGTGTGAGAGAGAGAGAGAGGGAGAGAGACAGAGAGAGAGAGAGAGAGAGAGAGAGAGAGAGAGAATATGAGAGAATATCGGTTTTCATGGTAACCATGGTTAAAGGTGGCCCAGAAATGCAATGTTTAAGTTGTCGCAGTGGAAAGCTTTGTGCATTGGAGGACAAGTGAGATCCAGAGGACATGAGGCCCAGGAGAGACGTTAGTGGATTGGAGAAGAGCCTGTGTGTGGTTCACACTGACAGCTCTTAGTGGGAAAGTCAAGTCTGTAGATTTTACTGCTATACACTAGCTATTCCTTTCCTAAGATAGTCAGAAACAGCATTGACAGAAATGCATTATAGATGCACTTTCTTTTAAAGTATTGACAGTCGTTTGTGTAATGCAAACAAAGCCTAAAGAAGCCATTGCTAATAAGCATCCGATACTGACACTTTTAAGTTATTCGCTGTGTGCCAGCTGTTTTGCATGGCTTACATTTAATCATTACACTAGTACCACAGAAGAGTGTTATTAGTACCCGGCTGTGGCTGAGCAGCGAACCGAGGCATGGCAAGACTAACCTGACTGGCCTGAGAGTGTCTTCTTTACTTAGACAGAACAGACTCTTGTTCACTTTTCTAGAAAATGATTTAATATAACCAGGGAATAGGGCGCCATTCAAGTCAGTAGCCTTTAGCTTCTGGGGACTGACATAGTTCAGTCAGTGAGTGAATGTCATGCAAGCAGTCTGAGCTCATGTCAAGCCAGGCACAGTAGCGCTCATCTGAAACCTTAGGGAGGAAAAGAGATGCAGGCCAGGCAAACCCCGGAGCTCGCTAGCCCACCAGCCCAGCTGTACCAGTGAGCTCCGAGTTCAGTGAGACATTACCTCAAATAATTAGCTGTCTGGCAGTTGAGGAGGACACACAACATTGACCTGTGGCCTGCCTGAGCACACATGTACACACGCACACACAAACAACCACACACATACAACACATAAATTATAAAGAAATGTCTGCTTCTCGTTCTACTGCCTGTTCTGTAGAAGGCCCTCATGATGAGCGGAAGGCAAGCAAAGCAAGTGGCTAAGCCAGAAATAGCAGAGGTGACAGGATTTAGGTGTGTGCAATCTGCATTGTCACTGAACAATTAGCTTTCCTAATATTTCATGCAGTGATTGAGGTGAGACACATTTATAGATTTAGAGCATAGTTCACAGGTGAATTTTTATGGAAAACTTAATGATCTCCTTTGACTAATACTCAGTAAAAAGCAGCTAATCTATCTATTCCCATACATACAACTGAAAGACACTTGTTTTTCAGATATATTTTGAGGCGGAAGACAGAACAGTCTTAATTCAAGTAATAACCTCAGGCCAAGAGTTGATGTTTTGAAATAAAGTCATAGTTCTGTTAGCTTTTTGAGAAATATAGAATTGAAAGTTATAGGAGAAAAATATCAGTGATATGAATCAAAGCAGTCGTTAGACCAGGTGTTTCCTTACCTGGACAGCAGTTACTCTGTATGCAGCCACGGTGTCTGAAGCAGCTAATAGCACTGAGTATAGTTGAGGGCAGTTGCAGCAGCTCTGAAAGGTGACTGTAAAGCACGAATTTCCAAACGAAGAGACCATGCCGGAGTCTCTGGAGTGAAACTAAAATTGTCTGAGCATTTTTTTATTTTGAATAACAGGAAACTGAAAGATGGCTAGGCCAGGTGTGTTGCACAAGCATGGAGCCTTATTCAGTCCCCAATATCTAGTTTTAAAGGGGGAGCTAGAGACAAGAAAGCCTCTGAAGCTCCTCATCCCACTAGCCTAACTGAATTCATTAGCTCCAGGCTCAGTGAGAAATTTTGTCTCAAAAAAATTAGGAGGAAATGGATTGAGGAAGACACCCAGCATTGACGTCTGGCTCCCACATGCAGGAGCACACATGACCAAGTACCCACATACACACAGACGTGCACACATGTATATACCACATATACATAATCCAGAAATAAAACCAGAGGTTATGTTTTTAAAATATTTTTTTAGCCTGACAATGATGGCACACGCCTTTAGTCCCAGCACTCAGAAGCAGGGACAGGAGGACCTCTGAGCTTGAGTCCAGCCTAGTCTACAGAGCTGGTTCTAGGACAGCCATGGCTACACAGATAGACCCTGTCTCAAAAAAAAAAAAAAAAAAAAAAAGCCAAACAAACAAACACCCTAATTCAAGCCGGGCGTGGTGGCGCACGCCTTTAATCCCAGCACTCGGGAGGCAGAGGCAGGCGGATCGCTGTGAGTTCGAGGCCAGCCTGGTCTACAAAGTGAGTCCAGGACAGCCAGGTCTACACAGAGAAACCCTGTCTCGAAAAACCAAAAAAAAAAACCCCTAATTCAGTGAACTGTTTTTAAGAAGTTCATATGATGTCAGGCATGGTGGCGCACACTTGTACTCTCAGCACTCAGGTAGGCAGAGGCAGGCAGATCTCTGTGAGTTCAAGGCCAGCCTAGTCTACAGAGCAAATCCAGGACAGTCAAAACTATATAGATAAACCCTGTCACGAAAACACACACACACACACACACACACACACACACACACACACACACAAGTTCATATGATTGGGGCGCACAGAGACTGAACCAACAACCAAAGAGCACGCACAGGCTGGACCCAGGCCCCCTACACATAGGCAGCCAATGTGCAGCCTGGTCAACACGTGAGTCCCCTGACAGTGGGGAGGCGCTGGCTCTGGCTCTGTTGCCTGTCTTCACATCCCTCTCCCCCAGCTGGTCTGCCTTACCAGGCCTCAAAGGGAGGCTACAACTTGAGATGCCAGCTGGGTTGGTACCCCTTGGGAGCCTCCCCTTCTCTGAGAAGAAGGGAAGAAATGGAGGAGAGACATTGGAGTGGAACTGGGAGGGGGCACTGGGATCAGGCTGTAAAGTGATTAAATAAATAAAAGGGGTGGTGCGGGGGGAGGGGGCGAGGAGAGAAAAGCCAAACAATATTGAGTTGTTACTCACTGGCACTTGGCTGCTGCTGAGTCACTGCTATTAAACATGGGATTGACATGGATTTAAAGAACAGATTCAACCATTGGTAGAAGAATGAACTGGAATGACTTTTCTGGAGAATGATTTCCAATATTCCTTATCATTTATAACCTAGTAATTCTAAGAATTTACGCTGAGATTATAACTATGGGTGTACAAGGATTTTAGCTTTAAGAAATTTTTGTCGGTGTTCGAATAATAAAAAAATAAGATTTAATTATTTGAAAGTATGAATCAGTTAAATTTTTGTACATACTTGCAAATCACTGTTAAGCAGCCGTTTAAAAAATTATCTCGTTAAAAAATGAGCATTGTGCTGGGCGTGGTGGTGCACTCTTATCCCAGCACTTGAGAGGCAGAAGCAGGTGGATTGATGTGAGTTCGAGGCCAGCCTGGTCTACAAAGCGAGTCCAGGACAGCCAAGGCTACACAGAGAAATGCTGTCTTGAAAAACCAAACCAAAACAAACAAACAAAAAAAATCACTGTGACACATAGCCCATAGTCCCAGTACTCGAGGAGTGGCAGAGGTGGAGACAGTAGGATAAGTTCCAAGTCCAAGCTCATAATGAACTATATAGTGAGTTCCAGGTCTAGAATACATGAAAGCCTGTCTCAAAAAATAAATATATATTCTGAAGAATATTGAAATCAGGCATTTATGAGAGGCTGTAAAGTAAAAGAGCAAGTTATAAGTGCATACTCCAGCCAGACAGTTTTTAGTATGGCCTGCACGTAGACCAGTGAACTGGAAAGTGTAGCCCCAAACTAGAGTAGTGGTGCTGGATCTCATGGCATTCCTGCCGTTTATTTTGTTGGTTTATTTTGTGGCACTGAGAATCAAACTCAGTGCCTCCTGCATGCTGCACAAGCACTATACAACTTTTTATGTTTTCTTTTTGTTTCTGTTTTTGTTTTGAGACAGGGTCTCTACAAAGTTCTGACTATTCTGGAACTCACTGTGTAGACCAGACGGGCGTCAAACTCAGAGATCCAACTGCCTCTGCCTCCCAAATCCTGGGATTAAAGGCAGATGCCACCACTACCTGGCCAACTAACTATAAGACCTTTTCAAAATGATTAAGGATCACTTCGTGGATTTTCAAGACAGGGCTTCTCTGTAACAGAGCCTTGGCTGTCCTACACTCACTCTGTAGACCAGGCTGGCCTCAAAACTCACAGAGATCTGCCTGTCTCTGCCTCCCAAGTGGTGGGATTAAAGGTGTGCACCACCACAACCGCCTGGTATAAAAGGCATTCTTTCTTAACAAAAAACATGTAAGACCTTTGAAATGGCTTAGCGGGTAAAGGCGCTGGCCAAGAGTGCCAACCCCAGTTTGATCTCCAGGCACACTTGGTGGAAGAGGGAACTAACACCCTGAAATGACCTCTGGCCCCACATGTGTGCCACTGTGGCACATCCTCTGCTCACACACAAATATACTTTAACTTTATAGGTGCTGGAATGTTGGCTCTGTAGTTAAAAATACTTGTTGCAGAGGCTTAGTTTCTAGCCCTCAAATAGTGGCTCACAATCCTCTGTAACTATAGTTTCAAGGGATGCTTCCTCCTCTTCTGACGTCACCAAGCACACATATGGTGCACAGACATACGTGCAGTCAAAATACTCATGCACATAAAATAGCTTTTTAAATGTTATGAAGAAAAATAATGTAAATGAATGGCCATAGAATTCTCTTACACTTCCTTTTCCTTTAAGAGAAAAATGTTATAGATAATAAGACATTTGAACTCCAGCTATAACCTAGGCCTTATTTTTAAGCACTGGAGATAGACCAATAACAGAATGTCCTTGATCTGTAAGTTACTTCCTGTCATTTCTTTTGTTTGTTTTTGTTTACTCTCTAGCATTTCTGGCTTTAGCATAAGTAAATAGAAAAAAAAGATAGATTTTAGTTTTGTTTACTCTTGCTAGGTTTCTGAGTTCAGGGTCTGCATGTTTACTTTTGTTTCAGGGTAGCCAGAGCTATTCTTAGAAAGTAACTGGTGACGATGAGTAAAGGCTTAAAGACCAAGGAGACTAAGGTAGCAAGAATGGTAACCGTGCTGGACAGCAGAGGACAGGGCCCATGGCTCAGGGCCATCTGCCTATCTGAGCTATCCTAGCGAATACGCTATCACATGGTTCTGTGCCAAAGAGAAACAAATTTTGAATAGTTAATTGTTGAAATGTTTGTTTGCTAATGACACAGTGACAACACAGTCCAAAGATAAGGTCATGAGACCATCAGTTCCTAGACCTGTTTTTCACTGGGGAGGTTGTTTTCAGTTCTCGTCCCCTCCCCCACCCAGCTCCTCCCTGGAGGATGTAGCCAAGTCAGGGGATCTTGACTCCAGGGGAGGGAGGAAATCCTCCGGACAGTGATACTCTGTAGAATTCAAAACAGATGAGTTTGAGATGGTCGAGGTTTCTACCCTTTTGGTGCCCCATAATTTTATAGTGCTCATTGCTAGACTTACCTTTCAGGTCTGCACTGCAGAGTTTGCACAAGGCTTGTGAAGTGGCCAGAATGCACAACTACTACCCAGGCAGCCTTTTCCTCACTTGGGTGAGTTACTACGAGAGCCATATTAACTCAGATCAGTCCTCAGTCAACGAGTGGAACGCTATGCAGGATGTGCAGTCTCATCGGCCTGACTCTCCAGCTCTCTTCACAGACATGTAAGTTGCGTGCTGAGGCCTGTGGAAGCCCATCACCTACGCGGCAAATTCCTTAGGCGCCAACCTTGCCCCTGGACAGTAGTTACTGTATAGATCACACTTCTGTCCTACATGAAGCGTATCCTTCTGTTACCTGCAAAAGCCTGAGGAATTTCACTCCTGAGCACAATGGAAAATACTATAAAAATCTATTACTTAGATTCCACTCATTTAAAATTTGAATTTAGAGGAAAAGAAGATATGATGAATTAACAGCAAGATGCTTTTGGAGGGATGTTTTTCATACCTAAGAAATGAAGATGCCTTCCAAAGGGGAGCAATTGCTCCTCCAGATGAATCCCCAGGAACATCTCCTGATGTGTTCTCTTCGTTACTGTTATAACCGATAGTGGCTGTTTATACTCTTTGGTGGTGGGGGGGGGGCACACCTATAGTCCCAGCACTCAGGAAGTAGAGGCAAGCAGATTTCCTAGTTCAAGGCCAGCCTGACCTACAGAGCCACCCAGGGCTACATAGTAGTCCTGTCTCAGAAAGGAAAGATGTTTCCAATTCCTTGAAAAGTATACCTGGATTAAATTTATCTCTGTTGAGTTGTGGTTTTATTTTAGTTCAATAAGTAGTCAAAGCATCATTAGCCTTTTAAAAAATAAACAGGAAGTTGTTTAACAGGGAGCCTTCTTTCCAGTAGATCTAGTCCTTCCAAGATCTCATAGTAACCAAAAGATACAAATCTGCAGAAAATGATCTTCATGATTGTACATTGTGAAGCTGGCTGGTGGATTTCAGAGGAGTGGATCTTTCATCTAGTTCAAAAACACATATCCTAAACCCCACTCAGGGAAAAAGAGTCCTCCTCAGCCAGGGAGGCCAGCACACAGCACACTTGGGAAACTGAGGCAGGAAGGTTTCAAGTTCTAGGTTAGTCTGGACTACATAGCACCAAGCCCATCTCAAATCAGTAAACTCTTGGTTTTCTTTCCTGATTTTTACTTTATTTGAAAAGCTGTTGGGTTTGTAGCATGCGCGTGCGCACACACACACACACACACACGGAATTGCTTTACATCCCTAAGCAAAAACAAACCAAATAAAACTAAAAACAAAAGTCAACAGTCCTGACTCAATGAACATCAGTTCTTAGAATAGAAATGAATGGAAACTGTGGAGCACCATAGGGATGACAATGTGCAGGCTACTTCTGTGTCACCTTGACACAAGGAGTTGTCCAAGGACCAACCTTAACTGAGAAAATGCCACGTAAGACTCGGCTGTATTCAAGCCCTTAGGGCATTTTCTGAATTAGTGATGAGTGTGGGAGGGCCCAGCCCATTGTGGGTGGAGCCGTCCCTGGGCAGGTCGCCCTGGGATCTGTAAGACAGCAGCCTGAGCAAGCCATGGAGACCAGGCCGGTATGCAGCACACTTCCATGGTGCTGCCTCCAGGTTCCTGCCCTGTTTGAGTTCCTATCCTGGCTTCTTTCAGTGGTGGACTATTCCACCTTGTGGAAGTGTAAGCCAAATAACCCCTCTCCTCCCCAGCTCGCTCTTGGTCATGGTGTTTGATCACAGCAATGGTGACCTTGACTAGGACATGATTACATCCGGATAGAGTGGTTTTCAGTTGGGTTTTCTCTGTGTTTTCCAGTGACATCAAAGAGGGGAAAGTGTGTGTGTGCTCTAGTGCTTTTTCTGTGCCCTCTTCCTACCCAAGTCAATTGAAAGGTCTGTAAAGAATAGTGAGAGCACAGGGGAGGGGGAACCCAGATGGACTTGGTGCTGTGCTGTGCACAGTTTGTATGTATAACCGAAGAAGGCCACACACATGTGTGGGCCCCAGTGTACATCTAATGTACATGGGCCAGAGAAGAGAATGACCTTGTTCAAGGTCACACCAACTGTAAGCAGCAGGGCTATGATTAAACCTGGCTCTTTCTGCTCCCAACCTACCCTACCTCAGAGTGTGAAGGAAACTGTTTGACTAGGAAAGCAAACCCATACATGCATACAGCTGCTAAAATCTGTTTTTATTAACACATCTTTTTCAGTCATTTCTTCCCATATTAGCTGTGTCCAGAAAAAAACGAAGCCTAGATAAGAGTTGTACTCCTAGTTACAACAGAAATGTCTTGGCGAGAACAGCACAGTATTAGCTGTGTGCCGCTTGGTTCACAGGAAGCTGAGTGCCTGAGTAGTGTGGAGATGCAGCACGCAGCTCTGGAGATTACCAAGGCTATTTTTGCAGCCAGTGATAAGGCTGTGAGCAGCAGGAGCAGGCAGGGTGCCTGAAGGCTTAGGCCATGTCCAGTTCCAAATAAGGAGATGCAGTGCAGACACCTTTCTCGAGTAGGTAGGAGCGAAGATGGGGCAGAAGGAACTCGGATTCTCCATACTGTGGAACTGTGCCGCTAGAGAGAAGCATCCAGTTACTCTGAACCAAGACTTTTCTGGTAGTGAAGAGTCAGCTGCTGGGGCTGACTTCATACTAACGTCCCAAGAGTATATATATTTTATTTGTTTGTTTGTATCTTTGTTTGTTTCGGAGGCAGGGTCTCACTATGTAGCCCTGGCTATCTCCTAGAAATCACGATATAGACCAGGCTGGCCTGCAGCTCAGCCTGCTGGGACTAAGGCATATGGCACTGCACCCGGCCTGGAGTAATTTTATGTTAAAGAAGTAAGAAGAGTAGAAAACAACACAATGTTGCAAATAGAGAGCTGGGCTGGACTTCGGGTGTGACTTGCCTGCTAATGTATGTGATTATCAGTGTATCTTTTAACATGTTTGCTTCCTTAATTTAAAAATTAGTATAAAATTTTCACAGAAATGGCCAGGCATGATGGCACACGCCTTTAATCCCAGCGCTTGGGAAGCAGAAGCAGGCGGATCTCTGTGAGTTCGAGGCCAGCCTGGTCTACAAACTGAGTCTAGGACAACCAGGGCTACACAGAGAAACCCTGTCTTGAGAAAAAAAATTCACAGAAATAAGCAAGAAGAAAAGTATTGTGATACACACCTATAATTCCAGTACTTGGAAAATGGAAGCAGGAGAATTGAAAGTTCTAGGCCAACCTAGACTACACAGCAAGACATCGTCTCAAAAAAAATCACAGAGCTGTTCTGAGTTGCCATGAAAAAAGCAAGTGTTTTGGGTGGAAGTATTCCATGCAAATAGCTGACCTCTACAGCCCATTTTAGAATAAAAGTTGCCTTGTTGGAGGAGGCTGGATCGGTCGGTCCTCCCTCCTAGCTTAGCGGCCCACGGCAGTAAATGATCAGTATAGGATGGCATTTTAAGATCCACTTCTATTGAGAGTAACACCACTCGTCTACCCAGATGGGTATTCTAGCTCAGTAAGTGATAGGATCCAGGGCCACTTGATAGAAACGGGAGGTAGACTTACTACACCCAGCTTGTCTTTGCTTCTTTGTAGATCTGTGTATTTATGATGTATTTAAAGACACAAACTTATAGAACCTGTTTATGTCATTTTTACATGTTTACGTTGTACTTTTTTTTTTTAATTTTGGTTGGTTTTCTTTGGAATGTGTTCTTGTTGTTAGTTTTGGTGTTGGTTTTAGACACCATCTCACTATGCAGTGCCCACACTGGCCTTAAGCTCACTGTGCAGTCGAGTGCAGTCTTTATTGGCTTCTGCAATGTGAATGTGAGAGTGAGAGGAGTAGTTTGGAAACATAATCAAATGGTAAATTCATTGCTTTGACTAAATTCTTGTTGATGAAGAATCACTGCTTGTCTATTCTCAGACCAACTGAACGTGAACGAACCGAAAGGCTTATTAAAACCAAATTAAGGGAGATTATGATGCAAAAGGATTTGGAGAATATCACATCCAAAGAGGTAAGCCGCTCCGAGCCCTCCGTCCCAGAGCTAGAAGCAGAACAGCACTAGTTACGGAGCTGAAAACGGTGGTGAAAACACGGGCCTCTTTACAGAGACTGTTACTGTTTCAGATACGGACAGAGTTGGAAATGCAGATGGTGTGCAACTTGCGCGAATTCAAGGAATTCATAGATAATGAAATGATAGTGATCCTCGGTCAAATGGACAGTCCTACACAGATATTCGACCACGTATTCCTGGTAGGTCTTAGGGTCACTTTAAGTGGTATTTTTAAACTAGCTTTGGACTCTAGAAATAAATCGAAGCAGTTGTTGTTTTATTATATTTAAATAAAATATAACTGGAGTGGAGAGATGGCTCATTGGTTAAGAGCACTTACTTTTCTTGCAAAGGACCCTGGTTCAATACCCAGCACACACATGGTGACTCAGAACCATCTGTAACTGTAGTTCCTGGGGCCCTGAGGGCCCCTCCTGACCTCAGCAGGCACTGAGCATCTACCTGCTACACAGGCATATAAGCCATCAAAACACTGGTACACATAAAATAAATAAATCTAAAAAACTTTTAATGTAACTAACATTAAAAGCGTAGGCAGGCCAGGAGAGGTGGTGGCACACGCCTTTAATCCCAGTACTCAGGAGGCAGAGGCAGGCAAATCTCTGTGAGTTCGAGGCCAGTAGGGTTCTCTTACACAGAGAAACCCTGTCTCAAAGGAAAAACAAAACAAAAAACCAAAAAAAAGCCTGAGTGTGGTGGGAATATTTATTCCAAGGAATTTAGCAAATGCTACAAGCCAGGGCTTTCTTCCTCTGGGTTGTTAAATATGCCATCTGTCTTTTATAATACTCAAAGTCAAACCTGTCAGTTGGCTGTGGATACTCTAAACAGGGTGATATTTATGCTTTTCTCCTGAACCTGTTTAAGACCTGATACATCGTCAGAGCAGATGGAGCCTACTTATAACAGAAATCTTTTATTTTTTTAAATAGCTCATTTATTTTTATTTTATGTACATTGGTGTTTTGACTACATGTATGTCTGTGTGAGGGTGTCCGATCCCCTGGAACAGGCGTTACAGACAGTTATGAGCTGCCATGTGGGTGTTGAACCCGGGTCCTCTGGAAGAACAGCCAGAGCTCTTGACTGCAGAACCATCTCTCCAGCCCTGTAACAGAATCTTACTGGGCTGTATTTGCTTAGTTATTTTCTGGAGTGCTGAGGATCAAGTCCTGACCTTGCATCGGTTCCACATATGCTGCACAGCTTAGTACATCCTTAGCCATGGACTTTTAAGCATAGAAAGCCATGACACAGCATCTTGAGGCCTTCAAGTTACTTTTCATGATTACCAAGAAGTTTGTGATGAAAAATTATTCTTCATAGTTCTCAAACATCCAGTGACCTGAAATGCCTCAAGGAAGACTCACACAGAGACTAGTAGGACACACCCTCTAAGGCTAAAGAGCTCTAGTTCCATATGTATGTGGTAATAGGAACAAGGTTAACAAGGATACTTTTCTTTTTTTTTCCCCAAGACACGGTCTCTCTGTGTAGCCTTGGCTGTCCTGGACTCACTATGTAGACCAGGCTGGCCTCGAACTCACAGCGATCCGCCTGCCTCTGCCTCCCGAGTGCTGGGATTAAAGGCGTACGCCACCACTGCCAGGCTCAAGGATACTTAAAAGCAAAGGAAAAATGCTAAAATACCATTTTTGTTTCCATTTCCTATACATTTTATGCTTGTTTTCGAGACAGGGTCTCTCTGTGTAGCCTTGGCTGTCTCTGTAGACCAGGCTAACCTGAAACTCACAGAACTTCCCCTGCCTCTGCTCCCGAGTGCTGGGATTACAGGCATGCGCCACCACAGCTTCTTATCCTTACCCATGGAAAGGCCAGTACTATCTCCATGCGCTTTCTAATGAACACATATGTGTCCTGAACTGCTTAGAAGCCAGGAAAACGGCTAGAAGACGCTTAACCACACAGAAACTGACTAACTGGAGTTCTGTAGTCTGAATATTCAGTAGTTTATCTTACCATGCAGTCACACCCAGTACCATCAAAAGCCTGACATCTCAGAGCGTGTTTGTCTCTAGTGTGATTCATAGGGACCATCGCTATGAAATTACTGTGCAAAGCTGAATTACAGAGGATCCTCTTTTCTAGTACTTCTGAGAGGTGGGATTTCAGGCGCATGCCACCACGCCCAGCTTAGATTCCTCACCTTTTTTATTTTTATGTGTATGTATGTGTGTGCACCGTGTTGATGCAGAGGCCAGAAGATCCCTAGAATTGGAATTATGGACATGATTGTGAGCCACCCTGTGGGTGCTGGGAATCGAACCTAGGTCCTCTAAAACAAACAGCAAGCCCTCTTAACCACTGAGCCATCCCTCCAGCACCTAGTTTTTACTTTTAAAGTATATATCTGTGTACATATTTTTGAATAAAGAAAAAAGACTCTTCAATTTAACATACAGTTTTTTTTTTTGTTTTTTTTTTGTTTTTTTTTTGGCTTTTTCGAGACAGGGTTTCTTTGTGTAGCCTTGGCTATCCTGGACTCACTTTGTAGACCAGGCTGGCCTCGAACTCACAGCGATCCACCTGCCTCTGCCTCCCGAGTGCTAGGATTAAAGGCGTGCGCCACCAACGCCCGGCTCTTAACATACAGTTTTGTTTTCTAAAGAATAGAGATTTCTTTCGATTGTGAAGTTTTAACATTTTTTAGCTTGGTTTTGGTTGTTGGTTTGGGTTGAGTTGTTTGTTTGGTTGTTGTTGTAGTTGCTGTTTTTGAGGCAAGGTTTCTCTGTGTAGCCCTGGCTGTCCTGAAACTTGCTCTGTAGATCAGGCTGGCCTCCAACTCAGAGATCCACCTGCCTCTGATCTCCTGAGTGCTGGGATCAAAGATGTGAATCATTTTCTTATTTAAGGAAATAACTTCCAAATAGGAGAAATCTAAAATTTAATTTATCTAGTGTGCAAATTGAATGCTTAAAGATGTTGTCTAAGCATTTTGTTGTGCTTGTTCTGATGGCCTTCTCTGTACCACATGGCCTATGTAAAAACCCCTTTGTCTCCCAGGAAGAATCCACTTTCCCAGCAATTGCTGTGGAAAAGGAGATGTATCCTAGTTTCCAGTTGCAGAGTTACTTTTCTCAAAGTCATCTCATTTCATGCATAGTTGCCGTGCCTGGAGCTCGGCCGGACTCTGTGAGGCGGGGCAGCCAGCCTCCCTCCCTCTGGAAGAGTGCTCCACTCAGCACCATGCTGCACAGAGATGTGCTTATTAGAAAGGGAGCGGCTGATAGGGAGAAGGAATGTTTAGAACATAGTTGAGAGGAAATCTGCGAAAGACAGACTGGCTGGAGGGAAGCCAGGTTATGATTAAGAAAAAAGATTCATCTAAATCCTCCTAAGATTGTCCTTTCTCTGAGCTGGAAGCCTTTGCCCAACCAGTTGTTACTGTCAGCAGCTCCCCTGGAGGCTGGCTGATTTGGCTGAGAAAAACCTACAGGTGAGTAGAGACCTTTTACAGAACAGCAAGGTTTGGTTGGTTGATTTGGTTTGGTTTGGTTTTTGTTTGTTTTAGCTGAGCAAAGGAAACATGAGAGTGTTGGACAGAGTACTTTGCTCAGGAATAAGGTGGCAGAATTTTTACTATTGGTTATCTTTGTCAGGATTTGACGTTTACAGATCCTTTCTACCAGAGAGGTTCAAATAAAAGGCCACCAGCGGCTTATACTTGTGGTGATACAGAGAAGGTATAGCATTGAAACAGTCGTTAAATAGGTCACTTTTGTCATATTCGTAATTTCTGATCCTGAACCAGAAAAGTACATGCCATAAACTTCTCTTAAAATGGAAGGCCAGGAGCCGGGCGTGGTGGCGCACACCTTTAATCCCAGCACTCGGGAGGCAGAGGCAGGCGGATCGCTGTGAGTTCGAGGCCAGCCTGGTCTACAAAGTGAGTCCAGGATGGTCAAGGCTACACAGAGAAACCCTGTCTCGAAAAAAACCAAAAAAAAAAAAAAAAAAAAATGGAAGGCCAGGGGCCAGCAAGGTGACTCAGCAGAACCCACATCGCAGAAGGAGAGAAAAGACCCTTTCAAGTTGCCATCTAACCTCGACATGCATGAATGCGTCCTCACCAACACACGTGTGTGTATAGACACACAGAAAGAATTTTTTTTTAATTAGGGCTAGAGATGTACAACAGTTGGTAGAGTGTTTACCTGACCTGAACACAGCACTGTGCTCAGTCCCCAGCACCATATAAACTGGGTTTACTGGTGCACCCCTGTAATCCCAGTACACAGAAGATGAAAACAACAGGCTCTGAAGTTCACGATTATTGGGGTCAGTAAGATGACTCAGTGGTAAAGACGCTTGCCCCCAGCCTGACAGCCTGACAGCCTGAATTTGACCCCAAGAACACACATGGTGAAAGGCAAGAACCAACTCCTGGGAGTCACACTGTCCTCTGAGCTCCACATACACACTGCGCCACTTGTCCATTCACACGTGTGCACACACTCACCACCCCAACCCCCAAAAAGATCATTGTTTTTGCACTATCCTTAATAAAAATTATATGTGATGACATAAATTTCCTGGTGCTTAGAGGCATTGAGTACATGTTACTGAGTCACTGTGTAGGAGCTGTTCCCCCAGTGTTCCTTTTCCAATACTGTGTTTAGCTGACTTGCTGATACTCACTAACTTTGTCTTTTTGGCTCCTTAGGGCTCAGAATGGAATGCCTCGAACTTAGAGGACCTACAGAACAGAGGGTGAGCACACAGAGCGATGCTGACACCCCTGTACAACAGAAGTCCCTGTTTAATCTTTGTATTTTCCTGTTGAAGAAGTATCAGTGGGTAACTTTAATCTGAGAGTTGCTTTCAGTGCTCGGGTATAATGGGACAAAAATCAGAACAGTTGTCCTCTCGCTGCCTGGTCCTCTTCCCGCCTCAGAAAGATCGGTTGTAGTAATGGAAGGGCCTTGGGGAACAAGTTCCCAGCCAGCCGTGGTGGCGCGATCCCAGCACTCAGAGGCAGAGGCAAGCAGGTCTCTGGGAGTTCAAGGCCAGCCTGGTCTACAAAGTGAGTCTAGGACAGCCAGGGCTGTTGCTTAGAGAAACCATGTCTTGAAAAACCAGAAAAAAAAAGAAAAGAAAGAAAGAAAGAATGAATGAATGAATGAAAAGAAAGAAAGACAAACAAATCCCAAGTGTTTGGTACTCTTTAAAAATCAGTTGAGTGATAACTCTGTCCTAGGCAGAGGGCGAGGAGGGTGAGTCATGGCTGCTGGCAGTTAGTCTGCCCATTAGAGGTTCTGACAGGTACCGGCCATATCTATCCCCTGCTTTTTTCTCTTGACAAGAAAGGTATTTTATAATTGCAAAAATGAACTGCTAGTTTTCATAGAAATAAATCCAAGGTATGAAGATTTAATTGCTTAATTGAAGTTACAAAAATTAGTATAAGTTGAAAATGTTTAATTAGTACGGATTGGTCTGGCACCTTTAACATTAGAGACTTTTAACACCTTGGTCTTTTGAATTTAGTCTGCCTAGCTCACAGCTTCACACCAAGATGGTGTTAGTGTGACTGACTGGTGAAAAATTCACACACGTGGAAGAACAGTCCTTGCCTAATGACAGACGAGGGGTACGACTTCAGAGACCTGGGCGCCCACCCTGGGCCTTCCGTTTACCCTTGTAAAACTAGATAAATTAGGGGGCTGGAGAGATGGCTCAGAGGTTAAGAGCACTAACTGCTCTTCCAGAGGTCATGAGTTCAATTCCCAGCAACCACAGGGTGGCTCACAACCATCTATAATGAGATCTGGTGCCCTCTTCTGGCCTGCAGGTGTGCATGCCGACAGAGCACTGTATACATAATAAATAAATAAATGTTTAAATAAAAACTAGATAAATTGTTCACTCGTAGGCTTCTTGACAGGGCCCTCGAAGATGAGACCCTGTTTGCACATGGAAACATTGATTCTACCTGATCTGCAGAAATTCACTTAAATTTCCTCAGCAGTGGGTCATAATTTTTGACAGTTTACAGTCCTGTAAAGTTGTAAAGTACTAGAAGTCTAGTAGTTTCTAGAAAACTTAGATATGATATTTATATGAGATCTGAGATTTGATGTAGCACTAGGCTTTCATCTTAGCTGGGGATGAGACTCGTCCAGCTCATGGGCTGCTTTTATAAAAATGTTAAATTTTTATTCATTAATGTGGTGCCACGTGATGTCTGGGTATATATATTTAATGTTTTAAATCAACTTTGTCGTCTGGAGCATTTTTCAACTCTTTCCACTAAGTACTTTTATTTTTATGTGTATGGGTATCGAGCCTACACGTATATCAGACACCCTGAGCTCGGGTTGCCGACGGCTGTGAGCTGCCATGCTGGGAATCAAGCCTGAGCCCTCTGAAAGAGCAGCCCGTGCTTTCAGCTGTTGAGCCATCTCTTCCACCCCATGTCAGTTCTCGATGGTGAAAACTTTCGAGACTGTCGTCTTCCTTTCTGAAATGTACAGTATGTACCGTACTGGGGAATAGCAACAACCTTTTTACTCCTCTCAGGCTAAACTACAACCTGCAATGGAATCTAATTGTCTTTAAAAACAGAATGATTGCCTGGGCGGTGGTGGCGGTGGTGGCGGTGGTGCACTCCTTTGACCCTAGCACTTGGGAGGCAGAGGCAGTTGGATCTCAGGGTTAGAGACCAGCTGGGTCTACAGAGTCATTTCCAGAACACTCAGGGTTACACAGAGAAGCCCTGAATGGGGGTTGGGTGGGGGACAAACAGGGGAGAGGAGAGAGAATGATTGGATGTGCAGACATCTACTTAGGTCTTATTTCTTTTTTGTTGTTGTTGTTTTATTTTGTTTTTTTAGTTTTTCGAGACAGGGTCTCTCTGTGTAGCCTTGGCTGTCCTGAACTCACATTGTAGACCAGGCAATATGCCTGCTTCTGCCTCCTGAGTGATGGGATTAAAGGTGTGCGCCACCACCGCCTGGCTTTTTTTTTTTTTTTTTTTTTTTTTTTTTTTTTTTGAGGCAAGGTTTCTCTGTGTAACCTTGGCTGTCCTGGACTCATTTTGTAGACCAGGCTGGCCTCGAACTCACAGCGATCCGCCTGCCTCTGCCTCCCGAGTGCTGGGATTAAAGGTGTGCACCACCACACCCGCCTAGTCTTACTTCTTAAACTCAATGAGTCTTAAGCTTTAGTATGCCTCTCTATTCACAAACTGTGTACTGTTCCCTGCTAATATTTTATGGTATTTCAAAATGCAGTTCTGACATTAAAGTCATTTCCAGATGGTCTACCTACTGACTTTGGAAACTAACTCCAAGTTTTACTTTATATAAACTCACATAATTGCTAATACAGAAAAAAAATTTCAAGGAGTTACAGTACCAATCAGCACTGGGCATTTTTCATCTCTGAAATAAAATTAATTAGGAAGTTTGTACTGTCTCTATCCAGATGAACCAACACTCCAGTACTGAAGTATAGGGTTAGAAATAGGAAATTGAGGGGGCTGGTGAGATGGCTCAGAGGTTAAGAGCACTGAATGCTCCTCCAGAGGTCCTGAGTTCAATTCCCAGCAACCACATGGTGGCTCACGACCATCTATAATGTGATCTGGCCGGAAGGTAGAGAACTGTATACATATTAATAATAAATAAATCTTTTTAAAATAAAAAAAAGAAAAGAAATAGGAAATTGATTAGCTTCTATTAAGTTTTTGTTGCTATTATTAATGTGGGGGGGGGGCACATTTGTGACAGTTCAAGAGGAGGCCAGAGCAGCAAGCACTTTAAACCTCTGAGCCATCTTTCCAGCCACTCATCTTTATTTTAAATAAAATCAGCAAGCCAGGCATGATGACTTAGGCCTTTAATCCCAGCACTCAGGAACAAAAAGCAAGTGGATCTTTCAGCCTGGTCTACATAGTGTTCCAGCGGAGCCCGGGCTACATAAAGAAACCTTGCCTGAAAAAAATAAATAAATAAAAATAACTGTGCTTGCTTTTTCTTCTAAGCATTGTATTGAATGTAACTCATAGTGCAATATAATTGACACAACTAAAACATACAATTCTGTGGGGTTTAGTTTCTGAGTTATGCAAACTATGTAAACCATTTTTTAAAACCAGACAGAGATGCTGTATGCTTCCTCAGTCATATTTCCCTTCTTATCTCTAGAAGCAGCTAATGTCATCACCTGACTGCCACTTCTCGGCTGTTGTGAATGGTGCTGCTATGACCACCTGTGTGCAAGTTGTGGCGAGACTGATGCTGTGTTGTGACTCTATGTCTAGCCTTCTCGTGAACTGCTAAGCTATTTTCCACAGCAGCTGTACCATTTTACATTCCTACTGTGTGCTTCACTTTTTAAATTAAAAAAATCATTTCTATTAGTAGGCTTTGGTTCTATGTTAAAACAAATTCAATTTATGTCTCAGATATTTTGGGCCTATTTGACCTTGACCAGACAGTGATTATATTTCTTCCTGTAGTCTTTTTTTTTTTTTCCCCCTTCCTCAGAAACTGAGTTTGTAGAGCCCCACATTTGGCTATTTAAAGGAAACAGTGTTGCTACAGTAAACTCTAGTGATGCTTAAAGTCTATTCATCATTGAAGGGAAAGGAGCTTTTGTTAAATTAAACCCAAGCGTTAATTAAGGTGGTGCAGGGAGAGAGGTGGTGGAAAAGTTTTTAATAGAGAAATCCATTTCTGCCAGCATCTCAGTGAGTGAGAACTCTTAGCAGGAATGCAGCCAGGTAGACTGAGGGAGTGCCCGGGTCAGCGCTGCATGGGCCCTCGCCGTTTTCTTGCCTAACAATCTGGCGTTCAGAAAAATAAGAAAATCTTCCTTTTCTCTTTTTTCTTGGAGTATATCAATAGCCTGATTTTAACAAACAACTTCCAAATGTAATTTTATTGTTGGTAATTTTAGCAGCAGAAATTGCTAGGTTGTGGGTCTCAGGTTGGTTTTTGTATATAGACACCAAGACTGTTTCCAAAGGCTGTCAAAGATGAGATCATGCGACCGTATGTAAGCTGGAAACGGACTTTAGGTGCTGAAGTTGGTAGACAGGATCTGAGAACCAGCTTCCGCCTGAGTAACAGGATGTGCCCTCCCTTGGGTTCTTCACAGGGTGCGATATATCTTGAATGTCACTCGAGAGATAGACAACTTCTTCCCTGGAGTCTTTGAGTATCATAACATCCGAGTATATGACGAAGAGGCAACGGACCTCCTGGCTTACTGGAATGACACTTACAAATTCATCTCTAAAGCAAAGTGAGTACTGTCTCCACACATTCTGATCCCCTTCCTGGTGTAAACATGGCAGCGGAGACTGAGACATTTACTACACAGAACTTAGAGAGAAGCATGTGAAGAAAAGGTTATAGTCATTCATGACCTAACACTTTCCCTTTAAGCAAATGAAGTCCCTTAGACTAAGATGACCTCACACATGGCCTGGTGGTGGGGTGCACACCTTTAATCCCATCATGCAGGCGGCAATAGCAGGTGGACCTCCGAGTTCGAGGCCAGCCTGTCTACAGAGCAAGTTCCAGGACAGCCAGGGCTACACAGAGAAACCCTATCTCAAAAAAGGAAAAAAGAAAAAAATGGAGGAAAAACTTTCTTTTTGAGAAAAAGTCTCTCATTCTGTAGTCCTAAATAGCCTGGAACTCTACATAGAGAAGCTGGCCTCGAACTCACAGAAATCTGCCTGCTCCTGCCTCCAGAATGCTGAGATTAAAGGTGTGCATTATCCACCAAGCCTGGCTCTCGATTAAATCCTCAAACTGCCACTGGGAATATTTGTAAGTTGTGTAGTAAAAACCACTGTGAGCAGGTGAAATGCCAGGCCTTTCTGAGTGCAGGGAGAGGCCTGACGAGCTTCGAAAGTCTTCCTAGTCAATTGGCTCTGTTCCAGACACTCTACATGGTGAGCGTGTTCTCTCGCCTTTCCTTGAGGTCATCGTCAAATCAATTGGCTCTGAAAGCTCTGAAGGGAAAATAAAATAAAAGCTCTGAGGACTTCCTTTCCCGGTCTTATTCGTCATTTACTGGGGAGCGTCACAAGTGAGCTACTTGGCCGTGTCCCTCTTCAGAAGGAACAGCAGTCAAACTGTCTTTCGTAGATGAGAAACACCTCTGTTTTAACTTCCTTATGAAATTCGTCTACACTCCCTTAACAATCTTGAGAGACAGGACAGGCACCAAGTCCGTTGCCTCTCACAATTGGTGGAACAGGATCATCAAATGCATTTGTTTCCTTCATTTTGTAAAATAGTTCACACCTTGGGCTTCCAGTGCTCTGTGAACTCTCAGGAACAGCAGAGGCGTTGGAGCTGCGCTGTTCTGGCTGGTTGGGAGCCTGTTCCAGATGCTTCAGAGACCCAGCCTCATGCTTCTGCTGCTCTGGCAGCACTTTTGACGCCAAAGTCTGCATTAATCAGGGTTCTTTAGAGGAACAGAACTTATTGGGGGGAAATGTACATAGGAATTTATTAGAATGACTTACAGCGGTTGCCTACGAACAGAACGTACAAGAATACAGTAGTCGTTCAGGCCCCAAGGCTGGGAGCCCCAGCTGGTATTAGTACACACTGGGATCCTGAAGGGCTAGGCGCTAATGTCAGCCAAGGAATGGACTGGATAGTGAGGGCGAGAGGCGAAGGGGGAGGCTTCCTTCTCCCGTGCCCCTCACATGTGCTGCCAGCAGAAGGTCTTCCCACCTCAAAGATGACTAAGAGCGATGTTGTTGTTTCCAGACAGAGTCTCTCTGTGTCTTGGCTGTCCTGGACTCAATTTGTCCCAGAACTCACAGAGATCCGCCTGCCTCTGCCTCCCTGAGTGCTGGGATTACAGGTGTGTGCCAACATGCCTGGCTTTTTTTTTTTTTTTTTTTCCGTGACAGGGTTTCTCTGTGTAGCCTTGGCTGTCCTGGACTCACTTTGTAGACCAGGCTGGCCTCGAACTCACAGTGATCTGCCTGCCTCTGCCTCCCAAGTGGTGGGATTAAAGGTGTGCCCGGCTTTTAAATCATTTAATTAAGCAAAATCCCTCACAGATGTGCCCAGTTGGTTTGGGGGTTTTAGATAATTCCAGGTGTAATCCAGTTGTCAACCAAAATAACCATTACAAGCATCGAGGTTGCAAATAGAGGCAGTCAGTTCATAAGCTGCCCAAGTTCAGGTCAGAGTCTGTGATATCTCTTTCTAGAAGGCCCCGACTCCTAATATAATATGTGAGGCTTAATTGAGACAGCAGGGACTGAGGGGTGAAATTGAAGTGTGGATTAGGTGAAAACTTAGATCCTTCTTAAATAAGTTAGAAGTTGAGCACTTAAATGTTAAATTTATATTTTGGGGGCACCAAACCAAACCCCACCACTTAGAAAGCCCAAATGAAAAATGCAGGCACATCAGGCCTTCAGTCCAGCACTCAGGAGGCAGAGGCAGGCAGATCTCTGAATTCAAGGCCAGCCTGGTCTACAGAGTGAGTTCCAGGACAGTCATGGCTACACAGAAACTCTGCCTCAGAAATAAAGGAGGGAGAGGGACAAACTATTTTACATAGGTTTGTCCAAATTTACACACATTCCATACCTGTAGGCAAAAGCCTAAAATATGATACATCAGAGTTGTTAAGAGCTCATTTGGAATGTAGAACACATGTCAAAATTTTGCCTGAATCACTGCATCAGCTTTCTAACTATAGTCTGATAAGAGTGCTCTAGTTTTACAGGAAGGACCAGAGAGATGGCATCAGTACTGCCTGATGACCTAAGTCTAATCCCAGAACCACATGGTAAAAGTTGAGAGAAATGACTCCTCCGAGTCATCCTATGCCCTCCACAGGTGGACTCCGATGCCCACCCATCCACATATCAAATAAATAAGTACAGTTTTAAAAAGATATTTATTTATTATTATGTAGACAGTGCTCTGCATGCGTATATGTCTGCGTGCCAGAAGACGGCACTAGATCTCATTACAGATGGTTGTGAGCCACCATGTGGGTGCTGGGAATTGAACTCAGGACCTCTGGAAGAGCAGTCAGTGCTCTTAACCACTGAGCCATCTCTCCAGCCCCAAGTGTAGTTTTTAAAATTAAGAGAAATTATTCCATACTTGTGTTCTTGTAGCTTCTCTAGTCACTGGCTTGGGTACCTCAGGCTCCTTTGCACTGATCATTCTTCCCTCACTCATGGAGCTCGTGTCTCCAGGAAAGCAAAATTATACACTGCTAGAAGAAGGCGCGTCAACCATCAGTGTGGTCAGTGAGCAAATGAGTAGCATGCCCCCTTATACGCACACGTGCGTGTTTTAATTATGGCAGCAGTTACTTGAAAGGATTCTAGAATCCATGAGAAGTAGCTGTAAGAGTAACAGTTCTTTTCTGTAGGTTTTTTAATACGCCTTCTTCAGCAGCTGGAGGATGTGATCAGCAGGTCCATAAGTGTATTCGTGCATTTAACTGATCCTTGAAGAGTGGCTTTGTGCTATGACACTACAGTGTTAAAATTACAACATAACTGAATAGTGTCTATATCCAAGACAATTAGCCTTTACCTGAGGTGTTTTGTTTGCTTTGTGGTAGCATTGTTTTTGTTTCCTTCCCTTGTAGTGAAAACCACAGGGACTAGGGCACAGCTCAGTGGTAAAGCATGTCCTTAGTATGTGTGTAGCCCTGAGTTAAGTTCAAAGCACACTGTAAAAAATGAGCTTTTGCATTCATGGGGTCCAGGGATGGCTGAGGTAGGACAGCAGCATCAGGGATGGGCCGAGAGGAGCTGGTGGCTCTTTGGCATCTCTCTGTGTACTTTAACTCTCAAGCTTTCCAGCTGTTTGGGGCAGCTGGTTGCAGTGAGAAACTCTGAACTTTCTTAACTCTTTAACTGTCAGGCTGATGGCTCTGGCTACTGTACTTTAACTCTTAAATGTTCAGGCTGGTAGCCTTGCTATTTGGGGCCACTAATTGTGGTGAGAAGAAAGAAAAAAACCATATATTTATAAACATAGGGAGCTCCCACAAATCATTCATAAAAACATATATAGGCAATCAGACAGATGGGCACATGGATAAAGCAGGGGACTTCAAACAAATTCTAACAGGGTTCACAATTTCACATATGCAAACAGACAGACAGACAGACAGAGAGTCAGACAGACACACTTTTGGATGAAACAGATGGCTTCAACAACTGCATAATTCTGTTTGGGTTTTTATATCATCTAATACAAAGGGTCTCAATATATGTAAAAAAATTACCTCATTCAAAATAGATACAATCATTACGTAAAAGGTAGTTTCAGTGGGACTACTGATTGTAAGTTCTTTCATTAGAACTGTATCTAGATAACTTTGTTCATTATAAGTTTAAAGCAATAGTTTTATCTATATGCTCATTATGAGTTCAAAGCAGAAGTTTCATCTTTTTCTTATTTCAAATGTGCATTATGTATTCAAAGCAAGAGTTGTTTTATGTCAATGTTTTTCTAAGAAACAGGTATCTGTCTTGTCTTTTCTAGATAACCATTTATTCTTTGTTTTTATATTTATACGGTCTTTCTTATCATGGTGTACACCTAGGCCTTATCCTTGAACTAACCCTAAATTATTAATTTGTTTCCATCTCGTTTTCCTTCTTGGTGTAAATCAAGTCCTCACAGTGCTTTAGCTGATTTTCAGGAGGGTAGAAGTTACTTGAATCAGTTCAGAATCATTGTCAAGAATTATAAAACCATCTTCATAAGATTCTGCAGGAAATGTGCCCAACAGTGTGAAGCAATAGACAGTGAGAGTCTGCCATGCCAGACACATGAGACAGGCATGGAAAGGCAGCACAGCAACAACAAGCAGTCGTGAGGCAAGATCCCTGGGGCGCTGCCTAAACCAGGGGTACACCCATTCGTCAGCTGTGCAAAACAACGAGTGGCCTGCCTCCAGGAAGCTTACTTGTTTGCTTTTGCCAATCCAGCATCTGATTGCTCCCAGCAGCATGCAAAAACAAAAACAAAAATCAAGCAAACAAACAAAAGCAGGCAGCTCTCCTTCATCCCGCCTTCATCACTGAGAATGGCATCTGATATGTCACACACCCTCCTCCAGTTCCCTGGGACTGTGGGAGCCTGGGGAAGTGACCTCTAGAGTTGTGTCCAACCAGAGAAGAAACACCCCCTTCATTTGCGCTTCCCCCCCTCCCACCCCCGCACACAGAGCCCGCCCTGGGAACTGTAACTAGAAGCTTCTCTATTAGAATAGGTCAGATGAGTCATTACCACACCTGTAGCTCAGGAGCATACCAGCCAGAAGACATGCCTGAAGCTGTGAGGGAACTGGCCCCTTCCACACGGGGACTGAGCTCTAGCTCAAGATGTAAAATTCCCCTCTCCGCTCTGTGATGGTCAGGACACCACCACATTGAATTTTAATTGTCTGTTTTCTCTAACTAAATCTTGTCCTTTAGGATAAAAGCTGTGCTTTACTTAAGTTTATGCTGACACCTTGTACATTATTCTGTATGTGGTGCATTCTGGGTAAATCTTTAGTGAGTGGATTAAGAGGCTTAATACTAAAATTGAAAAAAAGAGCGATGGTGCCCCACCTTTAATCCCAGCATTTGGGAAGCAGAGGCAGGTGAATCTCTGAGTTTGAGGACAGCCAGAGACAAACCTTATCTTAAAAATAAATAAAGAAGCAAATAATAATTGTTTAAAAGTACAGTTAAAGATGAGAGCATATTGTATAGCAAAAAATAATTTTAAAAAATGGCAGGGCAATACAGCAACCTCCAGTCCAGCTCTCACACTGTACTATCTGTTGTTGTCCTATCTTCTTCACCTCAACCTCCCCACTAGGAAACATGGATCTAAGTGCCTTGTGCACTGCAAAATGGGGGTGAGCCGCTCGGCCTCTACTGTCATCGCCTACGCAATGAAGGAGTACGGCTGGAACCTGGACCGAGCCTATGACTATGTGAAGGAAAGGCGAACAGTGACCAAGCCCAACCCCAGCTTCATGAGGCAGCTGGAGGAGTACCAAGGGATCCTGCTGGCAAGGTGGGGCTCACGTGTCTGTCTCCGATTCATTCCTCTACACTTCCTTAAGGCAAACCAAGAATCGTTTTCTGCACGTAGTCTGATTTGGATGTGATTTTTTTTTTTTAAACTTGGATTTGTTTCTCTATCAATTTTTTTCATAATATAAATATAAGATTAGCATGTGAGATTAGACATATAACCTTTCAGGTTGTTTGGTAGATAAAACTAAAAGAAAAAATAGAACTACATTTCAGTTTTCCACTAGGGTGCAACGACCTGTCAACATTCTTATAAAGCTGGCTACAGCTGCCTCATCCAAAGAGATACCCGTTGTTCCTAAGGTACTGCTGGTGTTCCCTAGAATTTTTGGAGGGGAAAAAATACCCCAACTAATAGCAGAGCTTTTTTTTCCTCCAAGTATTTAGTTTTAGCTGGCAACTTTGTACAACGCATTTGATGATATACCCAGAAACAGCTTGCTTTTAAAAAAAATAAATAAATAAAAACAATTAAAACTCTTTGATCTGTATGAAACTGAAAAAAAAGTTACAAAGGGGAAAAAACATCTTAGGTTCAATATCTACAAATAATAGTCAAGATTGCCTTGCCTGTTTCTCTAGGTTTTGTTTTATCATACATTTTGATAGATACTTTTCCACAAAAATTATTTTTCAGCCTGCCCTTCTACCTAATACTGTGTTCAGTCACTTCCTGTGTCAATCAGAAACAGCTGTTTTCAATCATAACTCAGTGGTTGATTATCAAAATGCTAATTCCATTACCTTTAAAGGTTAAAAATCACCTCGTCTACTCGTGCATCAGACAGTAAATGACCGAGGGTCACTTTCCTGAGCTGTCACACGCTGAAGTCCTCTGACTTGAAAGATTGGGCTTGTTTTCCCAGGGAGCAGCTCTGGGTTGTGTTTTTAGGGTAATGACACAGCTGTCTAAGAGCAGTTGCAGCTGGTGCCAGGGTTTGACTCCAGGAGTCTCATGACTTGATCTTGACTCTCAAATCTGGGCTGTTTCCACAGAACAAAATGTTAAATAGCCTTCCAGCCTATCCAGGCGAGGGGCCACCCTCCAGCCCCAAAGAATTGTGAAAATGTGACCACAACACAGCATTACGGTTTCCACTAAAAACCCCTCCCATTTGCTCAGCATTTGGAATGGTTTCATCTACGCCTCGGTCTTAGAAGCTGGGGAGTACTCACCCCTCCTCTGTTTCAAAGAAGTTCTAGGTCTTTTCCATGACACTTTTAGATTAAATCAGAAGATAGGACACAGAAGTTCTTTTTGGCACAAGGAAAAGGTGCCTAAGCACTTGAGGAGAACAGGAATACTACATGTTCCCAGACAGGCACAGCACACGTGGCGGATACGAGGCAGTGTCCTCATGTGACCTACTGAGAGGAAGGACGCCACACGTCCTGCCAACTTGAGTATTTATTCTGGAATCCCAGGCTACTGCAAGCTGTGGGATTGGTTCCCCTCCCCCATTGCCCCCCCAATATGTGGTTTTTCTTAGATGTTAAAGGAATTTCAGAAAAAAAAAAAGAATGAATGGCAACATGAACTACAAAATCACACTTCCTCTTTCCTCTTCCCTTCCTTTCCTGTTCCATCCTGACTTCCTGGGCTTGCCTCATAAAGGGAGGGTGAGCTCCAGAGAGAAAAACACAGAGTCTGCATCATTGGATCTGGCTAGTGCCCCTGGTCACCCGATTGCTGCAGCCTTCAGAAGAAGTCACTTGGTGTTTCTAGTCCCTACCTGACCCCCATCTGTAAATAAAACATCAAGATGAGACAGAGAGGTGGTACAAGCCTTTTAACTCCAGCACTTGGAGGCAGACAGGTCTCTGTAGGTTCAAGGCCAACCTCGTATACATATCAAGCTCCAGGACAGCCAGGGCTAGAGAGACCCAGATAGATAGATAGATAGATAGATAGATAGATAGATAGATAGATAGATGGATAGATGACAGGTACATACATACATACATACGTACATACATACATACATGCACACACATACATGGATAGGTAGATAGGTAGATAGGTAGGTAGGCAGGCAGACAGGTAGAATGTTCATTCTGAGCCAGGCATGGTCCAGGACAGCCAAGGCTACACAGAGAAACCCTGTCTCAAAAAAAAAAAAAAAAAGTTCACTATAAATTTTTTTTCACAAAATAACACTATTTTTTTTTAAGACAGGCTATCACATACCCCAGGCTAGCCTTGAACTTATTATGTAGCCAAGGCTGGCCTTGAGCACCTAAGCCTCTTGCCTTATCTCCCAAGTGCTTAAGTCATTCATTCTTTTCCTTATTTTTAATACCCCTGTGTATTAAAGGTCACTTCTTGTCATCTCTTCTCCATGGTTACATGTTATTGACAGCACTGGCATCAGCCTGCCGCCCACCATCACAAGCACACTAACTCCCCAGAAACTGGAATGGGATGTGATGTCCAGGCTAGGGATTTCACTGAGGTTCCTTTTGGCTGCCAGGACTTCCCATGGGGTGTGTTCTAGAACCAAATCCTCCCTCACTGTCCTTCCACTTGACTGGTGTCACCTGTGTGTGGTGTTCTACAGAGGAAGAAGAACCTTCCCCAAAAGCCAGTTAGGTAGACAACCACCGAAGTTTGGTTATTTCTTAGTAGTATTTTATTTCCGTATCTTGTATTTCCTATCCTAGGAAACACATGGTGGCTCTCAACGACTTGTGGTCATCCCAGCATCCTTTAACTGCAGTCACCCAGAGCAGCACTGGGTGGAGCTGGCAGCTCCCTGTTGGAGACAGCTTCTTGGTGCAGTGACCTCTTAGTAAGGCGTTTTTGAAGTAACATCTGAGTTGATTAGAGTGAGAACATGAGGGTGCCAGTCGCGTGCCAGCCCCCTGAAGTGCAAAGGACTTCTTACAGCCTTCAAAATAGCATTGGTAGCTTAGAAACAGCTGGTTTACTCTTCCACTTGAAGACCTAGAAATGATGGTATCATTAAACTATTGGTATTTCTCATACTGTATTTTTTTTTTTTTTCAGTTTCTGTAGTTGTGGGGTGGTAGCAGGCAGAACAAGAGCCAAAGCTCTTCCTTAAACTACAGGAGCTCTTTGCTCTTCTGTGTCCTGATCATGCAAGGATCCGCCAGATTTGTGTTCTGTCAGACAGCTTCAAGTTTCAAGCAGACCATTTGCAAGCTGGACCATGTGTCTGTGGTATCACATTCAGGCGTAAAGGGTGCAAGGAGGAAGAATTAAGTGACAGCTAGAGAGAACTTGTGCCTTATGTCCTCAGGCATGTCCATTTGATTCTTAAAGAACCTGGTCATGAAGGAAGAAGGGGCAGGCATTTCTTTTTTCCTGGCTTTCTGGTGAAGAGCAGTCTAGCTAGACACAGCTGTAGGTCAGCCGCCGGGAGGCTGAGCTGAAAGCACATGGATTTCTGGTTCCATGACAGCCAAGCCTAGTTGTGGCTTAAAAGGATGTTTTGGGGTTTTTTTTGGTTTTGTTTTGTTTTGTTTTGTTTTTTTAGACATATTTATTTATTATTATGTATACAGAGCTCTGCCTGCATGTACATCTGTAGGCCAGAGGAGGGCATCAGATCACAATATAGATGGCTGTGAGCCACCATGTGGTTGCTGGGAATTGAACTCATGACCTCTGGAAGAGCAGTCAGTGCTCTTAACCACTGAGCCATCTCTCTAGCCCAAAAGGATGTTTTTTAATAGCTTTCCAGTTAAATAATCAAAAATATCCAGGACCATACACAGCTCACAGAAACACCCAGTGCTTTCCTGCTCCCTAGAGAGTAATCCTGGTCCGACACTTCTGGCAATGTTCTCTGTATATGTTTCTAAGAGGTGATGCTTTTACCTAATGTGTGACAAGAAAGCAGAGGCAACAGAGTGGAACGTCTTATACACCTTACCAACTACATTTCCTTCCTGCTCTTCTAATAAGTAAAAAACCAAACTGTTACCTAGAGTGGCCCAGTCATTTGTGTGTCTGTGTTTACATGAATCCAAATTCAGGTCAGAGGCCACTCAAGGGAGGAGAGATCTGAGGCATGGTTGCATCATCTAGGCCACAGGCCAACTCTGAAGTTCCTTTTGGCAACTTGTTTATTTACTTGCCTGCCTAGGATGGGAGTTGGGGGTCAGCTGGATTAGAAGTTAACAGTTTAAAATAATAGGTATGAGCTAATGTTGTCCTTCCAGCCCTATCAGTGTCAGTGTTAGAATACACTGCTTTCCAGATGGAGCCTCACTGAGAAACAGTCTAGTGTTACCAGTAAACCCTCTGATGCACACATGCCCTTTGACCCATGAATTCTACTCCTGTTATAGAAACAGCCACAGGAACGTCCCTGGCAGTGTTGTTTATGGTAGCCTAGACTATTTGTTAACCATATGGATAAATTAATTGTGACACCTTTGTTTTCACTTTGTGAAAACACATTTATATACAGTGGTGGAGCTTGAAAACACATAAGCCAAAATGATGCTTTTAGGATTGGGCGTGGTAAGCGTGCCTTTAATCTCGCAGAGGTGGGCACATCTCTGTGAGTTCAAGGCCAGCTTGATCTTCCACAGAATCCGGGAGGGAGGCAGCCCCATTGCCAAGGCGCAGAATGCCGTCAGCAGGGAGCACGTGAAGTTGTGCTTTCACGGTGATAGTAATGACTGGTCTGTGCCAGAGAGCTGCCTACCACTCTGCTGTATAAGTAGGTGTCAGATGCATTCCCAGGCCTCAGTAGAGTCAGTCCCCAGAACAGAAGAAAGTGGCTGCTGAGCAGCAGGCTGGGTGGCAGCCACCTCCTCAGAGCACTCTCCGCTTACACTCATAGCGTCACCTCATAGTCCCTCCTGAGTGACAGCTTTTTAATGTAGTGGATTTATTCATTTTACGTATGCGTGGTTTTGCCTACATGTGTGTGTGTGTACTGCATGTAATCTTGGTACCCATGGAGGTGAGGAGAGGGCATTTTGATCCCCTGGAACTGGAGTTACGGGTGGCTGTAAGCCACCATGTGGGTGCTGGGAACTGAACCTGAGTCCTCTGCAAGGATGACAAGTGTTCTTAACCGCTGAGCCGTCTCCCCACCCCTGACTGTTAAGTAATTGGCAAGCCTTTTTTAAAAACTATACTTAAGGGGCTTCTCAAGGTGATGGAAATGTCTCATCTGTTTGTTGGCTAATAAAATCAGCTGCTACTTTGAACAGCTACCCTCTGAGCTGTCTCCTCAGTCACATGCATCACAGGAATTACCCTAGCGTGGTGTGTGAGAAAGCCTGATTGAACAGCCCCATGATAAGCGACAGTGTAGAAAATAGAAAACACAGTCGTATCTAGGCCTGGAAACAAAGGCCTAAATTTAAGAAATAAACTTTGATAGGAAGCACACTGGCCTTGGTTGGTAGTAATATGCAGTTTAGTCCATGCAGGCCCCTCCCAAAGGCCTCGCACTTATTTGAGATTTGTGATATGTTGTCTCCTCCTAGGGGTGGCTGCAGGTCGTGCAGCTTGATGAGGGGAAAATCCACTGTACACCTGGTTAGCTGGTTATAACTTATCTTCATAGACAGATTTGGCCTGTTCCCTACGAGGCAAAGCACCCCATTGTGAAGGCCTGAGTCAGAGCACCCCACCCCAGCGGCAGAGGGAGTTGAGAGCAGCAGGTGTAGAGTTGAGAAGAAACAGAGTCACATGAGTGTAGGTACATGACTCAGCAGAACCCATGGGTGGCCCCAAGCCCAGGGCAAGTTGTCTGAGGCTATTGCCCATTCCGCCCACAAGTTAGGTAACACTTTGCTTATAAATCTTGGGGACTGTCAAGCACCATCCTTAACATCTAATCCCTGAGGCAGGTGATCCTGACCAACCGTACAGGCAGCTGAGAAATTTTGGCAGGAGGCATGTAGTTTGAAGTGAGTCTCGGCCCCACCTCAGACTTCGCTTCATGAAATAACAAGAGAATGACTGTGATGTGGTCGTCAGGGTTGGTGACTAGCCTTCTTTGGCCCACGTATTTTTCTAAGTCTTGTCTCAATTTCTAAGATCTTTTGGGAAAAGCCTGCTTTTTATGTTCATCCTTTTCATTCTGTGATGGAACATTCTCCCTGATTTACTAGGCCACTTTTATTTTCAGTTTCTAAGAGTGATCACCTTAGCCAGGCATCCCATGGACCACATAGAGAGCCTGTATGTGTACACACACACATGTTGCCTCTGTTTCTTAGCAATTAAACTTTATTATGTAACCCAACTAGCTTATAAAAGAAGGAAAAAGGTTAAAGGGACGAAAGAGTGAACCTTCCGGTAGCCGTTCCACGGGACGGATCCTTAGGTGTCTCTCTGGCCGGCGTGCTGATCTAGCTTGTCTGCTGCTCCTGCACGCTCTCCCTGCAGCCGACTTTGTTTTTCTCCCTTCCCCAACTCCCTCAGTCACGTGGGAAGGACCGGCTCCTTCTCCCGGTGAGGGTCCATTAGAAAGACAATAGACCAGGTGGGGTTCCCAGGTCTGCTTCCAGAATTCCAAACCCAGGATGGCTCCACTCAGTCTGTCACAAGCTATTCATGGGGTGCCCAAGGGTAAAGCCCACCAAGACTGCTCCCACCTGTGACAAAGCTTACTCCTTCCCACACATCCCCCTTCTCTTTAAAAAAATTAAGAACTATAAACACACATATACATATATACATAATCATCAGGTATCAAGTACATAACCAAGTCTTTTTATACTAGTTAACCTGAGAAAAAATATTTCACTATTTTACCAAAGAGAGTCCCCCTTTTTTTTTTTTTTTTTTTTCCATGAGAAATTTCAATTATCCATCTATAAAGGTGTTTTTAATTCTTAAACTAAAGCTTCTAGTAACACTGTGGCTATCTAGTCTTCAATCCCATCAGAGATCCAAGAAGGAAAATCTATCTAATAAAGGATGTGCTGGCAGGCAACTTTCAAGTTGCATAGGACAGAGAGAGCAGACTGCCTGGATATTCACCGAAGTCTTTCCTTCATTGGGGCAATCAGTCTTCAGCCTTATCGGCCCAAAACATCCAACAAACTGCTTTTTGAAGCAGGAAATCCGACGGTCCGGTCTATCTAGTCCCCCCCCCCCCCCCCCCCCCCCCCCCCCCCCCCCCCCCCCCCCCCCCCCCCCCCCCCCCCCAAAAGCTGACAGTCACTTTTTAGCATCACTGTTGATCATTGCAGCCAGTCAGCCTGTCATCAGCAGTAGAGATAAGAGCATTTTCTCTGTCTAGTGACCATTCTGTCACCTGCGTCTCTTGAAGCCCCCATCTTCAGTGATGCAAATGGAGAAGCGGCCAGGAGTAGATGTCTCTCTCTGTCAGGAAAGCCCTCATCTTTAAATGCCATATTCTGTGGATCTCTGAAGAGTTTGAAAACCAACTCTATCTATTCCTACAGTTAGCTACTATTCCTTTGGAGACATATACAAGAAATTAAACAAACCTGTTCTATGACAAAGTAAGTTAGTATTTAGTAGGATTTTTTCGTAACTAAATATCAACTTTTATCCCCAATCTTCTTGAACAGTTTTTCCTAAGACATTAGTGGTACATGAATAATACATTAAATAAACATTGAATAAAATGAACTTAAGTTTCTAACATACAATATATAATATTTTGTCAACATATAACATACAATACATAAGGCAAAAATGAAAGACAATATACAATTTAAATTTTTATCAATGAAGCAAAAGTTGAAGTCTTAAATTTCCATCAATCAAAAGTCTTAAATTTTCTTCAATCTACAATACCAATGTAAGATTTTTGAAGTTAGTAGATTCAATAATCTACTTTTAGTCTACAAACATGTGTCCTCCCTTCACACACACACACACACACACACACACACACACACACACGCTGGAAAAGAGGCTCAACAACCCGAGTTTGGTACCCAGCACCTATATTAGGGTAGCTCCTAGGCTCCTAGAGATCTCATTCCTCTTCTGGCCTCGGTGGACATCCTCACAAATAAAGACAAATCTAAAAAGGAACACGGTCACCATACCCTCACATCTGCACCAGCAGTTAGAGCTGCCGTGTAAGCCCTTCACCGCAATAAGAAAGCCTCCAAAGGAGTGTTTCTCTTTGAATGACTTACATGTTGTTTAGATTGGGGGTCATTTTATTTCTGGTTAGAATTGGTTTTTGTTTTGTTTTTAATTGTTTATTGAGATCTTTTTCTTTTTTTTTAAGATTTTAGATTTGTGTCCAGGTCTGGTAATACATGCCTGTAATCTCAGCATTCAAGAAGTCAGAGACAGTCAAATCACTGTTAGTTCAGGGCCAGCCTGATCTACAAAGCAAGTCAGGACAGTCAAGGCTACACAGAGAAACTCTGTCTGGAAAAATAAAAGATTTTATATTTTTAAAAATTTGCACACTAAATATTTTGATTGTATTCCTGCCCCTCCCCCAACTCCCAGATCATTCCCCATCTGCCTACCTTTCTTTCCTTCTCAAAAAACAAACAAACAAACAAAAACCAGAAAGACAAATAACAAAACAAAAAAGCATTCCAAAAACATAGCATCAGTTTTATGTTGGTGCCTGCCCTGGAGTAGAGTTGATAGATCCAGTATCACCCCAGTGGAGAAAGCTCATTTTCCCTTTCCCCACAAATAGCTTCTAAGTCAGAGGTGGGACTTCGTGTCCAGTGCCCCTCTTAGTGCTCAGGGTTTGTCTGGTTTGAGCCTGTGCAGGTCACAGTCTCTGAGTTCGTATGTATATCTATCTGGAAGGTGTTGTTACATCCTTCCATCCACCATCTTTCTGCCTCCTCTTTCACATAGATCCCTGGGCCTTGGGGAAGTAGATTTACTTATTTCATATGTAGGATGTTTTGCCTGAGCCTATGTTTGGGCACCACAAGCATGCATGGTGCCATGTGCCTTTGGAGGCCAGAAGAGGACGTCAGATCTCCTGCCTGACTGCTAGGAACTGAACCCAAGTCCTCTGTAAGAGCTCTCACAACCAAGCCCAACATGCTCTCTTGTTTTGTTTTGTTGGGGTTTTGGTTTTTTGTTTGTTTTTTGTTGTTGTTGTTTTTCAAAACAGAGTCTCTCTGTTGTCCTGGACTCACTTTGTAGACCAGGCTGGCCTTGAACTCATAGTGATGCACCTGCCTCTGCCTCCCAAGTGCTGGGATTAAAGGCGTGTACCATCATGCCCAGCTTGTAGGTCACACTCTTACCAACACTGTGAGAGAACTCATCAGCAGCAACTTTAACAACAAACTCGGCTCCCGTTAATCTGATTATATAAAAAGTCATATACCAGCTGGACGTGGTGGCACACACCTTTAATCCCAGCACTCAGGAGGCAGAGGCAGGCGGATCACTGTGAGTTTGAGGCCAGCCTGGCCTACAAAGTGAGTTCCAGGTCAGCCAGGGCTATGTAATGAACCCTGTCTTTAAAAAGCAACAACAAAATCAGATCTCAGCAATTTATTACTGTTTGCTTTGTTCTTTGCTCCTATTAAGTTGTGCATCTTTTGAGGTGTTTATTGTCCTGGTCCATCGAATAGTAGTGAGGATTTTGCAGGAGATTAAGGTTTCTCTGGATGTGTTTTCCTGGAAGGGTGTTGACTGTTTTCACAAACTAAAGCAAGGTGTTTCGTGTCTGTGTCACCCACAGCAAACAGCGGCACAACAAGCTCTGGCGCTCTCACTCAGATAGCGACCTCTCAGACCACCACGAGCCCATCTGCAAGCCTGGGCTGGAGCTCAGCAAGAAAGAGATGACCACGTCAGCAGACCAGATCGCTGAGGTGAAGACTGTGGAGAACCTCGCAGCCATGCCTCCTGTCTTTGTGGAACACGTGGTTCCGCAGGATGCAAATCCGAAAGGGCTGCACACCAAAGACAGGGTCATCTGCTTGCAGTTTTCCTCACAGGAGCTTCACGCTGGACACATAGAAGACGAACTAAACTTAAACGACGTCAATGGGTGCTCCTCAGGGTGCTGTCTCAGTGAGTCGGAATTCCCCCTTGACAACTGCCATGCATCTCAGGCCTTAACCCAGCCCGGACAGGCCCCAGGAATGGCCAACACCTTCCCAGACTTAGCAGTGGAAGATCTGGAGACAGACGCGCTGAAAGCCGACATGCATGTCCACTTACTGCCGATGGAAGAGCTGACATCTCGCCTGAAAGACCTCCCCATGTCGCCCGATCTGGAGTCACCAAGCCCCCAACCCAGTTGCCAACCTGCCATCTCCGATTTCAGTTCAGATCGTATTGATTTTTTTAGTGCCCTCGAGAAATTTGTAGAACTTTCTCAAGAAACCCGGGCTCGATCTTTTTCCCATTCAAGGACAGAAGAGCTAGGTGGAGGAAGGAGTGAGGCTTGTCGCCTGTCAGCGATGGAAGTGGCTCCTTCAGAAATGGCAGCCGATGACCAGGGAAGCAGCTCCCTGAGCAACACTCCCCATGCATCTGAGGACTCCTCAGTGGGTGAGGACCAGTCCAAGGTACAACTGCTTCACGGTTTTCTATGCAATGAAATTCTCAGCAAAAACCGATGAAGCCTTGCTGTGTGAAGGTCCCCAGGGGGTGGGGGTGGGGGGGGAGGGTATAGCTCACCCATGCTAAGCCAGCACTGTGCCGCTGAGCTTTACCCCTGGCCCTAACTTCTTTTTTGTTGTGGTGGTGGTGGGCTTTTTTGTTCTGTTTGGGTTTTTTTGTTTGTTTGTTTTTGTTTTTGTTTTTTCTCTGAGCAAGGGTTTCTCTGTGTAGCCTTGGCTATCCTGGACTCACTCTGTAGACCAGGCTGGCCTCGAACTCACAGAGATCCGCCTGCCTCTGCCTCCCGAGTGCTGGAATTAAAGGTGTGCACCACCATGCCCGGCCTAACTTCTTTTTTAATTACGTATATGTGAGTTGGCGAGTCACATGAGTGATGGTGCCCAAAGAGGTCAGAGTGATGAGATTCCCCCTGGAGGTTGAGTTACAGGGGCCATGAGCTACCCACCATAGGTGCTGGGCACTGAGCTCCCTTCCTCTCCGCACATGCTCTTAACCACTGAGCCGTTTCTTCAGTCCCTTTACTCACTTTGATGTTAGCACAGATTTCACTAGTAAACAGTGACGTGATCTGGCTGAGATCTTCCTTTAAAACAGAGTGCTTTTTTTTAAAGGATTTCCAGGCTTTGGTGTCATTTTAGATTTATGTGTATAAATATTTTGCCTGAGCTGGTCACGGTGGCACCTGCCTGTAAATCCAGAACTCAGTGAGGCAGAAACAGGTGGATCTCTGTGAGTTCAACGCCAGCCTGGTCTACAAAGCAAGTCCAGGACAGCCAAGGCTACACAGAAAAACAACAACAACAACAAAAATGCTTGCATATATAAATGTGCACCACATGTGTGCCTGGTGCCCACAGACATCAAAAGAGGCCTTCACATCCCTAGAACTGGAGTTACAGGTGGTTGAGAGCCACTGTGTGGATGCTGGGACTCAAACCTAGGTCATCTGCAAAAGCAACAAGTGCCCTTAACCTCTGAGCCATCTCTCTATCCCCCGCTGGAAGCATTTCTGAAAGGACATGACAGAAGAAAGGACTAGTGAAAACCAGTGTCCTGACAAGCAGAGAGAGCCCTGTGGACCTCTGGCTCAGACCCTAGCTCAGCAGTGAGGCGATGTCACAGTGCTACCTGAGTGAGACGTAATTCTGAGAGGACTGGGATTTCTGGAAAACGTCTTATCTCTGAAAGTTCACAGGCTAGACCAGTGTTTAAATAGCTGCTGGAATAGCAGCAGGTGCCCATGCTGAGTTCAGTGATGCAGGTAATAACATTAGGTGAGAGCCGAGCCTGGTGGCGCACGCCAGTAATTCCAGGACTCGGGAGGCAGAGGCAGGCGGATCACTGTGAGTTCAAGGCTAGCCAGGTCTACAAAGTGGGTCCAAGACAGCCAAGGCTAACACAGAGAAACTCTGTCTCAAAAAACCAAAAGGGAAAATAATAATAATAATAACATTGGGTGAGTTTCTCTTCAGTCTTGTGGGGCTCAAGAATTAAGAGGTAGTTTGGGAGCAAACAAAGTGGCATATTTTTGTTTATTTGGTTTTGGTTTTGTTTTTTTTTTTTTCAAGACAGGTTTCTCTGTGTAGCCTTGGCTTTAATGCAGTTCACTCTGCAGTTCAAGGCTGGCCTCGAACTCGGAGATCCACCTGCCTCTGCCCACCAATGCTGGGATTAAAGGCGCACACTACCACGCCTGGCACTGTACAGTTCTTAAGAGCCATCTCAGAAGCAGGAGGAGATAGTCAAAAAAAAGTGCTTGTTTTTGTCTGTTTTGAGACAAAAGTCTCAAGTTTACTCTAATATAGCAAATTATCAAATTATCCTTTTCTGTTTGTTTAGTTTTGTTTTTGGTTTATGGTTTTTTTGAGACAGAATTTCTGTGTAGCCTTGGCTGTCCTGGATTCACTTTGTAGACCAGGCTGGCCTTGAACTCACAGAGATCGCCTGCCTCTGCCTCCGGAGGCTAGGATTACAGGCGTGCGCCACCACGCCCAGCAATTGATCTAATGATCTTAATGGACCTGGTTAAACGTTTGTGATGTATTTATTTTACAATGCTAGGGACTACAGCTGAGCTTTATCACCAGCCCTGGCTAGATACCTGAGACCTTGTAATTTCTACCTGCTCTATTCTACCTTCCTCTGTTATTTCTTCTTAAATACTCCAAGACAACTTTTGCCTCTACTTCTGTTGTCTTTGTTGTGTTTCTGCGGGAAGTCAGAATGTTTGAGCTGTCTGTATGGACCAGTCAGGGCAGTAGCAATGACAGAAATAGCCTTCCTGCTGAGTCCTTGGTCATATGAGTTCTCCTTCTGTGGCCGTGCACACACCAGGCTCACCAGTTCTGCCAAGATCACCTCCGCTTGGTGTCCTGGCAGCTTCCTCCAACGTCAAGACTGACCTTGTTAATTTATACCAACTGGGACTCTTTTATAAGAGAAAGATCAGCATAATTACTGAGAAAATACTGTATTTTGAAGTCTTACATATACACAATCTTAACAAAAGAGACTGATAGTTATAATGATCTGACTGTTTTTTTGGTTTTTCAAGAGAGACTTTCTCTGTGCAGCCCTAGCTATCACTTTATAGGCCAGGGCTGGCCTCAAACTCACAGAGATCCACCTGCCTCTGCCTTCGTGAGTAGTGCTGGGATTACAGGCATGTGCCACTGTGCCTGGCTAATGCTCTGACTTTTTTTAAAATATAATTTATTTAATTTTATTTTATGTGCATTGGTGTGAAGGTGTCAGATCACCTGGAACCGGAGTTACAGACAGTTGTGAGCTACCATGTGGCTGCTGGGAATTGAACCTGGGTCCTTTGGAGAAGCAGACAGTGCTCTTAACCACTGAGCCATCTTTCCAGTCCCAATGTTGTGACTTTTAAAAAGGGCCATTTCTAGATTTTGAAGTTAATTTTTTTTTTCAGTGAGACTTGATTTGTAGAGGGGGAGGGGATTTGAGTTGGAGGAGTCTTGTTCTAAACCCACAGTAATTGTTACCCTGTGGAGGAGTAAGATAGCTGAGAGGTGGGGCTCTAAGGTTGCTGAGGGAAATGGCTGACTAAGCCGAGTAACTATACCTTTTCCAGGAGGAGCCACATGAAATGTATGTATTGTTGCTAGATGTGGTTGTATACTTTTGGGGGGGGGAGTGGGGTTCAAGACAGGGTTTCTCTGTGTAGCCTTGGCTTAGCTAGACTCGCTTTATAGACCAGACTGGTCTTGAACTCACAGAGATCCACCAGCACTCGGGAGGCAGAGGCAGGCGGATCTCTGTGAGTTCGAAGCCAGCCAGGTCTACAAAGTGAGTCCAGGACAGCCAAGGCTAACATAGAAAAACCCTGTCTCAAAACAAACAAACAAAAACCCAAAAACAAAAGAAAAAAAAGGAAAGAAGGAGGGAGGAAGAAGAAAGAAAGGGATAGAGAGCAGTTTAGAGCACCTGCTTTTGCAGAAGGCCTGGGTTTGATTGCTAGCACCAATGTGGGAGCTCATAACTATTCCTGATTCTAGTTCCAGAGGGTCTGATCCCCTCTCAACCTTTGTAGGCACTAGGCATGCATATGGTACACATACGTACATGCATACATACATGCAGGCAAAACATTCATACACTATACATAAGACATAAAAATCGGACTGGAGAGATGGTTCAGTGGATAAGAGCACTGGCTGCTCTTCGGAAGGTCCTGAGTTCAATTCATAGCAACCACATGGTAACTCACAACCATCTGTGATGTGATCTGATGCCCTCTTCTGGTAGGCAGGTGTACATCCAGGCAGAACACTATATACATAATAAATAAGTAAATCTTTAAAAAAAAGACTTTAAAATCTTAAAGAAGGAAGTTGAGAGATTATGAGGTCAGATACAAAGCACATTCTCTCAGCCAGGAGGAGCAGTGATGTGGTGAAAGCCACTGAGAGAGAAAATAGCAATAAATCCTCATCACATGACAACCACAGCCATCTTGCCTATGGAAAGTGGCCAGCAAGCATTTGAAAAAAACTGTTGTCACCTCCTAAACAAGTTACTGTCGTATCAGAAGTTAATAAGCTAGCCAGGAAAGGTTTCTTTTGCCTCATTATGGTCTACGTCCTTGAGGCTAGCGGTACTACGAAAATGCGGATTATAAAAGCCCCCGTAGTCATTTACACATTTTTGTTGTTGTTTTGTTTTGTTTTTTCAAGACGGGGTTTCTCTGTGTAGCCTTGGCTGTCCTGGACTCACTTTGTAGACCAGGCTGGCGTCAAACTCACATCAATCCCCCTGCACCACCACGCCTGGCTCTATTTGCACATTTTAAAACAAAGTCCTGAATTAAAATCTTGCTTGAGTAAACAACAAAATTTAGTAAACAAAGCCTGACAGGGTGATGCGCACTGTAATCCAGCCCTAGGGGACTAGAGGCAGGCCTGTCTCTGTGAGGCCAGCCTGGGCTACAGTGCGAGTCCAGGACAGCCAAGGCTACACAGAGAAAAACCCTGTCTCGAAAAACAAAACAAAACAGAAAAATTTAATAAACAGTGATATGCCTCACAATGAATTCTCTCCCTCTGGCCTCGATGATGAACCGTGTTCTGCTCCCATGGTGTGACAGCACAGTCAGCCTGTGCACTTGGCACCATAACTTGTGCTCTCATGCTCCAGGCTCTTTGGGGTCAGAGTTACTAATGAAATCCTAGTCCTTCGGTGAGGCCATTTTCCCATAATCATTTCACTGTCTTCTCTTCTTAGGCAGTCTCAGAACTTGTCAGCCCAGACATCACCATGCAGTCCCACTCAGAAAACGCAATTTCAGTCAAAGAAATTGTCACTGAAATTGAGGCCATTAGGCAAGGAGTTGGGCAGGCTCAGTTAAAAGGAGATATCCTCTCTAACCCATGCCAGACACCAAAGAAGAGCACCGCCCACGAGCTGCCCCTGGAGCGGGCACAAGCCCCGGAGAGCAAGCCTGGGCACTTGGAACAGGAGGAGAGTTTCTATGTTGCCCAGCCCGAACTAGCCAAAGACTCCGGGAAGTGTGACCCAGAGGGCTGCCTGACCACACACTCAGCCACAGTAGACGTGGAAGAAGAGGATCCAGCTGAGGGAGAGCATGACTGGGGCCCCGGGGTGCACCCCGGTGCCCAGTGGTGCCCTGGCTCTGTGAGGCGAGCCACCCTGGAGTTTGAAGAGCGCTTGCGGCAGGAGCAGGAGCACCATGGCGCTGCCTCTGCAGGTCCCACGTTATCCAACCGCAAAAACTCTAAGAACGATTCCTCTGTAGCAGACCTAATGCCAAAATGGAAAAGTGATGAAACCACCCCAGACCACTCATCTCCCCTCAAAGAAGCAGAGATGAGCAGGGGCAAAGGGAAATGCAGTGGGTCTGATGCTGGACCACTGTCCCACTGCGAGCCCGACGCCACTGCTCCAGCCCCTGAGCTGCTGGAGGATCCTCCCGTGCCAGCTCCTCAGGGCTGCTTAGGGTCAGATGCTAGAGCTAAGACACGGGATGGAGACCTGAAGAGGCAGAGGACTGTGATTCCAAACCAGGGATGCGAGACACAGGCCATGCCTCCTCCCCTCCCCAAGAGAATAGAAGTCATTGAGTACACACACACAGTCACATCACCTGATCACACTGAGCCAGGAGGTGGAGCAGCACCCAACACAGAGGGTGAGAAACAAGGACAGAGGAAGGTGAAGACAGAGCGGTCTATCACTATGTTTTGTGCTCTGGATGAAAATCTCAACAGGACTCTGGACCCTAGCCAGGTTCCTCTGCATCCCCAAATGCTACCTCTGCCCCACTCTTCCTCTGAGTATTACAGGCCCACGGACCCAAGCCCTGTGCTAAGTAGGCCTGAAGACAAAGGGAACAGCCCATGCACACCCTTGGAGACAGCAGCATCTTTGGTCAGTTGCAGTACCCACGTAGCATCTGTCAGCTTGGATTACTTGCATCCTCAGTCTGTGGTTCAGCTGGAAGGCTGCACAGAGCAGAGCAGCACCACAGACAGCGAGCCTTCTACAGAGCGGGTTAGCTGGGAGGACAGGCAGGGGAGCTTCCTTTCCAGTGCCAGTGGGGTGGCACACACCTCCTCTCAGCTACATAATGAAGACCTAAGTTTAAGTAACAAACTTGGTGACAATATTGGCATGTTAAAGCAAAAACTGGACCCATCACCCAAAGCCTATCCAGTCACACATAGCTCTAGTAGTGAACGCATAAAAGAGCTCAGCCACAGCCCTGGTGTGGTGAAAGAGAGCTCTAAAGAGAGTGAGTCTCCAGTGAGCCTCCAGGCAGGGCTCTCCAAAACACCACAAATGAGGCGCTCGGCTTCTCTTGCCAAGTTGGGTTACCTGGACCTTTGTAAAGACTACTTACCAGAGAGAGAGCTTGTCTCCTCACAATCCCCTCATCTCAAATTGCTTCAGCCCTTCATCAGAACCGACTCCGGCATGCATGCCTTGATGGCCCAGGAACACTCAGAAAGCCCAGGTGCCCACCAGAACCCACAGCCCACCAAGTATTTTGTAGAGCAACTCAAAACAACAGAGTGTATTGTGCAGAGCAAGCCAGTGGAGAGGCCCCTTGTGCAGTATGCCAAAGAATTTGGTTACAGTCAGCAGTGTTTGCTCCCGAAGGCAAGACCGGAATTGACTAGTTCTGAAGGAGGCCTTCCTCTGCTACAGACAGAGGGACTGCAGTGTGCAGGCCCAACTCCAGGGCTGGCCGTGGCACCCCGTCAGCAACATGGCAGAACTCACCCACTTAGGAGACTAAAGAGAGCAAATGAGAAAAAACGGACAACCAACCCCTTCTATAATACCATGTGATTCTGAGCCTATACACATGATTTTCTAAGAAAAATGTTTGTTAAAGGGGCGGTGTAATATGTAAGGAACATGCACTTTATTGGTTAATTTTATAATATTTTGGTCATTTTACTGTTCCTGGCTCATGCAGGGTTTGGGTTTTCCCGTGTGTGTGTGTGTGTGTGTGTGTGTGTGTGTGTGTGTGTGTGTGTGTGTGTATACACAGATTTGGATGGCAAGATCATTTTATCATTTTTTTTTATTTTTTAAAAATTCAAACCTCAAAAAAATTTTTTTCAAAGAGCACCTTTATCAAAGGCAAGTTGCTGTTTTTCAATCAACTGCCACCTGTCTCGTTCTCATTTTGCCCTAGGAGAGAAGACACACCTGCTTGGTTGAGGGAGAGAAACAGATGGGTAGGTGGCTGTCAAGCTGGGAACTAGAAAGCTCACCCAGTCCCGAGGAGACCCGTGTGCTGAAGGGCGAGGGAAGTCACCGCCTGCAGCTCCCTCTGCATCCCTCCTTTGACACTTGTGAGGCTGCAGGTTCTGCTTTGGTTTAAGAGGCAGTTGAGACTCCATTTCTTCTGAACACAGCTGTCATTTAAAAAGGGGAGTGGTAATTGGCTAGTGAGAGAAACCTACGAAGCAAATAATTTTCCCCAAGAAAACAATCTGATAATCAAAGGGAGCCCTAAGCAAAATTCAAGGTCATCTGTAGAGAAGTGCATTAAGATGTGGGTAAAGTCCACGATGGAGAAGCAGCCAGTGAATGACTCAGGAGTTAGTGGGAGCCGTGCAGGTGAGTCCCGGCCCCTCCCGCCAGATGACTGGCACAGCCTCCCCGCTGCAGACCTGGAGGCAGGCTTGAAAAACAGCAAAGTCGTGTGTTCTTGTAAAGTGAATTCACGTGGGGTTTTAACCCTGCTTTACTTGAATATTCTGTGGGTCTTCTGAGTTTAATGGTCATAGTTTCCCAACTCATCTGTTCTCTTGCTGTTTTCCCCATCCTGCCCTCTTATTACTTTCACAGACTAAATTTAAATGTTACGTTACATACATGCAGCCTGTCGAATGCAAAGTTTTCTATGTTATCCCTGTTAACACTTGACATACTTTTTTTTCCCCTTCATTTTTCTGGAAGGTTTGTCTTTTCTCTACAGTTCTTATACAGTATTTATGTACATAATGTCACATTTTAAACGTTGTGTGGTTAATATTGTGGGGTCTTTTTTGATTTATTCTTGTTTAAGGAGTAGAGTTGCAACTGGAAAATAGGTGCCAGACATAACCTGGCAGTTGTTGGTAGGAATCTTTGATTGTTTTAAATGAGAACGTGTAATTGCCAGTTCCTGCCAAAGTATGCACTTCCCCTTCAGAAACCCCTGCAGGCTCCCAATAGATCACACTGAGCGCTGGTTTTTATGTGAGGCTGAGGTCCCAGGTCATCGTTTGCCAGGAACTGACGCCCAGCCAGGCAATGACTCTGCACTGCCCAGAGTAGAAGCTCCTAGTGGAGGCTGAGGGGCTGAGGCAGCACAGCCGAGGGCAAGCTTAGGTGCCATGGCTTTGTTGTTGTTGTGGCAATAACCCTGGAGTTACCTGCGGCACGTAAGCCTCTGAGAATCTCACAGAAAACATTTGCCTGAAATGAAATAACCCAGTAACCCACCATGGCTCACCAAAACTAAGAAAGTCTACGAACTTGCTTCCTGCTTGCTCATGTTGCTGGGCACATTGCTGAGAATTGTCTGGGTAGGAGCTGGGGACTTGGTTCTTAATTCATCATAGCCCTAATGGAAAAAAGACAGACATCGGTTATCATCAGAGGCAGATTTTGGACGGAAACAGAAAAGTAAACTGCTCCAGTTGCCATATAAAAGCCGTGGTTGGGTGTGACATTGCTT